>NW_020185336.1:2444247-2616539 GCF_003031525.2 Neophocaena asiaeorientalis asiaeorientalis
TCCCGGACCGGGGCACGAACCCGTGTCCCCTGCATCGGCAGGCGGACTCTCAACCACTGCGCCACCAGGGAAGCCCGACAGGCTATTCTTATTTTAGATTTTTGTACTTCCCTTTCCGATATACTTCTGTAGTTTTTTTTTGTTTCCTTTCATTTGGGAGATTTATCTTCTCACTGGTAGAGATGATATTTGGTGCATTATGTAGGAAGGATAGAGGAGGATGGGAAACAAAATGTAGTCACTTTTCCGTCCTGCTGGCAACTCACATCCCTGGAACTGGGTTTCAGCAACTAGAGAGAGAGGCAGCAGGGGTGAGACTCTTCAGGGCTGCACTGTATTTAGGTGATAAAGTGGGCACAGAGTTTGGAAGGAAACCTTTGTGCCCTCTTGCATGAGGCCCAGTATTTTGTGACTCCCAGAGGATTGGGACCTTAAGTTTGCCAGGCTCAGGTTATAGGGATTTACTGTGAGACTATTCCTGACAGTAAGGAAGGCAGCATTTGTCTCATGGGAATAAAGAACAGTAAACATAACATGCCAGCCTTTCGGGGACTAGAACGAGATTCAAGAGTCTCCAAAGGACTTTTGTGTTATTTATTTTCATTTTTGTGTTCTCCTGTTAATGGCCCTCCAAAACATCCCCAGGGTTGTTTTGGTTTTGTCTTCTCCCTTCTCCTCTTGCTGCTAGTTTTTTAATGCATCTTCTATTCTGTATGTCCTTTTATCTGTCTCAAAGCTTTAATCTAGTCAAAATGTCTATTCATAGCTGAAATTATCTTCATTATACCTTGGAAGACTAAATAGGAAGCCAACTCATCATTTGACTCTGAACTTAATTTCTGATTTTGTGCCTCTGCAGGCATTACTGTTTTTACTTATTCATTCAACAGATATTCACTGAGTGCCTTCCTCACTTTTGGCACTCTTCTTGGTAGTAGTAATAATACCTGGATACTATACACATAAACATCCCTGCACTCAAGATACACACATTCTAGCAACATTCAAACTACTGGAAATGGAAAAGAGGCTGAGACTGGAGTAGAATTCTAGTAGTTACTAATATGATATTACTTTGAAAGTGATCAACAAAGTAACAGATGAGAACACTGAGTCTGTTTTCAGGACTCCTTCAGACAGATCCGTGCTTTCACTGATTACTCATAGCCTTCTCTCTTGTCTTATTGCCCTCTAAGTACGCTAAACATACCTTATATGTTTTCTCCCATCAGACTGCTCCCTCCTGTATCCCATTGATGTACAGAACCACTCATTTTCTCTAGGTCATGGGTAACTTATCTATGAAGTTAATTTATGGCCTGGGGAATGCTCATGGATTAATGCATATTATGTCCAGGTATTGTTCGTATTTCAGCAGGGAGTTTCCCTCATCTTAACTCCCCAGCTACAAAGCACCTCTGTGGATCATTTTAAAACTTTCTTTTCGGGCTAATAGGGAAGCAGTTTGGACCACAGACAAACTTTAATTGCTTCCCAAATCTCACCATCTATCTGGCTAATTGGTAAATACTCTCTTAAAAGCCCAACCAGACAAGAAATAAGCCAGAATCATTTCTGGTTTTCTGCCAACTGTTGCATATGTCCGACATTCTTTACAGAAAGAAAACATTGTGAATCAAAATATTATGAGATTGTTTCCACATTATGCTCATTAACGATTTAAAATATCGCTCTTTCTTGTGTTTGACATTATAAAGAAGCAGTCCTGGGCCTTTAAGTGAGATTGGGATGAGCCATCATCAGTGAATAGCTGTTTAGTGAATAGCTGTTTAAGTAGAGAGATGCAGCCCAGTTATAGTGCTACATTACTTATCATCAGGCAACCTACCATTCCCTTTAGCATTATTTTAACTTAAATATCAGTGTGTTAGACCCCACGATTCACCACCCTGGGAGTCATTGCCTGCTTTGTGGGCAGAGCCAGCTTTCAAAAGCCTTAAATCTTAGTGTTTCCCAGCTGTCATTCTCTTGCCAAGGGCCTTTTTAAAAGGGTTTGGGGTTCTCCTTTACATTACATATGCATAACTTCCATTAGTGTTAATCATATGCTCCATTTTAGAGCTGTTTTGGCCCCTCTGGTTAAATGGGCGTTTAAGCAGTTTTTAATGCATTATATGTACTTATTTTTTAAATGAGTATTATATGCCCAATTGACTGGAATGAATACAAAGTCCATCAGGTGAATACAGATTTATAATTGTTTTTAAAGCATGTATTATTTACTCAACCGACCATGACAGCCCTTTTGGAGTCATTCCAGCTGAGAGGGGAACTACATGTATATGTCAATACTGAGTAAGCCTTTATGAAATCTTTTAGTGAGGTTCTCTCAGTTAACCTTAAAACTTATCCAGCTAATTATTTCCTCTCAATTTCTCTCTCTCTTCACAAACAAATTCTCAAAATATTGTTCATTAGTTTTAGCCTACATCATCATCATCGGTGAACTAGATGAAATCTATGCAAAACCCCATTCAGTTCAAATAAACTCAACAAATTCAACAAGATATATAGTGTCTACATGGCATTAGGCCCTGATACTGAAAAAGAAAAGATGCTCAGTTCTCAACGTCACATAAAATTGACCTACATAAATAGTAGAATTTAATAAATTATTCCATTTTACAAATTATCCAATCTGTCTAAAAATTACTATAACTGAGCAGACTGAAAAGAAATTAAATATGTTCCTTGTTCTCTTCTCAGACATACAATTAAATTCTACTCCACTCTTCTCTTATAGCATTAAGTGTGTTATATATCCTTTTTTCCCTTACCTGAGTTTTAGTAAGATTATTCCAAAATTGTTTTCCAACTCCTTAACATTTAAAAAATTTTTGTAGCATCTTCACTTTTTAGTGTAATAATAGATTGACTAATTAATAGGACACTGGAATTTATTTTTATTAACTTTTAAAGCTCAAGACAGATACATCGTGCAATTTTAGGGACTGTATTCAGACCCTATGCCAAATGAAAGGTGATTGCTCTCGACCATTAATGTAACCTTGTCTTATGGTTGGTAGAATTGAAATCCATATTAGTTGTGAGAAGGAAATGCATTGCTTGTTACCAGAAAAGAGCAGCACATAGAATTTCAATTTCTGACAATGATATTTGAGTTTAAAAATTCCAGTAGTACTTTAGGGACACCCTGACATTTTTTTTTTTTTTTTGGCTGTATGCAGGCCTCTCACTGCTGTGGCCTCTCCCATTGCGGAGCACAGGCTCCGGACGCGCAGGCTCAGTGGCCATGGCCCACGGGCCCAGCCGCTCCGCGGCATGTGGGATCCTCCCGGACCGGGGCACGAACCCATGTCCCCTGCATCGGCAGGTGGACTCTCAACCACTGCGCCACCAGGGAAGCCCCTGACATTCTTTGTAGTTCAAAAATGAATGCACAAGAAAGACCGTATTCACTTAAGCTACCAAAAATAATTCTTTCCTTACTGTATACATGTGAAGATTGTTCTTGGGGTGAGTGCTGTAGCCTCTGCTCTCAGAAACTGACCATGTTTGCAACTTTCCCTCAGACTTGAGGTCAGTCTGAGACTCTTGCTAGTAGAGTCTTCCTAGGTAGCAAGGACTCTGAGCCCAAGTGTGCTGTTGGCTGCTGCTGTTGTCCAGCGGTTCCTAAGGGGACCATTTGTTGATGGTTCATAAGAATACCTTTGAGTGTTCTTGTGTGACTCTCCCAGAGGGAAGCTTAGTTATGACAACGTGGTTCAGAAACTAGGCAGCAATGGGTGGAATGTGTTCTCTTTAATTGAAAAAAAAAAAGGCATAAACTCAACTCCACAAAATGTGTCCTTGAAGAATTATAATAAAATAAGCTTACATAATAAAAAAATCATATTGAAATAATAGATAAATAGTAAGGCCAGCAACCATATTTTATCTGTATGACTTAGAGATTAATGCTTTTCCCTGACTGATAGCAAAGGCTGTTTAACTTAATATTGTTAGATATTTTAAACCATTCCTTTTCTTTTGGGTTTTCTTATTATTTAGCTTTCTTATTCAAGACTGTCCATCTTTCCTTTTCCCCTTTCTTCCTCCCTTTCCATTTTCTTCTACCACAAATACTGATTGTAAATTTGCTACGTGAATTAGGCTCTAAATGAAATATGGTTCAAGTCTTTATAAATACTTTGTAGTTTAATAAGAGTATATACATACGGAAAAGATAATGACAATTAACGTGATAAATGTGTAAGTATAGTGTTAATAAAAAAAAATACCACTAGGATGATGTTACCTGGGATTCATTGGTGGCTTGAATATGTTTTTTATTTGTTTGATACAGGCTATTATATGTCGGTCAAGTTTAGCGGTAGCAAGAGTCTTTCTTAAATTGAAAAAAGACATTTTCCCAGAAGGAACAAAATGATTCTATTAAAAATTATTGAGAAGTTCCCCAAATGCCCTTCTGAGTGAGTATCTTGGTAAAGTATATGCATTTTCAAGAATATAAAATATGTAGCTGATAAATTCCATACATTAAAAGTATTATATGTAAAAGTAGTAGCTTGCAGAAAACTATAAGACACTGATGAAAGAAATTAAAGATGGTACAAATAGATGGAGAGATATACCATGTTCTTGGATTGGAAGAATTAACATTATGAAAATGACTATACTACCCAAAGCAATCTACAGATTCAATGCAATCCCTATCAAACTACCACTGGCATTTTTCACAGAACTAGAACAAAAAATTTCACAATTTGTATGGAAACACAAAAGACCCCAAATAGCTAAAGCAATCTTGAGAAAGAAAAACAGAGCTGGAAGAATCAGGCTCCCTGACTTCAGACTATACTACCAAGACAGCAATCAAGACAGTATGGTACTGGCACAGAAACAGAAATACAGATCAATGGAATCAATAGAAAGCCCAGAGATAAACCCACACACATATGGTCACCTTACTTTTGATAAAGGAGGCAAGAATATGCAATGGAGAAAAGACAGCCTCTTCAGTAAGTGGTGCTGGGAAAACTGGACAGCTACTTGTAAAGGAATGAAATTAGAACATTTCATAACACCATACACAAGAATAAACTTAAAATGGATTAAAGACCTAGGTGTAAGGCCAGACACTATAAAACTCTTAGGGGAAAACATAGGCAGAACACTCTATGACATAAATCACAGCAAGATCCTTTTTGACCCACCTCCTAGAGAAATGGAAATAAAAACAAAAATAAACAAGTAACCACCTAGAGGGGTGGGATAGGGAGGGTGGGATAGGGAGGGCGGAAGGGAGGGAGATGCAAGGGGGAAGAGATTTGGGGATATATGTATATGTATAGCTGATTCACTTTCTTATAAAGCAGAAACTAGCACACCATTGTAAAGCAATTATACCTCAATAAAGATGTTAAAAAATAATAAAATAAATAAATAAACCAAAAAAGTAATAGCTTGACCTCAAGCTGGGAAGTAGTATCATTAGAAAACCTCACCCACCTAAAGTATAATTTACAAAAGAGTAAAATAAAACTTTACATGATGTTTTAAGAAGATTGTAAAAAATATTTGCACTGTATTTCCTTGTCACCTAAAGAAAAAGCCTTTTGAAATTGGTCATAACTTAGGGGAAATATCTCTAGAGAAGAGAACTCTTTTTTTTAATCTCTCACATCATCAGTGTATTTTTTTTTTCACTATTTTATAAGCAACCGACTTCCATCTCTGTGCCCTTGCTTCATAGTGCAAAGTCCTTTGTGAATGGGCCATATTCTCCCACACATACAGGTCCCCACAGCATAATCACATAGATTAACTGAACTGGATCGTTTATTGTTACACTTGGAGACCTCTATAAACTTGAACAGGGAAGTGAGTAGTAATGTGACATTGGCCATAGAAATTGACATTTTCTTTTTTTGTTGTTTGCTTGCTTGTGTTTTAAAATTGTTTTCTAGTCCCTGGTTATTTCTCACCTGAAAGCAATATTACTAAAATGTTTTATTAAAATAAACTACTTTCACATATAGTATTAGTTGGAATAGATTCAAGAATGTACCGAACTCATTTTAGCAAGGCAACAAAATGAGAGTTTCTTCCACAGGCCTACTCTGCTGCCTTAAAGTAAAAATAGTTGAGTAAATAAAAGCATCCACATCAAAGCAGTGCTGCTGTTGCATTTCAGAGAAGGAATTTAGATGAAATTGTGATTTTTTTGTTTATTGATATCAATACTTTGTACATTTCTTCCCTCTGTTATGCAGATGGTGGCTTCAATGAAAGCTTTGCTGCAGACAGAACAGAACAAAACACATAAAACCTAACCAACCAAAAGTATATTTTACAAAAGAATAAAATAAAACTTTGCATGATATATGACTGTAAAAAATATTTCCACTTCATTTTCTTACCACTGTTTTTCAAAGCCAGGTGTTAAAGTGTACACATTTCTATACATATTTTTCTGAAAGCATATAACTTTGAATATCTTACTCTATTCTTAAACATTTCTAAATATTTGTCAAATTATTGAAAGCGTACTAAGCTAATGCGAACAAAAAGAAATCAGTTTGATGTGATAGATGTATCCTCAAAATGTCATTTCCCTGAGAAATAAGAAAACACTTGCAGGATTTGAGAGGACAGAACAGCAAATACATTTTAAGGAGATGAAATATTCTCTCTCTTTGTCTCTCTGTCTCTCTCTCTCTGTGTCTCTCACTCTGAACTCGACTCTGCAGCTAAGCTGATTTCATGTTAGAAAGCTGTCCTAAATACTTACTGACAGAGGGGCTGTGCGAATGAACGGAGAGCTATCTGCTCTCTCACACATGCCACCACACACACTCTCAGGTTCTGAATTGTTTAAGATCACTGTGCAAGGAGTCCTCAAGCTTATTCTTAAAATGCAGTCTAGTTAAGATGAATGTAGACTCCCACGCCTATATGCATGTGTATCTTGAAGCTGAAAACAGTTTACTTGATATGTAGGTGATTCATATTAAAAAAATTATAGAATCACTACTAGCATCTTTGTTAGTTAAATAAACATTCTGGTGAATAATATGATTGATCCAGGAAAAAAAATATTAGAATAAAAAGGGAGCAGGTGCTCTTTAACTTGGTATGGTTGGTTTGGAATGTGCTTTCTTAATTTCCTTGCATGGTACAACGAAGCACTGAGAAGAATCTGCAGTGATATAAAGAAATAGAATTCCTATATATCTTTATTGAATGTGACACAATATAATCAAAGAATGCACATAATTAAGTGCTTAAGCTCAAAGCATTTTTGAAGCAGGAATTCTGCTGATTTTTTATTTATGTGATTGTTTACAGATTAGTTCTGTATTTGCTCCTAAAGAATATACTTAAACAATCAATGAATAACCTACAGCAGTTTGTTGTAGATTCAATAATGGGGAATGGTGCATGGTACCAGGATAGTCAGATATACCCAAAGGGAGTGTCAGTGGTCAAAATGCTTCCATTGCCAGAAGGTAGTCTGAAAATGGTCTGGAAATTCAATACAGCATTGACCCTACATTGTATACATGATCCACAATCAGTTTCTCAAGTGTACTTGAAGTTTTACAAAGAACCATTAAAAAAAAGCTGGAACTTAAAAAAAACCTATTTTAAGTGAGTTGGGTTTTTGTGAATAGTTGATTTAAAATGTATTTGTTCAAATGAGCTAAATGTAATCATTTTTACTTTAGGTTAAATGTGTCTAAAATTATTTTATTTAAAAATAATTTAATAAAATATTTTAAAGTTTTAAAAATAACACATACCTTGTGATACCTGTCTGATTTCTATTAATTGTTTTCTTTATCAGTGGATTAGGAACAAGATAAGCGGAAAGATTTCTAACAAAACAGACTAGTCATTTACCAAATTTCATATGGGTGTGTTTACTTTTTCCATCATTGTGAGAATTGCCAGCGTATTTTCATTAAAACACTTACCAACTTTCCATCCTCTAATTACTAGGGGTTTTCATTTGTATAGTTATTTCAAATTGCTTTAAGATGACAACTTTTTAATTCTGAGATTGGAATAAGATTAGAAATTAGGATTCCTACTAATAGAAAAAGTTAATTATTTTGGAATATGCTTAATTTGGGTATATAAAAATTTCATGTCATCCTCATACACTTACTGAGTTCCTTTTCAGAGTTTTAATAAATTGAGGATGCCCATTAAAATGATATCACATTAGTTAAGTCCTAGCAACTCTTTTGTAAGTTTTATGCTTCTTTCTTATTTTCAAAATGATAAAGAAAAGCTACATTTGATTTTAAGAGCTACAGTATACCTATATGTATAAGAGTAAATATTACATATAGGTATATAATGTCTGTATATACATAAATGTATGATAAACATATACTTCAGTATTTCGCTTGGGGATAATTACTGTATAAATGAGACACAAATTCCATGTACTTTAGAAGCTGGTACTAAAATCTTAGTTTGGCATTTATGGTTATTTGGTCAAATGGCATGGACAAATCATAGAATTATCCTGTGATGTTGCTGAGAATAAAATTCTTTGTTAAACTTTAGACAGCATCCTGATTCTTGTCATGCAGATTTCATATGTTAGATTTCAACAGTGCTTGATGATAATAATAAGTTGAATGTTAATTTTTTTTCCACATTGACAGGTTTACCTTTTTCAACATGTAAGCTACTTCTTTAGGAAGTTGCATTAAATCTTATAGCTTATCAATTGATATAGTAGTTCATTAAGACCCCTTTACAAAATATGTGTAAAAAAAAGTGCTATTTAACTAATTACAGATGGAGAAATAGTGGTATAATATGAGCTGATTATTCCACACACTGAAGGAAGAGTTAATTTTAATGATTCATTGGTTTTTCTATTTGACTTTTTTCTATTTTAAAATAAAAGACTATCCTATAAAATGATTTTGCTGATCTTAATCTGCTTATGAAAGATGTGAATGTGGTAAAAATATGCCAAGTGCCTGGAGTTGGACTAGACACATGGTTAGATATGTAACAAACACTAGTTCTCTTTCCCTGTTCTGCATTCTGTACTCATCACCAGAATTCTAATGTTTTGTGCCTTTTTGTGAGAGAAGACTAGGTTTTGTAGTTTGGGCAAACCAACTGGGAAATTATAGTGTCTCCTGGAAATAACAAGCTATAGTACAAAATTTGCAGGAGGGTTAGGGGCTAAAAGTACCAGAAAAACTTCACTTTTACCTTGAGTCATAATCATAACTTGATAATAATGATCCTGAAGCTGGTTTTTCTAGTTTAAAATGAAATTATAGGCTCCAGGAGGGCAGGGTTGTGAATTTGTCCTGTTTATGGTTGTTCATCCAGCTCCAAGCACACAGTAGGTACTTAGTAAATATTGGTTACGTGAATGAACAAAAAACTATAATTTTTCTTTATTTCCATCTTTATAAAGTCATGTAAATTAATTAAAACTGGTTTACTAATCTTGTGATATTTTAAAAATAATTAGCACATTCTATTTCAATACTGATTAATTTCTCCAATTACTGTTTTCCATAATATTGACGCTAAACCTTCTATGATCATGATTCAGGCTCTTTATAGTAAGGAATCTCTAATCTGCATTTTGTATTTTCTGCTCACCCTACTGAATGGTATTATACCTAGCACAATATTCCTATCTCAATTACTGGACTTGTAAGAGCTTAATGATCTTAATTTATACATTATTATTTTTTAAGTAGCTCTTTTTTAAACAAAGACCTTTATCAGTGTTTGCGGATGGGACTCTTCACATACCTAGAAATTAGTGCATGCTCTACTTTCACTGATGCAAATATTTACTAAGAGGAGAGAGAAAGAAAACCTCTTGCCCTTTTTTTCCTTTTCTGAAACCTAAAAGCATTTTGTTTTCTAGAGCTCTATAAAAGTTCAACACATAAAAGGTTAGGAGCCTGACTTTTTTCTGTCATGTATATCTTTGAAAAATTGGTTTATGAAGAGTCATACATCATGTAGGCAGACATATGGGAATAGTTAAAGATTAAGGTAAATAGACAAATTGAACTGCTTTAAATCATTTTCCTCGTTTCAGTTTTATGAAAGAGCTTATGAACAAAAGCTGACGTTAAGCAATCACAATGGGCTCTTCTCTATGTTTTAGACAGTGGTAAAGACTTTAGTGTCAAAGAGTGTTGCATCACCAATAGTTACATCAATTTGATTGGTGTCCAGATTTCAAAAATGTTACCTTGTCAAACCATAACCTTTTCCAAGTCTTTCATTTGTCATGGTTTTGTAGATTATATCATTTGTTTTACATTACCTGTATCAGGAAGCATGGATCATGGATTACAAGATTTTTTTTTATTATATATCCGTTGTTTTTGTTTTTAAATAAAATTAATACTGTAGGCATTTGTGTTCAAAAGGGACTAATCAAATATTTTGGAAGGAAGTTTGATTTCATGCAACAAACATTATAGTAACTCTGCCTAAGGAGACCTTTGGTTCCTTTTTACTTAAAAAAAAAAAAAAAGTATTTTCAGAACCATTAGGTTAACATTTTTAATAAATTGAATAAATATACTGAACTTTTCCAGGGTACCTAATACGCTAATATCCTGTGGAGAGAAGCTGACTCTTGGACTTTAAGGTAAGGCCCAGGAATCTGCCTAGTGGCATGGTGACAAGCCCCCACTCTTATGGAAAGTGCTGTGGCATCTTTAATGTCCACGCAGGAGAGTAGGATTTAAGATTTTGTGGTCTCATTTGAAAGACCCCTACATAGTAAACTGCATGGAACTCAATTTATCTACCTAGAAAGGAAAGAAGGCTTTGTAACCCCTGTACTGATAAATCTAAGAAATGCTGTGAATATATGCCTTCATATTCATGCAGTACCAATCCCCTTCTTAAAGAATAATAAAAATAACAAGGTCTATGATCATGAGGTTGATATAGATAAAAATCCATTAACTTTTCCTCATTATCACAGCTCTTATATCAAAGTGCAGACATTCATAGGGCTAGCTCACCTCCCCTGGTAGCTGTGCAAAGAGACATATGAAGATCTTTTACATACTTCTTTGTTGGTTTGCCTTTTATAGTGTATGTGCTCGATTTAGGAACTGCTGATGGTCAAAATGTAATTTAAGAAGACAACAAATATTTGCACAGGTATGTGAGCCCAGCTTATAAGACATCCAGCTAACAAGGTTTTTAATATTCTAAATAAAGTGAATGATAGGAAAAAGAGTAACTTCTAGAAAATGTTGTCCAGGTTTATTGCAGAGCTTGATGTGATTCTCTGTGAAAAAACACAGATGTTTATGCCTAGCGTGGAGACTGATACATCTATTAGGCACTGCATAAATGTTAGGTTTTTTTCTTTTGAAATATTCTAATTGCCACTAGAAATATATATAAGAAATAATCTTTTAAAGATTGCTAAAATACCTCAGGATGTAAATGTATGAACAGTTTCTCAGTAGGAAATGTGATGTAAAGGAGAAAAACACCATCGTGTATATTTTGATAAAATTCTAGCATTTTTGTGGTGGGGAATCTTTCTGGGATTGGGTACCTCCAGTAATTTTGTCCTTAGGCTCTCTTTATCATATCTCCAAGCACACACACACACACAAACAGTTTTGATTCACTTAAAGGATGCAGTTTTTGTGTGTTTGCTTTTTAGGTCAGGTTAGCTAAGTAACTTGTTTATATGATTCAGTTTATGTCTGCATAAAATATTACTATAAATTCATGATTTCTGCTTCCTTCACTACACATTCAGCTCATCAACCCAGAAAGATATATCTGTTATCTAAAATTGAGTACACATGTCTTCTCTGTAGCTGTTCTTTCTGACCATAAAATTCTATTTCAAAAAATAACTAAAACCGGTGTTCTGCATATATCCTTTCATCTTTCCAGCAGGCCCATTCTGGTCCAAAGTACTCATGACTATAATGGGATTTATTTGTGAAATGGGAGTTAAAACTAAGAGAAAACAAAAATGATTATTTAATCATTTGATGGGATCGTTATTGCTCACCTTTAAAATTAGCTGAAAGACAAATCAGTTTCATCAAAATTTTGAATTCAGAGATAAAGTTTTTTCTTCCCGCTGTTAGTGGAAATGATGTTAAATTCCATATTTTATTGTACATTATGGCATTGAGCATGAAACAACCTTTCAAACTTTAAGGTGTTGTCATTAGTTAGGTTTTTCTCAACTATCCCAGCAATTTAAACAATTAAAACATATCCTGTAATACCCATAAAATTTGACAATGTACCACTGAAGCAATAGTCTAATAAAGTTAATGCACTGTTTTAACTTTAAAAATCTTAGATCATTGTACATTTCTTGGGTATGCTTGATCACAGAATGATATTAAAACATTTTTAAGTGTAAGAGCACATTTGGGTCACTTGCAATGATGAATACACTTTTTAAAGTTTTGTAATTTGGCTATAAAGGAAGTGTCAATGAGCTTGAACTGCATACAAATGGCTTTTCTACCTTCCACAAGGTGCTTCAGAGCAGTGGGCACTAGAGGGTGCTGTTGGAGCTGATACTAACCTGAACTTATGCTTTCAAAATCAATGCTATCAAGATCCAAAAATGTTTCTCATGAAATACTACATCATTATTACTTTTTAACATTGGGTTCTGTGAATGTCATCAGCACAGTTTCCAAAACAAATCACAAGGCAGTAATTAAAGCAAAGAGCTCCATAACTTGGCAATTATTTGTTGTTGTTGAGAGGAAATCAAGATTCTCCTCTCCCACCTTTATAATACTCTCCCAGTTTTTCTTCAGGATGTATATATAGGTTGGTGATATATTTTCATAAATGTCAAGAAAAATGGGCTTGTCAGGCTATTAACATTTTCTCTGGACTTTAAGCATGCATAGTCACAAAAGATTGTTTCTTAAATGTGTCAAGAGGCTGCGGGTCTAACTTTTCTCCTGATGTTTGAGAAATTGCGGACAGTTCAAGGAAGCTTGCACACGAGGATAACCGTCCTTATGTCGAAAAGTGTTGCTTTATATGATAATTGAAGAATTATCTACTCCCCCTGTCCCCACCCCCGGTAGTTATTTATAAGGGCATCACTGGTAGTTCCCTTTCTTAGACCTTCCCTGAAGGCATGATCAGACTCAAGCAGGCAGCTATTTCCCTTTAATTTTCCACAGCAAGCCAGTAATGCTTATGATTATTGTGAAGTCAGGAAAAGTTTAGTTTCATCAAGTGACATGTAGTGATACAATTAGTTACTTAAGTACTTCTCATAAAATGTTCCACCATGGAACCTAGTTTGTCAGATGCAGCTAAATATTAGCATCTCATATTAAACACAAGAGTAAAACTGCCTCGTGGAGAGCACAGCTGACAGCTCTCAACATGAGCTGAATGATCATTCTCAATTGTAATCGATTCTGTAAGTACTGAACACAAACCCCCAGGCAATTGAAGAAAATAGGATGATGAAGGACTGCAAACTAATATGTTACACATCTTCATTGATTAGACATTGATTAACCATTATTTTCCTGAATGACAAACAGCTAGTGGTAAAGTAACTGAGGCTTGTGATTTATTTACATCTTAGACAGAGATGACTTCTTTATTCAGCTGATTGTGAGCTAATGCTAAACCAGGAGACAGTGAGAGTTTCACAATCTGAGCTGCTGTTTTCTTTTTTCCTTTTTTCTTTCCTCCCTCCCCCCTCCCTCCCTCCCTCTCTCCCTTCCCTCTCTCTCTCTCTCTTCTTTCGTTCGTTCCTTCTTTTGTATTATCCTCTCTGGCGGTCTTCTTAGATTTCTGGCATGTTTCCATTTGAAACAAATTGAACTAGATTTAAAAATAATCACTGAATTCCAAAATACAGAACATATACCTGTGGTTTAACTACATTTAAAGAGATCATTTTATAGACTTGGTATTTACAAGCATACTGATCAGTGTTTATTGAATTTTTAATTTAATTCTCTCTTCAGTGCCTTATTGGCAATTATACATGGTTTTAGAATGAGTAGGATAGGAGTTTGTTGGTTTCTGTTGCTTATTTTTCTTCTGTGAAGCATATTGCTTTAGAACTATGTGATTCATTGTAAGCAGGCAAATATTTTACAGTTTAAATAATTTTTGGTTCACCTAAAACTGAGATATTATAGGCAATCTTGGATTTATGTAGGAAGATTCTGTGGCAGTGTAGTAAAAATTTTAAATCTATTTCAATAGCTCTTAAACAATACACACAACGGAAAAATTTGCTCTTGAATTTTCAGGCCATCTCTTTTTTATTACACTGAAGTAGAGAGAGCAAGATATTCATTGAAATGAACTGCATTATTACTAAGTTAAAACCAAATTATAATGAGACTAGCATTTTTTTCTTTTTTTGCTTTCTAGAGCATTCTTGTACATTTTGAAGATTTGTGGGAAACATAAGCAGAAATAATTAAGATGTTCTGGCATTCTTCATCATAATGGTCATGATAAAGACTTTTGATGTTCAAGAAAGCATAATTTGCTTCTCCATTGGAATTTGATTGTAAATTAGCACTAATTAATGTTCACTTAAGTGTTACAGATGTGTGGTATATCTAGTTAGTTACCAAAGGGGTAACAGTAGAAAATTTGTTCTATGAAAGTATATGAATTTAGAGTAATGATTAGAGTGTCACTTTAAAAAAATAAGAGAAATTCATTAAGTCAATTTTAGCACTTATGTAACTTAGGGAAAAAGAAATTAGTAAGCCATATCACTTCAATTAATATAGAGATGCATTTCAGCACCACCCTTATTAGTTATTGAATTATTAGACATGTAATTGTGGAATTTCATTGTCATTTGCCCTTTAATGTAATTCTAACTCCAGGTTAATAAATCAGATCTGTTCTTTATGGATATTGCCCTCTTTATCATAATAAATATGTGGATATGCTTTTCCCCAAGCAACTTCTGTTAGCCTCATCTAAGATATGGGGGCTTCATGTACAGGTATATTAACTCAAGGCTTTTAAAGATGTGTTTTTTGGTTTCAGAATTTTAATCATGGGGTAGAGAGAAAAATCTGTGAACTTTGCATCTGTATTTTAATGTTAGCAATTGGAAGCCTAGTCTATTTGTTAAAGAAATCCAGCTGTACTTAAAGGGAAACAGCCTTAAGTTTTAAAAGAGGAAAACCATCCAGTTGGGATAACATGTAGTGCTCAAACTTTCACAAAGGAAACTAAGGATAAGCTTGACTCATCAGTTGCCCTTAGTTAAAGTACATCAGTGGACCCATGCTAATTATAAATCAACTCCTTAGTATTATTTTTGAGGGCTAAGTTCCCTTTTACCTTTTTACGGTGCTCAGAACATAGGGAAGGGAAAGTGTTGATTGGTTAGTGGAGCATGAAGAACAAATGAAAAACCATCCAACAGCAATATCCCAGAGGGAGCTCGGAACCCTAGAAAGAAGTCTAATAGTGTGTTGTTTCCTTGTCCATCTGTGTGCAGGTGAGAGCATCACTGCAGGGGTCTGTGTGTAGATGTAAAAA
The DNA here is from genome assembly GCF_003031525.2 of Neophocaena asiaeorientalis asiaeorientalis. Lineage (NCBI taxonomy): Eukaryota > Metazoa > Chordata > Mammalia > Artiodactyla > Phocoenidae > Neophocaena > Neophocaena asiaeorientalis. The sequence goes on from NW_020185336.1 coordinate 2,459,797, forward strand.
TCAGAAACCTGGAATTTCATAGAAGCAACCACGATGTGATATTTGCACACACAGCAACTCCCTTTTGGAAAAATAAAAAGCACCTCCTTTGGTGTTAGATGTCTTTTCTTGTGAGTGTGTGTGCCTGCACACACACACACACACACACATACAGAGGCTTATGTGGAGCTGAGTGTGCTTCAGTTTCTTCAAGCATATTTAATATCTTTAAAATTTTAAATGAAAATGTAGCTGTCAATTTTAAACTAATTTGGATGGACAGCAATAAAATGCAAACCTCACTTCAAATTAGAATTTTCAGTGAGGATTTCTAATGGAAAGTAATTGCTGACAATAGGAAATGACAAATTACTAATTACTTAGTTCAATTAGACTTTTGTGCCTTTGGTCCTAAGTGGCAAGCATACAGCAAATCTTGCACTTTTATAACAATTAATGACACTAAAACTATTTAAACTGCCAACAGATGTGAGTAAGAAGACATGAATTGAAACTTACTTAATTTACATTCTGTCCCTATTTTATGTCAAGTAAATGGTGTTTAATTTTTATGCTACAATTAAATATTACTGGTACAGTGCAATTTTCACAGAACTTCGCAGGGCAAAATATCACTGCCCAAAAGCAGGTCAGTGTTAATGCTTCCTTTTCTCTTATCACAGCAGTATTTCTCTTTAAAAATAGTCTTAGAGTATGAATTTCTATCTATATGGTATTCATGGCTGTACATCAGTGTTAATTAAATAGCAGTGTGCCCACTTTTTGCTTTCCTTCACTTTATTTTTTTTGTCTATTCTGTTCATCTTTAATATCTTGATGATCTATTTAGAATCCATCTATTTTTCACTCACCATCTTCCTCCGAAGACTAACTCAGGTGTGATTTTGTGAAAGGATTTTGTTTAGAAGTTGAATTCCATTAACTGTCTCTGTACTGTTAACTTCTGATTGTAGCTTACAGGGAACTTAATTTGGTATTCCTGGTGCTATCATTTTTGATAATTTTGATTTTGCAAATATAGGATTTTTTTTAATGTTTCCAGTTACAATCAGGAAGATTTTTTCTCTGTAGCTCAGCAGCTCAGTAGACCTATTGCAGATGCATTTGGAGAGTTAAAAAAAAAAAAGGCAAGGGATCCAATTACATTTATAATGATCAATTTCCCTATTAAGACTTTAAATAAATTCTTTTTTCAAAGCATGTGTATAAAAGTATTTACTTGTGAAATGAAAATAAAAATGCTGATCAGTATTGAGGCAAATTCACCTAACATTTTGTGCCTACAGGGGAAGGGCAGTAATTTCAGGCAACTAAACTAGCCATAAAAATAAATATAACAGGATGTTGTAGAAAAACAAAAAATATAACAACACTGGTAAAATTAAAGACTTTAAAATCATTGCATATCTAAGCAAAAAAGTGATTCAATTGTAGAAGTCCAAACTGGCTATTAAATTCCACAATTCTCCTCTGGGAATTTCTTTAGCCCATGAGATTCTCTGTATGTCACTAAGAGCTCAGACATCAGGTACTCGATTGCCTTCCTCAGTGTTCTGGGTAAGACTGCAAACATCCTATTCAAATTAAATATATTTTCTTACCCTTATCACTTACAGTTTAAGATTGGATGTATTCTGTGTCATATTATTATTGCATGTTCAGTTCATTAATTGGGTGAACAGAAGTTATTATGACCCAATTCTCCTGTAAATAAGGAGAAAATGTAAATATATCTTGTTTTATTATATGGATGCAGGGATGAGGCAAATTGGAGGGGCCTGACTTGAGAACAGACAGATGACAACAAGTGCTTTTTCCAAGGCTTTTGCTTGATTTTTGCAGCTTTATTTTTTTTCTCTGAGATCCCTGCAATTAAGCTATTGTTTGGAGGCAACACTGTAAACTAGATCCAAATAACTAAGGGTAGTTTTTGGACAAACCTCTGTTGTTTCACCACAGCTGTAGTTTTCTTTTCTCATGAGCCCTGTGAACTTTAAGGGCTAGAAATATAACAGAGAGCATAGTAGATAATAGAGGAAAAAGGAAAAGCTTAGGCAGGGGGTAGGAGGCCTGGGCAGGGACAGAGGAAAGAAAGACTTTCACAAATCATAAGAAAAATGGCACTGGCATTGTGCCTAAAAAAAGATAACTTGGAAAAGAGGCAAGAGCAGCGATAGACTTAGCAAGTATATTTAGAGCAAGAATGATAGGAAGAAAGAAGTGGCCTAATTAGAAGAGAGGGAAAGGGAGAGAGAGGGAGAGGGAGCAAGAGTGCAAAGGAAGTGTCAGAAAAAACCAGAAAGTAATGAACCTAGGGAAATTAGCAAAATACATGTGGAGCTTCAGGATGTATCCTCACTCATGCCACAATGCATCACGAGAATAGACTGTTTCAGTTGATTTAAACATCCAAGGAATGCACCGTTTCTTTCCTAGCTTCCGTCACCATTATTGAGACACAGACAACTTACAAATGTCACTTTGGCAATCTAGATTCCTTTTATGGAGCTACCTGAGGAGTTGAAAGGTATGGCACATCTACCTGTTATGTTTTATGAATTATATGAAATTGCCACATACTGCTGTATACTTTGTATTGTGTACGGATCATCTTAGACTTAGCATGGGGTTACATCCTGATAAACCCGTCGTAAGTAAAAAAGTCATAAGTTGAAAATGAATTTAATACATCTAACCTACCGAACATCATAGCTTAGCTTAGGCTCCCTTAAATGTACTCAGAGCACTTACATTAGCCTACAGTTTGGCAAAATCATCTAACACAAAGCCTATTTTATAATAAGGTGTTGAAAATCTCATGTAATTTATTGAATGCTGAACTGAAAATGAAAAACAACGTATGGGTACCGAATGCTTGTAAGTGTCATCGATTGTTTACCCTCCTGAGTGGCTGACTGGGAGCTGTTGCCCTGCCCAGCCTCACGAGAGAGGATTGTACCACGTGTGGCTAGCCTGGGAAAAGATCACAGTTCAAAATTCGAAGTACAGTTTCTACCGAATGTGTATCACTTTCCCACCATGGTAAGGTTGAAAAATCATAAATTGTACCAAGCTATGTAGGGGACAATCTGTACATGGTTCACACATATTCTGTGCTCAATGAAAATTTTGAGAAGGTTTTTAAGCCCCCAAACTTTTGAACTCTTAATTATTTTTTTAAACAGGGAAGTGTGTTGAATTTTTCAGAAGGTTTTGAGAGAATTGTATAGTTTTTCTAAGACTGATATTTTAATGAATAGATATTAATACATACGTAAGCTTACAGGAAGAAAACTTCCTTAAGTTGCATTTTCCTTATGAAAACCTTACGTAGGTAATTATGCTTTCTATTATATTGTTAATTTTAGTTTAGGAATGCGAAAGCTGGATTCTGTTCAGTTGTATAATCTTTCTAGACAGGCACTCAGAAGTATGAGAAGATGGTTGCCATCATTTCCTCCCTCCTTTCTTCCACCCTGCCTTCCTTCTTTCCCTCCCTCCCTTCTCTCCTTTCTGGATGTACTGGGCCTATTTGCAAGACTTGCCCACTGAATGGATTGGATGTTATTCCAAATATGATTTTGTACCTTCATAGGATGGATGGATAAGGGCAAGATTTCCTTGTAATAATCTTTGGAGGTGCTATAGAATGTTTGGTAATTTGTATCATTAAAGCAGCTGTAGCCATGTAGATGCTGGTCAGCAGTAGATTTGTTCTTGATCGTCCCCTTCAGGTTCAGGATCAAGAAGCCTTTATTTGAACAGTTGGGATAATGTCTTGGCAATTTCTGTAATATGCTCCAGCTTGACTTGTCCCACGGTTGGCTGATTCCATTTAGGAAACTGGCTGGGCACTCATTGCAACTGGTGAATATCTTACTGGAAAGTTGCCCAATATGAGCCACTTTTTGATGTACATCTATTTCTCTCTCTCTCAGAGGCTGAGGGTTAACACAGCAAGGATTAAGATACTTACCAATTGGTATCTTATCTACCATTTTTGTTTTCTTGGAAACTATAATTTGCCTTCTGTAGAGCTTTTCCTTTTTTTTTTTTTTCCCAGGTATTATGTAGACTTAAAGGAAAAACTGAGCAGTATCATATATATGTCATAGACAGTGCACAACTTTTACTGATGAGAATTTATATATGTGTGTTTGTGTGTATAGCTGTCTATTTATCTACCTATTCTTGCAAAATATATTTTCTAGTCCACTTCTACATATCCTTGCAAAATTATTGAGGCTATTTTAAATTTCCTATACTAATTTCCTCAATTGTTTATATACCCTGGAAGATTTTGATTAACTGAATGATAATATACACAGACTTCAGGTTCAGAATCCCAATTTTCACTGTCACCATCGTTATTTCTACTGTGAGATTAACAAAAAATCTATTATTTGTGTCATGCAAATATTTTAGTAGGAAAATGTATGGGTTTATCATAAGTATAGAAAAAGGAATTTGAAATCGTAAGAATTACTTTGAAGGAAGGTTTTCTCAGTTTCTGCAGGTTCCTGGTCTTCAAAAGTGATCCCTCAGAAAAGACTTACTATGCTTTTAACTTATAGTCATGGCACATTTTTGTGAATTTCTTGCTAATAGTGACTGATATACAGAGAGTAACTTGCCTTATTTTATATTAAAAGAAGACATCAAACTTTTGCATAATAAAGAGCAGAAAAAGACTTAGCCAATAATTTATATATGCTTTTTTGTAATTTAAATGATTTCAAATTATATCAAATTTCTTTAAAATCAAGGGCAGAAAAGGTCTCCTACCAGATGGGAATTCATATTTGAAGACACCATTCTGGAGATTAAGGTCAAGGTGTGAGAGCCTTGAAAGAAAAAACTGTTAGTGGGTTATTACTGAAATTCAAATACTAAATACTGTATTCTAAGAATCTATTCTGGCTTTTTGGATAAATAGTAAATTAAAAAATTTAATTTCAGTAAATATGAAGTATATTTTCTTTGCTTAACTTAGGAAAACAAAAGCAGACTGACCATTTATTTCTTTCTTAAATAAATCAAAGGAAATTCTTAAGAATTCTCTCTCCATCAGTAGACTCTGGAAGTTAGATATGTAGGTTTGAAATGTACTGAGCTCTGGGTTAAAATCAGGAGAAAATTCTACTTCTAAATCTGCCATGACTTGCTATGTGATCTTGGACAAGGCATTGAAACCTTTCTGTACTAGAACACTCATTATAGAATGAAGGTAACAGTTTCTGCTTTTTCTAGGCTTGGTATTGTTTTTATGATAAAGTAAGAAAATATAACTTTGTAAAATATGTTGTATGATAAAAGTATCAGTAGAAGCATAACTTTTATGTTTTTTGTAGTCACTAAGGTATTTTGAAATAAAGTTGTTACTCTTGAAAACAGTAACACAGTAATGATTAAGTACACCTTTTCTAAAAAATAAAATTCAGTATTAAATATATATGCTTCTAAATTCCAGACATCTAATTTAGTACATCAAATTGTACTGAATTAGATAGAACAATATAGTATGCTAAAACCTCAAAGACTGCCACAAATTGCAAAAAAAGAAAAAAACTGGAGAATGATTTTCGCTGATCAGAGAAGGATTTTTTTCAGGGCCTGAGGGCTCTTCTAGTCCTAACTTCCCATGTGGTTCAAGAGTCTCTTTTATAAGAGTCCTTGTGCGTTGACCATCCAGGCTCTGCCCAAATGCACCCAGTAATGGGAGGCTCCCCCTCTCCTGTGCCTGTGTTTTTGGCACAATATTTGAGATCTACTTTTCATAATCTGGATAATGAATATCTACTAATGACAATTTTGGCTCACACTAAAGCTTTTGGAAAATTAGATCATTCTAGATTTAAAAAATATATAGATTCAATTACATTTGCAAATCTGTTGTATAACATAGACATGGGGGTGTCAAATACAGCAAATCATGGACATGGATCTTAACATCCAGGAGCACATAGCTTATAAGGAGGAAGACTCAAAACAAATAATCACAACATGGTGTAATAGGGGCAATGATAGAAGTATGAACATACTACAGAGGTAGCACAGAAGAGGATTTAATAGATTTAAAGGAGGTGTCTTATAACAGGTGAGTCTTCATTGAGCAACTAACTGAGATGAATGGTGAGGGAGAAGGAAATGTAAGGTGGAAGAAAAAACACATACAAAGGCACTGTAGTACAGATAACATAATATATGTGGGAAATTGCAAGAGAGTGACCAAGTTAGGTCCCCCCTCCTTTATTTTTATAATTGATTTTCTTAACAGATTTATTGAAGTATATTTGATACACAAAAAATCATACATATTTAATGTTTGCAATTTGATGAGTTTGGAAATATGTCTACACCTATGAAAACATCACCACAATCAAGGCAATAAATATGTCCATTGCCTCCAAAAGTTTCCTCATGTCCCTTTTTTCCCATTTTTGTTTTTGTGGTAAAAACACTTAACATGCGAGCTACTCTCTCAAATTATTTAAGTGTGTAACAGCATCGTTAGCTGTAGGCACTTTGTAGTTCAGTAGATCTCTAGAACTTTTTCCATCTTGTTTAACTGAAATTTTATACCTATTGAACAACAATGGATTCTCCCAGTTCCCCTCCCCGCCCAGCCCCTGGCAACCACCATTCTACTCTGCTTCACTGAGTTTGACTGTTTTAGATACTGCATAATGGTGAAGTCATGCAGCATTTGTCCATCTGTGACTGGCGTATTTCACTTAGCGTGATGTGCTCCAGGTTCATTTATGCTTTTTGCATCTAAATGTAATGCATCTCTTTTTGTTAAATTCTGCCTTGTTGAATGATTTATTAATCCATCTTACAAATAAATATTGAGTATCATGCACATTCCAGGCACTATTGTTAAGTGCTGAGCAGAGAGGAATGAACAAAACTGGCACATTTCTCGGCCTTTATGAAGCTGGCATTCTAATAAACAGGATACCTAAATTATATATATATGTATATACATATTTGTTTATTTATAGTTAATGAGTAAATGCTAAAGAAAAAATGTAAAGGAAATGGGGATGGGAAATCTGAGGGAAGAAAAAAAGGTGTTACAAATTTAGATATGGTGGTCAAGTAAGTCTCACCAAGAATAGCGAGTCATTTGGTTCTGGGATTGATCATTCCAGGTAGAAGGAATGGGAGAGCTCTGGAGGGGAAGGTGTGCATGGTGTGTCCAAGAAACAAGAGGAAGACACTGTGGCTAAAGTGGAATTAGCAAAGAGGAGATTGGGATGAGATCAGAAAGAAAAGCTGGCTTTATATGTCACTGCAAGAAATTTGAGCTTTTAGTTTGGAAAGCCCCTGGAGGATTTTGAGTGGAGGAATGACATGAGTGACTTTTACATTGTAATAGATCATTTTGGCTGCTGAATTGAGAATAGACCAGAGCTGGCCATGGGAAAAGGAAGGAGACCAGGTTTGTTTTGTTTTGTTTTGAGGGAGGGGAGGTTGCTCTTACAGGTATTTGTGGCTTGGATTAGAATGGTAGCAGTGGAAGTGGTGAAAACCAGTTCTCTTCTGGATAATTTTGAAGGTAGAATTAGCTGAAGGATTGGATGCACAATATCAAAGAAAGTCATAGAATACTTTATAACTTTTGGCTGAGCAACTGAAAGAACAGAGTTGTCATTTACCTAAATGGAGAAGAGCAGCAGGTGAGAGACTAGATGGCATGGCTGTGACTAGTTTAGCTGTAGTCATCTTTCAATTCAGGCGTAGGTTTAAATGTGGAGGGTGTAAATTCAGTCAGGAAAGCCAGGGAGAGGCGAGAGCTAAGAGCCTGTGCTAGAGAATGGTTGTAATGATTGAATCGTGGAATTTAAACTGGCTAAGGAGAGTAGTGAGGGCATCAGGGGGTGTAGGGGGGTCAGTGAAAGGTGGTGGGAACAGTGATTGTAGATCTCATTCTCAGAGCAATCAAAAGACATTAGACTGTGGTACTGTAGGAAGTGACCTGGAAAGATTATTCTGGTTATGTATTATATTAGTTATTCCTCCTAGTATGTGTCATCTAAATTCTATTGAATTATTCACATCTTTATTTTTTTAAGTGCTTTGCTCAGGATAGTAGTATTTACTCCATTCTCTTAATGTCAGTGTGACATTATTAAAAAGACAAATCAACTCAGTTGTGCAAGTTATTTTTACAAAAGTCATCTTGCTTTCTAATGATCATTATATGCTTTTCATTATATTAACAGTTCTTTTCAAACGTTCACAGAATATCTCTTTTAAAATGTTCCTGATTATTGATATTAGCCTCATAGATCTGTTTGTAGAATTTACACCCTCCAGATCAGTGGCTTCCAAATGTTTTTGATAGTACGCCCTTTACAGTAAAATATTTCTATGAATTTGTATCCCAACATATGTTTGTGTATAAATTATGTTCTTAAAATATAATCAAATACAAATATGATAAATATAAATACATTATAAAACTTGGCCAATTATATAGGAACTGAAAAAGAATGAAGTTGAATGCAACATTGTTTATTTTTTTATTTTCAGCATGAACACTTTTCTCATTTAATTTAATAATCATAGTTAATATTAATAATTCTGATATTTTAGTAATAGTAACATGGTTGTATTAGACCTGATGAGATCATCATTGACTTTTAACTCATAAATGTTTGATAGGAAATTTGCCCAAAGGGGAAGAGGAATCTTAGCATTGCTGTTTTCTAATTGTTCAGTTGTACCTGTGTTAAGAGAATTGTCTTTGATCCATGGTTCCTTTGCAAGAGTCTTTTTGAATTTCTTGTCGTTTTGTGAGGGTGAATTTCATTAAAATTGGACAGTATAATCTGTAAATCTGCTTAACCTGTACTCTTAAATTGGAATAGTTTAAATATGAGCAAAGGCCACCTGTCTTATTGAACTTCTACTGTTCCATGGGATGTCTGCATAAACCAGTAGAGCACATGTAATGGTCCCATATTTGGGCTCAGTAAGGATGGCCTTAGCAATCTGTATATTAAATATTAGTACAGCTTCATATATTATTTCTAGGCTAAAAAATACAAAGAAAACTAATATTTCATTTCCAACCCTAATGAGTTGTCTTATTTTCTCCTTGCCATAGAGACTACTGTCTTAGTCTGTCAAATGCATGAGAGAATAAACTATTTCTCTTTCACTGTTCTATTTGCCACATCTAGCACAGGAATTAATATATATTATGTGCTCAATAACTATTTGGTGGATAAATTAATCCATGAACTACCTCTGATTTAAAACTTAGGAGCCTCCTTTTTTCCAGTATTTTGACACTTCTTTACATTTTATGATTTCACATACATTTCTCACAGTAGTTATAAAATCGCATTTGCTTGTCATCATCCTGAAATAGGATATGGTTATATCTCATACTATACAGAACTTATTTGAAAACTTATGGTCAAATCCCATTTTAAAATTGTCTCTTCTTGTGTGTGATGGGTGGCTACCCTTCTGTTGTTTGTTTATTCCCTCATATTATTCTAACATATTTTGCTTTTAATGTTTTTAAAGCAAAATATGTATATCATATATGTGAAGTAATCTAACCTAACATGTGACAAAAATCAAGTTCCATAGCTATAAATCCCTGTCAGTTTGCCCATGATGACTTCCAGGAACAAGGTTAGTTACCTTTTATTTACTGATTCCCCCAATCCTAGTGCCAACTCTGAGAAACTCTAGAGCTATCTGAGAAATGGGCATACACGAGCTGACATCCTTCTTGTGGGCACTACTTTTCCATCATAGGAAAAAATTTAACTAACAGAGCATATGGTAAACACTTGTTCAGGGAATAGTATATGGAAGCTAAAATTCCTCATACCCCTAAAACTTCACTCTTTATTTTATTTATTTATTTTTGCGGTACGCGGGCCTCGCACTGTTGTGGCCTCTCCCGTTGCAAAGCACAGGCTCCAGACGTGCAGGCTCAGTGGCCATGGCTCACGGGCCTAGCCGCTCCGCGGCATGTGGGATCTTCCCGGACCGGGGCATGAACCCGTGTCCCCTGCATCGGCAGGCGGACTCTCAACCACTGCATCACCAGGGAAGCCCTCTTTATTGATAGTATGTGTCCCTCACTTCATTTTTGCTAAAGAGGTAAGGATTCTCTTGATATAACTCCCTTACCTGCTACACTGTGGTTGTCACCTCTACTCTTTTGATACCTACAGACATCTTTGAGGTCCTTTTTAAAAAATTATTGAGATAACATTGGTTTATAACAGTATGTAAGTTTTATGTATACAACATTATACTTCTCCTTCTGTACACACTACAGTATGCTCACCATGGGGTCAACTGTATGGAAATGAATGCAAAATAATATTTGGAGTCCTTTTGTAATTGAATGTGTTAGTTGTCTTAGATAACGTGAAATCTTTCTGTCAGTTATTAAAATCTTAAATAGAGAAGAAAGTAAATAAAACTGAGGATGTTTTTAGGTGATTCCACCTTTTTGTTTTTCGACATGCTGTTGTGTTTTTCTTTTTCTTCTGTTAAGAAAATGGTTTCTTATAAATTATTCCTTCACAATCACTGTATAACCCCTCTCAGAAGTATTTTCTCTGTCACATAGTGTCCCCATGTCCCCCACTGATGACAACAAGAGGCTTGTCTGTCAGCATATACAGGGCAAATGTAGCTAGTATTTTTCCCTTAACACTTTTGTTATGTTTGAGAAAAATTTCCCATTACTTTGGGAACTAGTTTAATCTGACAAAAATACAACTTAGATTTCAGAGGGAGTTTATATTTCAACATGTCACGTTATCTGACATTTCTTCTTTTCGTGTTAACAGTTAAGTGATGAGGGAGAACTTGCAGTCCAGCTTTTTGAACAGATTCATTTGAGATTTCATTTGAGAGTTCATGTTCACATGTGGTCAAACCTCTGGAAGTCTGGTTAGTTTAAAATGTACTTAAACTAATTCTCTACTGCCAAGCAAACATACTTGTTTAAAAGATTGTGACATATATTCTCTGTGAAGATGCAAGATAATTTTTTGGAAGAATGAGAATGATTTTTTTAAATGTGCTTTCATTTTAATTTATCGAGGTATCAGGATTGCCAAGGCCAAATCCAAAAAGAATTAGTAATAGTAACAGAAAAATGGTCTGGGCTATTCTAAAGATAAAATTTAGTGTTTTGTTTCTGATTATAAAAGTAATGCATGTTGACTATATTTGGGAAATACAGAAAAAAAGAGGAAAATCACCACCTATCACTAGGTAGACCTGACAGAATTGTTCTGTGTTCTTGAAAAGTTGATATAACATGAGAAAGTTGAGTTTGATTTTTGACACATTTTCTGATTTCTTTAGGGGTTATTGGTTTATTCAGGCTTAATAGTTCTTGGATAGATTTTTAGTAAGTTTTTATCTTCTTAGGAACCCATCCTTTTAAGTTAAAATTTCTCATTTTTATTGATTGCTGTAACTGTAATTAATTTATTTTCTGATTTATATTTGATATTTTTCTTACATTTGCCTATTCTGTTGTGTGTGCAAGATCTTCAGTGTCAGGTTTGTTTTTTTTTTTAAGTAGTTTAGTTTCTGCTTTATTACTTTCATTTGTTAATTTTTAACATAAACCTCCCACCCCGAGCTATTGAATTAAATGCTAAGTTCATTGAGTTTTAGTCTTCCTTATTAAATAATGAGAACATTTTAGGATTATTAATTAACTCTAACCACAGATTTGACTGCATCCTTTAAGTTTCGTCCTGTAGCTTTTCTCATGTTGTTATTTTGTGTATAGTCTGTAACAGCAGCTGTGTTTTCTTCTGTTATCTGGACCAGATTTCCTTAGGAGCTTGGTTGCTAGTGTCTTAGAAGCTACCGTACTGCTGACTGAAGTAGTTAGAACTACTGCACAGTCTCCTTATAAGGAGGGCCCATCTCCTTCTAAGACAGGGCTTCCCACGATTGCTCACATTATGGCAAGCATGGACAATAGTAGTATGTGTACAGCCCAGTAGGGTAGACAGTTAAGGCTGCTTCCAGGTGAAATGCCTGGTTTAGGAGCTTTGGGGCGCAGAGCCTGCTCACCCGCCCTCAGAGCTAAGAGACCAGCATCCTGGTACCTATTCTTGACACACCAGTTGGGAATTTCTACTTTGAGAGACTTTCAAGACCACATTCATCAGTGTCAGAGGTCCAGGTCTCCACATGTAACTGTTATCAACTAAGTTCTTTAAAAATTTATTAAGATTTACTATACATACAGTAAAAAGTCTCCCTTTCTAGCATACAGTTTTATGAAATTTGACAAACACCTGCAGTCATGTAGCTACCACTACAATCAAGAATAGAACAATTCTATTACTCCAAGCATTTCCCTTGGGCCCTATTTCATCTATTCCTCTTTCACCCCCAGACCCTAAGCAACAACTGGTCTGTTTCATACCCTGTGGTTTTGCCTTCCTAGAATACTACATACTTGGAATCAGACATGCATTCTTTTGAATCTGGTTTCTTTCATTTAGCATAATGCAGTTGAGATTCATCCATGTTTTTGTGTGTATCAGTAGTTTTTTTTTTAAAATAACTTTATTATTTATTTTTGGCTGCATTGGGTCTTTGTTTCTTCTCCCCTTGGAGAGAGGGGGGCTGGGGGGGCTACTTTACACTGCGGTTGTGCAGGCTTCTCGTTGTGGTGGTTTCTCTTGTTGCAGAGCACGGGCTCTAGGCACGCGAGCTTCAGTAGTTGTGGCTCCTGGACTCTAGAGTGCAGGCTCAGTAGTTGTAGCACCGGCTTAGTTGCTCCGCCGCTTGTGGGATCTTCCTGGACCAGTACTTGAACCCGTGTCCCCTGCACTGGCAGGCGGACTCCCAGCCACTGCGCCACCAGGGAAGACCCAGTAGTTTGTTTCTTTCTCTTTTTGGTTGAGTAGTATTCCATTGTATGGATGTCTCTTTCAGTGACCAGCTGCAGGACATTCGAGTTGTTCCCAAGTTGTAGTAATCAGGATAAAGCTGCTGTAATGATTTGAATACAGTTGTTTTTTTTTTTTTTTGAGTGAACATAGTTTCATTTCTCTTGGATAAATACAGAGAAGATAGTGCTGCTACTCAATGAACAATGACTTATGTACAGCTATGAATATTGTATAAATATAAATGTATTATTAAATGGACTTTCACTATAGCACAGAAACTTATGATGTTCTAGAAGCTAACTTTCCAATTCTTTAAGCCTGCTAACTTCTCAAGACTAAATTTCAGGTTAAAACCTTACTTCTTCACTGAAAAAGTAGAAACAGATGCAAAATCTATTATATTTCCACCACAATCTAAAACCCTTTTTATCTCTGTGTCTGTTTCCTCCTCTTTCCTCCCTAATAAAAAGGAAAGTTCCCTTTTTCACAAAACAGTGTATTACGAGGCTGTTTTAATTTCTCTAATACGTATTTACAACCCCCTCTACTTAAATTTGGTTTCCACTCTCACTACCCAATCAAAACTACTTTCAGCAAAGCCACCAATATCCTTCATGTCATTAAATTCAATGAATTTTTGTTCTGTTTTCATCTCTAATCTCTTGTGTATTTGTCATTGATTCCCTTTGTTCTATTTTAAAGCTTTTGTTTCTAAAGCTGCAATACTTAATGGAGTCAAATTTAATTATTTTGAGACATTTGGAGCAGTCCTAGAGTATAATGTAGTGTTTTTCTTTTTCAGTTACAATTTGACTTTATTATTATATTCTCCCACAAACTTAAATTTAAAACTTTCAAACCCACAGAAAACTTTTAAGAATAGTGAACAGAACACCCATATATCCTTCACTTTGATTCTTCAACTATTAACATTTTGTCAAATTTGATCTATCTCTCTCAATCTGTTTCTCTCTATAAAGAGAGATCAATATTAATCTATACTTCTATACACACTTAAGCGAAACATTTTTCTGTATTACAGCTTATAATTTAATATAATCTTGTATATTTAGGCCTATGATTTATTTCATGTTAATTTTTGTGTGAAGTGTGAAGTAGGGGTTGAGGTGGGTTTTTTTCTCACTAAGGTTTTGGTTTTTTAAAAAGTAGAGTTTACTTTTAAAGAGCTGTTATAGGTTCATAGCAAAATTGAGAAGAAGGTACAAAGATTTCCCATATATACCCTGCTCCTATGCATGCATAGCCTCCCATATTATCAATATCCCTCACCAGAGTTGTACATTTGTTGTAATTGAGAATCTACACAGCTACATGACTGTCCCAAAGGCTGTAGTTTACATTGGGGTTTACTCTTGGTGTTGTATATTTTATGGATTTGGACAAATGTATAATGACATGTATCCACCATTATAGTATCATACAGAGTATTTTCACTACCGTAAAAATCCTCTAGGCTCTGCCTTTTCATCCCTCCTTCCCCTTTAAACCCTAGTACCCGCTGATCTTTTTACTGTATCTATAGTTTTGCCTTTTCCCCCAAATGTCATATATTTAGAATCATAGAGTATGTGGCCTTTTCTGACTGGCTTCTTTTTTCTTGTAATATGCATTTAAGTTTCCTGCATGTTTTCCATGGCTTGATAACTCATTTCTTTTTAGTGCTGAATAAAATTCCATTTTCCTGACGTACCAGAATTTATTTATTCATTTTCCTACTGAAGGAGACCTTAGTTCCTTCCAAGTTTTGGCAATTATGAATAAAGCTGCTGTATACATCTGTGTGCACGTTTTTGTGTTAAGATGTTTTCTCCTCCTTTGGGTAAATACTAAGGAATGTGACTGCTGGATCATATGGTGAGAATATGTTTAGTTTCATAATAAACTACCCAATTATCTTCCAAAGTTGCCATACCATTTTGTGTTTCTACCAGCAATGTATGAGAGTTCCTGTTATTCCACATCCTCACCAGCATTTGGTGGTGTCAGTGTTCTGGATTTCAGCCAATCTAATAGGTAGGTAATGGTATCTCATTGTTGTCTTAATTTGCATTTCCCTGATGACATACGATGTGGAGCATCTTTTCACATTCTTATTTGCCATCTATATATCTTCTTTGGTGAGGTATCTGTTAAGGTCTTTGGCCCATTTTCAAGTGGAGTTATTTTTTTAGTGTTAAGTTTTAAGAGTTCTTTATATATTTAGGATAGCAGTCTTTTATCTGATGTGTCTTTTGCAAATATTTTCTCTGAGTCTGTGGCTCAGAGACACACAGTATTTTTATTCTCTTGACGTCTTTTGCACAGCAGAAAATTTTAATTTTAATGAAATCCAGTTTATCAAGTTTTTCTTTCATGGATAGTGCCTTTGGTATCCTATCTAAAAAGTGATCACTAAATCAAAAGTTATCTAGATTTTTTTCCCCCTATCTTTTCCTCTAGGAGTTTTATAATTTTACGTTTCACAGTTAGGTCTGTGATCCATTTTTAATTAATTTTTGTGAAGGGTGTAAAGTTTGTGTGTGTCTCTCTCTCTCTCTCTCTCTCTCTATATATATATATATATATATATATTTTTTTTTTTTTTTTTTGCATGTGGATGTCATGTTATTCCAGCACCATTTGTTGAAAAGATTGTCTTTTCTTCATTGTGTTGCCTTTTCCCCTTTGCCAAAGATCAGTTGACTACATTTATGTGAATCTATTGATATTTCTGGGCTGTCTATTCTGTACCATTGATCTATTTGTTTATTCTTTCACCAGTATCATACTGTCTTGATTACTGTAGCCCTGTAGTAAGTCTTGAAGTCAGGTAGTGTCAGTCCGCCAACTTTGTTCTTCTTTTTCAATATCATGTTGGCTATTCTGAGTCTTTTGCCTTTCCATATGAACTTTAAAATCAATTTGTTGATATCCAAAAAATAACTTCCTGTCTTTTTGACTGGAATTGTGTTGCATTTATAGATCAATTTGGAACTCGCATCTTGACAATATTGAGTCTTCCTATCCATAAATACCTCTCCTTTTATTTGGTTATTCTGTGATTTCATTCATCAGAATTTTGTATTTTTCCTTGTATAGATCTTGTACATATTTTGTTAGATACATACCTAAGTATTTCTTTCTTCCTTTTTCTGCTGCTATTAAAAATGAATTGTGATTTTAATTTCAGATTCCACTTTTTCATTGCTGTCATATGGGAGAGTGACTGACTTTTGTATATTAATATTGTATTCTGCACCCTGGCTATAATCACTTATTAGTTCCAGGATTTTTTTTGTCTATTCTTTTGAATTTGCTACATAGGAGATCATGTCATCTATGAACAAAGTTTCCTTTTTCCTTCCAAATCTATATACCTTTTATTTCCCTTCCTTGTCTTATTGCATTAGCTGGAACTTCTAGTATATTATTGAAAAGGAGCGGTAAGAGGAGACATTCTTGCCTTGATCCTGATCTTAGTGGGAAACCTTTGAGTTTCTCATCGTTAAGTATAATGTTAGCTGTAGGGTTTTTGTAGATATTCTTTATCAGGTTGAGAAAGTTCCCCTGTATTCCTACTTTCCTGAGAGTTTTTATCATGAATGGGTGTTGGATTTTGTCAAATGCTTTTTCTGCATCTACTGATATGATCACGTGATTTTTCTTCCTTAGCCTGTTAATGTGATATATTACACCAATTGATTTTTGAATGCTGAAGTAGCCTTGCATATCTGGAATAAATCCCACTTGGTTGTAGTGTGTAATCTTTTTATATATTGTTAGATTCAATTTGCTAATACTCGTTGAGGATTTTTGCATCAATGCTCATTACAGGTATAGTTTTATTTTCTTGTAATGTCTTTGCCTAGTTTAGGTATCAGGGTAATGCTGGCCTAGAGTTAGTTATGAAGTATTCCCTCTGCTATCTGCTGAAAGAAACTGTAAAAATTTGGTGTAACTTCTTCCTTAAACGTTTGGTAGAATTCACCAGTGAGCCCATAGGCCCAATGCTTTCTCTTTTAATAGGTTATTAATTATTTACTCAATTTATTTTATAGCTGTAGGCCTATTCAGATTATGTTTTTCTTCTTGTGTGAATTTTGGCAGATTATGTCTCAAAGAATTGGTCCACTTCATCTAGGTTATCAAATTTGTTGGCGTTCAGATGTTCATAGTATTCGTTTATTTTCCTTTCAATGTCCATAACATCTGCAGTGATGTACCCTCTTTCGTTGGTGATGTTAATAATTTGTGTCCTTTCTGTTTTTTCCTTAGCCTAGCTAGATGCTTACTGAGTTCATTAATCTTTTCAAAGAACCAGCCTTTTGTTTTCATTGATTTTCTCTACTGATTTCCTATTTTCATTTTATTGATTTCTGCTCTAATTTTTATTATATCTTTTCTTCTGCTTACTCTGGATTTACTTTGTTCTTTTTTTTCTAGTTTCCTGAAGTGGAAGCTTAGATTATTAATTTTAGTTTTTCTTATTTTGTAATGTATGCATTCAGTGATACAAGTTTCACTCTAAGCACTGTTTTCATTGTATCACACTAATTTTGATTAGTTGTGCTTTCATTTTCATTGAGCTGGAAATATTTTCAAATTTCTCGTGATTTTTTCTTTGACTCGTGTTCAAAGTTCATTTTTGTGCATGTGGATATCCAATTTTTCCATCACTATTTGTTGAAAGACTGTGTTTTTCTCACTGAATTTCCTTATCACCATTCTTAATAATCAGTTGGCCATATTAATGAGAATATATTTGTGAACTCTTTTTGGTTTCATTGTTCTGTGTGTCTATCTTAATGTATTGATTAATATACCTTTATAGTCTACATTATCTTCAATTTGAGTATTGTAAGTTTTCTAAACTTGCTCTTTTTTGAAATAAACTTCATTTTAAAGCAGTTTTAAATTTATACAATTTTTGAGAAGGTAGTACAGGGAGTTCCTATATATTCCACACTCAGTTTCTTCTATTATTAACATCTGAAAATAGTACGGTATTTTGTCACAATTAATGAAATAATATTGATACGTAATGTTTATACTTTATTCAGATTTCCTCAGTTTTAATATCTTTTTTCTGTTGTTTTTATAGGATCTCACCCAGGATACCACATTGCATTTAGTAGTCATGTATCCTAAGCCTCTTCTTGGCTATGACAGTTTCTCAGTGTTTTCTTTTTTTGATGACCTTGACAGTTTTGAGGATTGCTAGTTAGGTGTTTTTTAGGATATGCTTCTTGAGAATCGTCTGATGTTTTCCTCATGATTATATTGGGCTAATGTGTTTTTATTAAAACCTTTTTATTTTGTATTGGAGTATAGTTGATTAACAATGTTGTGCTAGTTTCAGGTGTACAGCAAAGTGATTCAGTTATACATACACATATATCTATTCTTTATCTATCTATTCTCAATCCGCCTGGATTGAATTTTGCTCCCCTTTCGTAAGAACAGAGTATTTATATAAATTATGTGGAATTTTTCTACACAGGAGATTCTAATCCGTTTATTTATTTATGAAATCATTTATTTAATATCAGTATGAACTCATGGATATTTATTTTATACTTTGGATAATAATCAAATACTAATCTATTTGTTGCTCAAATTGTTCCAGCTTTGGCCATCGTGAACTCTTTTTGTTGGCTCTATACCTTTTGACATACCCCATTGTTGATTTTTTTTTTCTTTTGGAGCACTTCCTTTCTTTCACTACAGGATGCTCCAGAATCATCTTATATGTTTTCTGCTGTGTCCTAAAATCAGCCAGTTCTCTAAGGAACCCAGGTTTGTTTGTTTTTTTAAATTGGAGAATAGTATTGGAACTCAAGATCTGTGTGCCTAGTGTGCTTATTGCCATAATGGTGTTAGTGCTTTAGGGTCCTCTCAGCTAACAGGACAAGGAGATAATATCTATATACACATATCTATAAATATTTCTGCACTAACATTCTGTATCTTTCTTAAGCTAAACATGAATTCATATGCTGATATCTCCAACTCTGATCCCTTAGCACACAGTTTATTCTAGCCTCCTCTTTTTGCTATCTATCTGTAATATTTTACTCCAACAGTGAGAAACCTAACTACCACTGTCTGCTATCCATTTACTTGTTTTTCAATTTCAGTATTAATGTATAGTAGTTTTAGAATTATTAACCTGTATCCCTAGGGAAATAACCTTTTCAGCTATAGTACAGTGCTTACCTACAGTTCCTTTTGCCTTTAGTCTTACAGACTCTACTCATTTCCAGAATTACTAAGGTTAGCACCTTTCAGTGAGGTTATTTCATACAAGTGTAATACAGTTAGACTGTTTTGTCACATTCTGCATTCCATACTGGAGCCCTAAAACCTGAATTATTTTTTTTAATGTGCATATGTTAAGTTTCACACTTTGTTTTAGAAAGCTCTGTTGGTTTTAACAAATGCATTGTATCATATATCCATTATTACAGTGTCATACAGAATGGGTTCACTACCCTAAAAAATCCCTGGACTTCACCCACCATACACACACACACACACCTAGTAAACTTAACAGTGAGTCAGTTTTCCAACACTATCACCTCTATCAGTTTTGTCTTCACTAGATGTCATATAGTTGGAATTATACAGTATATAGCCTTTTCAGTCTGGCTTCCTTTACTTAGCAATATACGTTTAAGATTCATTTGTGTCTTTGTGTAACTTGAGAGCGTTTTATCACTGGATAATGTTCCGTTGTATGGATGTCCCATAGTTGTTTATCCATTCACCTGTTGGAGGTCATCTTGATTGCTTTCAGTTTTGGGTGATTATAAATAAACCTGGTACAAATGTTCGCATGTATGTTTTTGTGTAGACATAGGTTTTCAGATCAGTCAGGTAAATGTCTAGGAGTGCGATTACTGGATTATATGATATGGTAGGACTCTTTTCCAATCTGGCTGTGCCATTTTGCATTTCCATCATCAATGAATAAGAGTTCCTGTTGGTCTGTATCCTAACCAGGAGTTACTATTTTCAGATTTTTGGATTTTAGCCATTCTGCAATATTAGGCATGTAGTGGTATTTGCATTTTCCTAAGGACAAATAATATTGAATATCTTTTCATATACTTATTTGCCATCTGTATAACTTCTTTGGTGAAATATCTGTTCATATCTCTTGTTGAATTTTATGAGTTCTTTGAATATTTTGATATAATTCCCTTATCAGATATGTGTTTTGCACATATTTTCTCCCAGTCTGTGACTTGTCTCCTAACATTGTTTTTCTCAGAGCAGAAGTTTTAATTTTAATTATGCTTAATTTATCATTTTTTTCTTCTGTGGATCATAATTTTAATGTTGTATCTATGAACTAGTCACCAAACCCAAGGTCATATAGATTTCCTCCTATGCTTTCTTTTAGTAGTTTGTTGTTCTTGCTGTTGTTAGTTTTTCATATTACACTTAGGTCTATAATCTATTATGAATTAATTCTAATTTAGTATAAGGTATAAGGTCTGTATCTAAATTTATTTTATTTGCATATGGATGTCTAATTTTTTCAGCACCATTTGTTAAAAAGTCTATCATTTCTCACTGAATTGCCTTTGAAACTTTGTGAAAAATGAATTAACTATATTTGTGAGGGTTTATTTCTAGGTCCTATGCTCTGATATATTACTCTATATATCTATTTTTTGCCAATACCGTGCTGTGTTAGTTACTTTATCTTTATAATAAGTCTTTAAATAGATTTCTGGTTTTTGGTTTTTTTTTAATATTTTATTGACCATTCTAGGTCTTCTGCCTTTCCATATCAAATTTAGAATCAGTTCTTTGATATGAACAATATAGTTTCCTGGGCTTTTGACAAGGATTTCATTGAACCTATAGATCGAGTTACAAATAATTGACATCTTAACAATATTGAGTCTTCTAATCTATAAACATGCAATACCATTCCATTAAAAAAATCTTTTATTTCTTCCATCAGTGTTTTTTCTTTTCTACATACAAACCCTGTATATAGTTTTTTGATTTGTACCTAAGTATTGCATTTTTTATGCTATTGTAAATGGTACTATTTTATAACTTCAAATTCCACTTGTTCATTGTTGGTATATACGAATGTAATTGCTTTATATATCGACCTTGTATCCTATAAACTTGCTATACTTATTAGTTTCAGGTTTTTCTTTCTTTCTTTTTCTTTTTTTGGTTTTCTACATAAATCATGCCATCAATTTACTTCTTCCTTTCCAGTCTATATACCTTTTGTTTCTTTTTTCTTGTCTTACTGCACTAGTTAGAATTTTCAGTATAATTTTGAATAGAAATAGTAAGATAGACATTGTTACTTTGTTCCTAATCTTAGAGAGCAAGTGTTTAGTCATTCACCATTAAGTATGATGCTAGCTGTAGGCTGGTAGTGTGTTGTAAATGGTCTTTATTGATTTGAAAAAATTTACTGAGTTAAAATAGGGATAGTGTTACTTCTGCTGAATTATATAAATCAAAGTGATAATAGAGCTCACTTAATTCAAAGAGAAGAATGATAGGCTGACTCTTAATGAGAAGAGTTTCAAAGAATATACAGTCATCTTAAATTCACCATGGTCTGCCCTGATCTACAAATTGTTTATATTTCTTCCACATGGAAAATAAACTCACTTTCTCTAATAAATCCCATAGATTCTTGCCCTATTGCAATGTTAGACTGTAAGACCTCATCTCTCTAAATCAAGCCCAAGTGTGTGTGCAGTTCTTCCTGTATGGTTTCTCTTCATCTTAACCTTTGGATAAGATATGAGTTACCTATTTCCCACAACCAACATACAATGATGAGATAGGCACAGGATACTAGCGATAGGCACTTCTTTCAAAAAGGCACTCCTTCAGACAGAAGGCATATGGCAATCTCTGGTCCATAGCAATTCTGAAATCCAGTCAGTCATGTGTTGCCATTAAAAAAAAAAAAAATAGAACCCAGAACTGCTCCATAGAAATGATTATCTGTGCCTATTGGCTTCTCCCTTTGAGCTCTTGGTTCCGACATTAGATTCACCCTTCCTTCCTATAAGAAATAACCTATGTTTACAGCTGAGTAGTTTTCTCAGCCATCTTTTGGCCTGCTGGAAATTAGGGGTCCTAATGCCTTTTTTCATTCTGTAATATCACTATTTTTTCCATTTCAAGTGGTATAATTTTTTTAAAAGCTCTGTATACTTCATGTGAATCAATTTACTGTCCATTTCAATAGACAACACCACACCCGTAAATATCTTCAAAGTAAGCTCTTCTATTTCTTGGACACTCTGCTAGGCTGAGACAATGCCCTCAAGATTCTTAGATGCCCAGTATTTAAAAAGAGAGTCTATAGGACTTTCCCTAGAAAGCTTTTGTCCTTAAAAGGCATTTTGTCGCTGAAAGGGTCTACAAAACACCACCTTAAGTCTCTGTGAGGTCTTTAAAAAGGTTTTACACTTTCACCCTGACTTAATCTTTACTCTCAGACCATGCTTTACTAGGGACCTGAATTTGATCTTTTCTCTAAAGATATTTCTTTTCTTAGTTTTTGTTTCTGTTTTGTTTTGGGGTTTTTTTTTTTTGCTTCGTTTGTTTGTTTGCTTTGGCTTGGAAAGACTTTCCTGAGCCTTTAGTATATTCTGCAACTATGTTAGAAAACTTAAGGATTTCTTTCTTAGTTTGTCTCCCTCAGCTTTCATTTTGTTATGGGTGGCTAGGAAAACTTTTGCCTGCAAATCTCTTTAGCAAGATTTCTGAGATCATTAGGTTGCTTTTCTGTTTTCCATATTGCTGCAGGCAACAGTTTTGCTAACTTTTCTGTCTGCATGTAACTCAGCTGACCTTTTCAGTGGACTCCAATAAGATTTTCCTCTCTGTCTTTGAAGCCCTAATGGTCTCCCAAGGCCATTCAAGCTTTTACCACTAGTTCCTACCAGCTCCTGCCCACCACCCTGTCCCAACCAGTGCTACATGTTTTATGATTTTTTATCATAACACCTTACTTCCAGGCACCAAATTCTGCCCCAGTTATCTATTGCTATTGAGAGTCAGTGATTTGGGCAGGGCTCAGCCGGCTCATACTACTGCTCTCTACAGTGTTCAATGATACCACTTGGTAGTACTCAGCCAGTGGTTGGGATGGTCTGGAGGGTCAAGACGACTTCACACACATTTCTGATGCCTAACCAGGGGAGGCAGGATGGCTAAACTCATCTGGAATTTTTGAAAACAGCACCTGTATCTGGCCTCTTTGGCATGGCAGTCTCAATGGAGATGGACTATTTGCATACCAGGTCAAAGCTCACAGACAAAAAAAATGTTCTAAGAGGCAAGAAGTACAAGATGGAGTCTTTTAAAGCCCTGGAATAAATACTGACTTGGGTATATATTCTCTATATTCTATTAGTCAAAACAGTCACAGACCTCACTCAGATTTCTAGGTCAATGATCATAGAGTCACTTCTCCATGGGAGCAGTTGCAAAGAATTTTTGGTTGTTCCTAATCTGCCGCCCCTCCTACTTCTGTTTTAAATGAACTATAACAAACTGTGATTCATGAGGTTTGGGCATATTTTACTTATAGCACATGTTTGGAAAAATTGAAATTTGGTTGCCAATTAGTAAACATTTTATTAGGGAAAACCCCTCCTTTTAAGAATTAAAATACACCCTGAAAATGACCTAATTCTGTTCCTTGGAAGAACATGCCTTTAATATTGAAAAATCAGAGGCCTCCCATTAAATATCAGTACTGTTATTTATTGGTTGTGCTGATATAATTCCAGCAGAGCATCTTGATTTTTTTCAATTGTAAAATGAGGAAAGGAGTGTTATACCTATGGTATCCATATAATTTGACCTAAACTGGAACACTTTGGGAAATGCTAAAAATGAAGTGGCTACATCTGCTTGGTAAAAACCTAAAACTGAGGCTATGTTGGGTAAATGAAAACCAATTTGCCTTTCTGTTTCTCAAGGTTTTTGTGATGATCAAATGAGGCTATGTATATCAATGAACAGTCAAAATTATAAAATGTGTAATAGAGGCAAGATAGTGGTATTCAAATACTTTTGGGGATATTATTTATGTCCTCAATTTAGATACTTCTAAAACAGTTTCTAAATCTATTTGAATTACCTTCAGTATTGGATAATGCTAAATATATGCTGCTTTTCCTTACTTGTAGAACTGGCATGATATAGTTGAAGATAATTTCTACTTATTCTATTCCCAGGGAATTCTGATGAGAGTTGATCACTACTCACTTTTGCACAATAAGCTTCCCACCTATTGCAGCTACTCTTGTGTCTTTTTAGTTGATACAGTGACACTCGTGTCATTTTTAAGGCTAAGTAATATATCCTTTACGTCCCATGTTTTATCTTAATACAGTTTGATATTCATTGTAGTAACTCCTCGGTAGTTTTAAATTATAAATCTCAGCATAGTTTCCAAGCTCATTACCTATTGGGACTTCCCTGGTGGTCCAGTGGTTAAGACTCCATACTTCCACTGCAGGGGGAGTGGGTTCGATCCCTGGTGAAAAGAAACCTGATCACCTATTAAGTAAAGTTATCCTTTTACTTGAATATAATGAAAATCTTTAGTTTAGCACATACGAATAAAAACCATTCTAAAACACACTAATTCATAGTGGTTTGTCTTATACAATATCAGTATTCACTCTGATTTTCCAGGACCAAAATATTAAATCCAACTCTTTGGCTTTATGTCTCATGAATTCTTGCCTAACTCTAGATCCAGTTATAGGTTGCTGGTCTTGCTTTTTGATTCTGATAAAAAAGAAACAGCATTCAAGCAGCACTGTCCTTGGTAATTCTAGAGTAGCAGAAACCTGGAAGAAGAGCCCTGAACAAAGTCTGAAATAAAATTTTCTCCAAAATAAAACTGGTCTTCAAGGACAGGAAATTTCTTCCTTGTGGGAATTGGAAATACCAGATAAGAGCCCAATCATTGGCTAGAACTCATTTATGGGAGACCTGAGGAACGAGGTCAGATCATTCCTGGCAACACTTTTGATTGAATCAGGCATTTAAGAAAGTGATGATTAATCCATAACTTTTTATACTCTTCTATCATAGGTCCAGAATCAGACCTTGGTTTGGATTTATAGAGAGCTTTATCACATGAAAAAAAGGAGTTGCAGTCTCTGTGTTCAAAAGTTATACAGTATAATAGGAAGCATGGTCAGATTTGCCAAATGTGCAATAAAGAGAAATGAATACTTACAAAGTTAAGAACACTTAGGAGAAAGGGTGAGTTAGCAGGTTGGGAAGAGTTAGGTTCAAGTCTAGAGCAGGGAACATGTCTATCAGAGTGCTTAATGTTTGTACATGGATGGAGGAGTCTCACTGAGGTAGTATTAATGGAAGCTTGGGAAATGCTGTCATCTACAAGTACAAAATTTAGATGATACTAAAAAACTGCTTTAAGATGATATTTAAAAATCATAACATAAGCACCATCCTTTCAGGATTTGATGCACTCATGTCATTTTTAATTTAATGCTATGTTAGTGGAGCATCCTTTGGATTATGCTTGGAAATATAATTTTAGTGCATATTTCCCCTACTTCTGTACTGGGCTTTTATATTGCTGTAGATCTTGAATGTTTTCTTGCACATTATTACAAAGTATCAGTGGTGCTTGATTAAGTGACATCAGTCTGAATGGAAGAAGTGCCAGCCTTGCACATAGTAGACTTAATTATGCTGTGAATTGTGAGCTTCCGGTGTTGTATTAAGAATGAAAATTATAAGCACTCTCTTTTCCTCTCTTCTTTAAGTATTCCCAAAAGAAACAACAATTAAAGAAACACTTCACAGTGCATGGTTTCATGGCTGTATTCAGTAGAGAGACTTTTGTTTTGATAAATTCTTTACCAATGATTCTGATTACAAGAATCACTTATTTAAGCGTGATTGTAATAGTCACAAGACAGAATTCATTATTTTCATTTTGTAGATGCTGCATTATGGGGGATGAAATAGATCTTTCTCTTTCTGAGTTTCCTTGTCTTTAGATTATTTTATGTCTGTAATATAATTGTATGTAAATGTTTTTATTATATAAGCTATTCAAAGATGCTAAAAGAAAAATTGAAAGTCTTCAGAAGTTTTAAAAATAATACTTAAAAATTCTAGCTGTTGGTCTTTGACATTAAGAACACAATCCAAAACAATAGTATTTGTTGATACAATTCAACTGTAAGTTAAATATATTTTATTCTGTAAACATAATGCCATTTAACATTTAGTCCTGAGACAATAAAGCAAATGTTATTGCAATAACAATCCTTCCCTTATTGAACGTATATATAATAGTTGAATTATTGCTAATTATAGGAGGCTTTGTGCTTATTGCAAATTTTAAATTATTATAAGTAAAAATATTATTTTCTAACTACATTTGGACTCACCATGTCTTAACTTGACCAACTACTCTTCCAACTGCCTTTAGTCCTGTTAGTCTTCCTTCTTGGTTTCTTTTTTTTGTTATTATTTTTTTACATCTTTATTGGAGTATAATTGCTTTACAATGGTGTGTTAGTTTCTGCTTTATAACAAAGTATGTTCTCAAGATTGCTTTGGCCATTCAGGGTCTTTTGTGTTTCCATACAAATTGTGAAATTTTTTGTTCTAGTTCTGTGAAAAATGCCAGTGGTAGTTTGATAGGGATTGCATTGAATCTGTAGATTGCTTTGGTTAGTAGGGTCATTTTCACAATGTTCATTCTTGCAATCCAAGAACATGGTATATCTCTCCATCTATTTGTATCATCTTTAATTTCTTTCATCAGCGTCTTATAATTTTCTGCATACAGGTCTTTTGTCTCCTTAGGTAGGTTTATTCCTAGATATTTTATTCTTTTTGTTGCAATGGTAAATGGGAGTGTTTTCTTGATTTCACTTTCAGATTTTTCATCATTAGTGTATAGGAATGCCAGAGATTTCTGTGCATTAATTTTGTATCCTGCTACTTTACCAAATTCATTGATTAGCTCTAGTAGTTTTCTGGTAGCATCTTTAGGATTCTCTATGTATAGTATCATGTCATCTGCAAACAGTGACACCTTTACCTCTTCATTTCCGATTTGGATTCCTTTTATTTCCTTTTCTTCTCTGATTGCTGTGGCTAAAACTTCCAAAACTGTGTTGAATAAGAGTGGTGAGAGTGGGCTACCTTGTCTTGTTCCTGATCTTAGTGGAAATGCTTCCAGTTTTTCACCATTGAGGACGATGTTGGCTGTGGGTTTGTCATATATGGCCTTTATTATGTTGAGGAAAGTTCCCTCTATGCCTACTTTCTGCAGGGTTTTTATCATAAATGGTTGTTGACTTTTGTCAAAAGCTTTCTCTGCATCTATTGAGATGATCATATGGTTTTTCTCCTTCAATTTGTTAATACGGTTTATCACATTCATTGCTTTGCGTATATTGAAGATTCCTCGCATTCCTGGAATAAACCCCACTTGATCATGGTGTATGATCCTTTTAATGTGCTGTTGGATTCTGTTTGGTAGTATTTTGTTGAGGATTTTTGCATCTGTGTTCATCAGTGATATTGGCCTGTAGTTTTCTTTCTTTGTTACAGCCTTGTCTGTTTTTGGTATCAAGGTGATGGTGGCCTCGTAGAATGAGTTTGGGAGTGTTCCTCCCTCTGCTATATTTTGGAAGAGTTTGAGAAGGATAAGTGTTCCTTCTTGGCTTCTTATCTTTCCTTGCATATTTTCTTAAAATGCCTCAAAATAAGAAAGTCCTAACTTAGTTTTTAAAATATTTATACTATGGGTGAAAATACTTTACATTTTAAATACTGAGTCATTCGTTAAATTAATTTTAACTTTAACGATGTTAATTATCACATATCTCAATAATATTTTACATCAAATATTTGCTTTTTGTCCATACTTTGAATTTTGTCTACTCTTTGCTTTCCCTTGATGAACTTCATAATCCATATTCTTATATAATATTTTTGCTTTTTATTTAACCAGTTTCTATTTAATTTTTTAAAATTATTATGACCTATATATCTTTAGTATGTTTTGATAAATGACATCTATGTGCTCAATTTTAATTTTGCCCATCACATCATTCACAAGGCAGAGTTAATGCTACTGTTTTATAATTTTTTTTAAAGATTATTGGTGCAAAACTAATGCTTAAACTACGATGGCCATTGGGATTGAGTGATCACAGTGTTATAAAAGTACACGGGAGACAAAGGACCATTTTTCTTCTCCACTACTGATAATAAATGGGGCTTTGGGCATTTTATTTGCTATGTCGGAGGTTCAGTGAACACATCTGTAAAATGGGAAAACTAATACTTATCTGTTTGAAAGCAGAAGACTCTCCCGAGCTACATTCTTGTTCTAAGATCTTAGATTCCCTGATCATTGATTTCCTTTTTGGTCTGCAGTATTTGGATTTTATTTATTTATTGTAGCATAATTGCTTTACAATGTTGTGTTAGTTTCTGCTGTGCAATGAAGTGAATCAGCTATATGTATACCTGTATCCCCTACCTCTTGGACCTACATTTCCCCCCTCAATCCCACCCATCTAGGTTGTCACAGAGTACTGAGCTGAGCTTCCTGTGCTTTATAGCATGTTCCCACTAGCTATTTTATGCATGGTAGTGTATATATGTCAATCCTAATCTCCCAGTTTGTCCCACCCTCACACATGTCCACATGTCCATTCTCTACGTGTACATCTCTATTGCTGCCCTGCATATAGGTTCATCTGTACCATTTTTCTAGATTGCATACTTATGCATTAATATACAATATTTGTTTTTCTCTTTCTGGCTTACTTCACTCTGTATGACAGACTGTAGGTTCATCCACATCTCTACAAATGACCCAGTTTCGTTCCTTTTCATGGCTGAGTAATATTCCATTGTATATATGTTCCACATCTTCTTTATCCATTCATCTGTCATTGGACATTTAGGTTCCTTCTGTGGAGCATTTGGATTTTAAATGTTTATTGACAGACTCAGGATTATGCTTATAAGTCTCTTGGTAGCTGATTTTTAGAAAACTTCAGTCATTATCCTCTATGAATTTTTACCATACTTCATTGCATGTTTATGTAACATCTAATTGAAAATTGTTGGAATGTGGTCAGAACCACTTCGATAAAGGAACCAAGTGTGAGCAAATGTGAGAGGATGGTCAAAGCATTCAAAGAGAAGAGTCTATGAGACACATATTGAATGAGGAGGTTTGAAAGCATGTTAGCTCTTATTTGTCAGACAAAGAGTTATCTTAAATTGGGATCCACCTCTCAACCTTTACACTGTTTCCTTATTTTGGTGCCCTGTAAGTTCATAGTTCACCACTGATGGCACCTCTGTGACCTCCCACCAACTGTACTTCAGACTTGTGAAAATTTTAAGAGAGTCTCATGGTCACCCATATAACCATCAATTTTTCTCTATTAGTTTTTTTTTTTTTTGGCTCAATGTTACTTAACAAAAAAGTGACTGAGTATTGTTAAATGGTTCTAGCACTGATATTTGGCATATTTTGGATAAATACATCAACTGTACTTTACATGTTATGTTTACATATAATATTTTGCCTAAATAAGAATTCTCAATAAAGTGCATATTGCGAGTGGACTATATTCAATAAAATTTTACAATACTTCGATTAGTTCCAACAAAAACAAAACCTTAGAATTGGGGTATTAGACATGGAGCACATCATATAAGAAGAAATTTAAACAAAGTTATGTGAACTAATTAGAGGCTTATCAGGAAAATAAGAATGAGATGACATTCCAAGGAAGAAGGAATTGCATGTACAAAAGTTTGGAAATGAGAGAGCAGGGTGTGGTCAAGGTATATTGTGTTGTAAAGTTGGAGAGACGGAAAAGGAGAAATCATGGGGTTAGAAATTAGCAACACTAGTTAGGAAATGTCAATAATCCATCACTGTTTAGCCAATGTTTTAGAAAATATGAAGAGAATAAAATAGTGTACCTTGTCTTCAGTATAATCTTAGATATTAATTTATTTAAATTTCTTATCTAAATAGAAATTTAGATATTATATATTTAAATAATATATATAATGTTTAGATATTATATATTTTACATTTAGATATCTAAAATGTAATTTATAGTCAATAAATGTATAGTACATTTACTAATTATCAAATTTTATATGTGGTAAATAGAATTTTTTACAGGTGAATCTGTGGTTTATGCAGCCAACACTTGAATGATTTTGTGTTATATATGAGCCAAAGAAATTTTTTTAAAAATATGAATTCAGGGAAATTAGTATCATACCTCAGGGCAAATGTTTCAATAGAAAGTGTGCATAATCCATTAAATGATAGCAACAGTATGCACTGTTTTAATCTATTGGCTTTTAAGAAGTTAAAGTATTGGCACTTCCAAATTTCACACATTTTTACTTACGAATTTATCTGTTGACTCATGAAAAAAAGGTGACCATTTTAAGCTAATTTGGTGCTTATATTTTTTTTAATGCCCTCAAATATTAGATTTTTCACGCCCTCTTATAGTCCAAATGTAAATCAGTTTATTGTCAAACACTTCTTCTCCCAATAAAGGATTTTTAATGATTTATAATCTAGTTCAATATTTATATGATGTTACTATGTCATAATTCTTGTAAGTTAATGGCTGCACCCTGTAGTCACATCTTTCCACAAAGCCTCTAAATCCATGCAGATAAAGAGTATAAATAGCATTGCCCATAGCTCATGGCTAGTCATAACTAGGAGACAGAGATGACTTCAAACTACAATTCACAGTGAATAAGTACACATTCGTAATAAGCGGAAGCAAGCTCTGAAACTTCCAAAGAAATAAAAAATCAACAAGAATAGAAGAGAAGAAAGAAGAGCGAGGAGGAATCCTACTGGGGACAAAATTCAGATCACATCAACTAGGGTTTAACCTTGGTAGAAGAGTCCTACTCCCAGTGCAGAAATATTGTGAAGAATTCTGATAACTGGTGGATTCGATTAAAAGAAGGGGCTTGGAAAGTGTATGAGACCAGAGGAGGTGGCAATCGTGGGAATATACTACATCTAAGAGCGAGGGCAGCAGTGTAGAAGAGGGATGTATCAATTAGAAGCTTGGTTATGGAAGAACAAAAAGCACTTGAAGATAAAGAGCTAATGAAAACAAGGAAATGCTTCAATATGAATTAGTCTGAATTGCACATGTAAAAGAAAACTATGAAATTCAAAATAGATACATAGCAAAATGATGTAATATAAGAGCTGACTGTAAAGAAATTAAAATTAAAGAAAAAGTCATTCCAGTAATAAAAACTAATCACAAGGGAAAGTAGATATGTTTGATAATAGTAAAAGATACAGAAAATAAGAATGAAAAAAACCAAAAGAATAAAAATAATAAAGATGGGTAAAGATCAAAGAGCCCAAGAAGATTGGAGCCCAAGAAGAACAAAAAACAATGAAATAGAACTAATCTTTAAAATGACAATCTGAGAAAACTTTTCTGAAATAAAAAACGGCTTGGTTATACATACTGAAAAGGCCTTCTATGTGCTGGCAAAAATTTACTTTGAAATATATTGTAATAAAAATGCTGGGCTTTAAAGATAAAGAAAATTCCTTCAGGCTTTCAGATTGAAAAAAAAAGCAAGCCACTTACAAAAGAAACATAACTAACTTGGCATCAGAATTCTCAATGGCAACATATAAAACAAGACCACAGTGGGGCAACGTTTTCAAGAAACTCAAGGATAGATTGACAAGGATTTTACATCCATTCAAGCTGTCTTGTAAGAATTAGGTTAAAACAAAGCAGATTAACACTGTAAAACTGCAAGGAATATTATGCCCTCAAGCCCTTCTCAAGGAATCTAATATGAAGCAAATTTTATCCAACTTCTAAATGCTAGGGACTTTTTGGTAAATAGACTGACAATGAGGATTGGAAACATTTAGATGGGTATAAGCGTGGAAGACAGCATGTAATTTTGGTATGTGCTTGACAAAGTAGAAATAATGCAAATAAAAAGAAAATGAGGGGCTTCCCTGGTGGCGCAGTGGTTGAGAGTCCGCCTGCCGATGCTGGGGACGCGGGTTCGTGCCCCAATCTGGGAAGATCCCACATGCTGCGGAGCAGCTGGGCCCGTGAGCCATGGCCGCTGGGCCTGTGCATCCGGAGCCCGTGCTCCGCAATGGGAGAGGCCACAACAGTGAGAGGCCTGCGTACCGCAGGAAAAAAAAAAAAAAAAATGAGAAGAGAGAAAGTGTCAAATAGGAAAAACCCATGAAATGTCAAGTAATTTTCATTTTGGGGTTCAAAATTACTATTTCAGACTGAGAAACTGCATAAGACAAGCTTATGTAAGAAGGAAGACTATGAAGACTATACAGAAGTATTAGTATAAAAGTAATCGCTAAAAAAATGCAAATCTTCCTATCAAAATGTAAAAAGCAAGGAAAAGAGAAAACAGTGAAAAACACAATAAACATATCATAATATAGTTAATTGTACATATATAAGTTGACCTATCTTATCTGACAGAGCTGAGACCAAATATATCAATTATATTAATGTATCTAAGTGAGATTAATCAGTTATTAAAAAAGAAGTTTTTCTGATTGGCTTACAAAGCAAAAATTAACTCTGCTACGTGCAAGTTACATACCGGAAACAAAGTGACCCATAAAGACTAAAAATAAATAGTATTGGTAAAGCTATACCTTGTGTATTAGACACTTTTGTGCACCATTTCTAATCCTTTTAGGTCCTCTTCTAACTCCAGACACTGCTGGGGCTATTGGTTCCAAATAGGCTTTGCATCTGTGTGAACTTGATAGTGCCTTACTCTGAACCTATGCCATCTACCTCATTTCTGGCACAAGGAATTCTGTGATGTCATGGCAGGAAACACCTAAGACAACCTGCTCAGCAATCCTGTACAACCTAGAATTGTAGGGGAATTAACACCTGTGGAGCCGCCCTTGAATAAGGGAGAGTGGGCAAGTACAGATAAATGATTCTCTCTTTTATCCCCTGGGTGAATGGTTATGAGCTGCATTTCACAAGCCTCCTCAGATAGTCCTGCAGTGTTGAGAACCAGGTATCTGAAACTGTAGCCAGTTTGATAAGCCAATATAATTTGATTGTGTTTGCTTTATTTCCTTTCTTATTTCACCCTCCCCATCCCTTGCTTTAGCCCTTTCGGAGTGTTTGCCCCAGGCTATGGTTTTGGTCTGAGCCACCAAATTCAAACCAAACCGAAGCAAAAGAAACAGGGATCACATTCTTTGTATTTGATAAGCTTGAGCTCAAGACTCAAAGTATTAGACAAGGCATGAAAGGAATTTGATAAAACTAGAAGCTACAATTCACAATACATATATAAACATTATGAATATATATGTGCCAAATAACACAGCCCCTGCAGAAGATGCAAGCAGGGACCCTTTAACAATATCAGTCTTCATATGTGGCACTCATAGTCCATTTAAGTGTAAAAAATACATAGGCCTATAGACGGCTTAAAGTACAAAATTAATGTTAATTTTATGAATATATGTTAAAGTTGAAAACCTGAAAATTGAGAAAACACCATTTTCCAAGTGCACAATAATCTTGATTACATATCAAGTCTAACTATATACCAATTGTTAAACAATGACAAAAAATCACTGAATTCCACAAAAATAATATGAGCACTGTTCTGTGGTCAAATACAGTAAAATTAGACGTTTAATGATAAAATTTTTTTAAAAGCCCTTCTTATTTAGAAATCTACAGAGCTTCTTATTAAACAATACTTGGTCAAAGGGGAAACACAAGCATCCAAAAATAATGATAATGGAAACAGTATGTAACAGATTCTCTGGGATACCATTGAAACAGTGATCAGGTGAATTCTATAATTAGGCCAATAAAAATGAAAGTGTAGGACTTCTGGTTCCCTATTTGCATGTAAGGAGTTTGAAAGTGGCCTGTCTGTCCTCACAACAAATAAGAAGCTGAATAGACTGAAAAATCAGTAACTCTCTTTGGATCTGTAAGAGAAGGTAGGGCAAAGGAGCAACTGCTGCCCCCAAGTGGGAAAGACAGGTGAATACAGGGAGTCATGGATTACCGGAGTAGAGACTCATGAGTGAAAGCCTACATAGCACCCAGGGCTGCGATAGGGAAACCTGAACTCTAACTGATAAATTGCTGGAGGGTCAGTGTGAACTCTGAGACTTAAAAACTCCAGGAGGACCCAGTCATTGGAGGAGTGGTGGGGGAGGGCATTGTGAAATTTACCTCCATTAGACTAAGTTCCCACAGTAAATATCAAGAGAAAAACCCCTTATACTTCAGGCAGGATGGGGAAAAACCATTTTAAAATATAATAGAGCACTCTCTTCTTAACAAGATGTGTCCTCTGGGGAAACTAGTTAACTAGAGTCTAAACTTTGAGGGTATGATCAGAGCCTTACAGACCTGGAAAGAACCAACTAGAAGGGAAATAGCCAACTCTAGCCTCCTCTAGCCATCCTGTACCATCTAAAAGTTGGGGAGGGGAAGAGGAACTGAGAAACACGAGAAGTTCACCATGCAGAGACATAAGTCTCACTGAAAGACTGAGACCTAATCTTAGGACTGTGGAATGCTTCTGCTCCCCCCATAACTCACCACTACATTACTAAAGTCCTATTTATACCAGTTCTTTTTACCCAGTACATCATGTCTGGCTGTGAAAAAAAATTACAAAGCTCAAAGAGACAGAGCAAGCATCAGAACCAGACATGGCAAGGATTTGGGAATTTTCTGATCTGGAATTTAAAACAACCATGATTAATATGCTAAGGGCTCTAATGGATAAAGTAGCATGTAAGAACCAAAAAGAAACGCTAGAGATAAACCCTAATAAAAATGAAGAATGCCTTTGATGGGCTTATTAGTACACTGGACATGGCTGAGCAAAGAATCTTTGAGCTAGAGAGTATATCAATAGAATCCTCAAAAAGCAAAGAGAACAAAGGCTGAAAAAAAGAGAGTAACCAAGTTCTGCAAAAGGTGTAACATATACATAATGGGAATATTAGAAGGGGAAGAAAGAGCGAAAGGAACAGATAAAGTATTTGAAACTGTAAGGACTGAGAATTTCCCCCGAATTAATATCAGACACCAAACCACAGATCTAGGAAGCTCAGAGAGCTCCAAGCAGGATAAATGTCAAAACAAAAACAAATAAATCAAACCAATCTAGCCATGGCATTTTTAACTATAGAAAATCAAAGATAAAGGAAAAGTCCAGAGGAAAAGAATACCTTACCTATGGAAGAACAAAGATAAGAATATCTGCCTTCTCAGAAACTGTACAAGCAAAAAGAATGGAGTGAAATATTAAAGTGTTGCGAGAAAATGTCCTACTAACCTAGAGTTCTGTACTTGCAAAATTATCCTTCAAAAGTGAAGATGAAATAAAGACTTTCACAGACAAACAAAATTAAGAGAATCTGTTGCTAGTAGCCCTGCCTTGCAAGAAATGTTAAAAGAAGTTAGAAGGAAAATAATATAGGTCAGAAACCTGGATCTACATAAATAAGGAAGCACATGAAGAAGGAATAAATGAAGGTAAAATACAAACTTTTAGTTTTCTTACTCTTAATACGTGCCTATGTATGCTTATGCATAAATGAAATGAAGGACAGCAAAAATACAAGGGACAGAAGGCAGGGATTAGGATTATTTTGTTATTATAAGGGACTCACACTACCTGTGAAGTGGTATAGTGTTATTTGAAAGTGGACTCATATATTACAAACTCTAGGGAAACCACTAAAGTAAAAAAGAAAAAAATATGACATGCTAAGAAAAGAGAAAATAAAATCATATAAAAAGCTAAATTATTACAACAAAAGGCATAAAAAGTTGTAAGACAAAAATTGGAACAAAGAACAAGGGCAACAAATAGAGACAGTAATAAATATGGTAGATAGTAATCCAAATATATCCTATATACCAACAATGCACAAGTGGAATTTGAAATTAAATACCATTTACATTAGCACCCACAGAAATGAAATACATAGGTATAAATCTAACAAATATGTACAAGATCTATATGAGGAAAACTATAAGACTCTGATGAATGAAATCACAGAATAACTAAATAAACGGAGATACATTTCATATTCACGGAGAGGAAGACTCAATATTGTCAAGAGTTCTTCCCAACTTGATCTATAGATTCAATGCAATTCCAATTAAAATCCCAGCAAATTATTTTGCAGACATTGACAAACTTATTCTAAAGTTTGTGTGAAGAGGCAAAGACAGAGAATAGCCAATACACTATTGCAGAAGAAGAGCAAAGTTGGAGGACTGACACTTCAAGACTTCAAGTCATGGTAATTAAGTCAGTGTAGTATAGGTGAATGAATCAACAAATAGATCAGTGGTACAGAATAGAGAGCCCAGAAATAGACCCATGGGACTTCCCTGGTGGCACAGTGGTTAAGAATCTTCCTGCCAATACAGGAGACATGGGTTCAATCCCTGGTCCGAGAAGATCCCACATGCTGTGGAGCAACTTAGCCTGTGTGGCACAACTACTGAGCCTGCGCTCCAGAGCCTGTGAGCCACAACTATGGAGCCCATGTGCCACAACTACTGAAGCCTGCACGCCCTAGAATACGTGCCCTGCAACAAAGGCAAGCCACTGCAATGAGAAGCCTGTGCACCACAACAAAGAGTAGCCCCTGCTCGCCACAACTAGAGAAAGCCCGCGTGCAGAAACGACCCAATGATCCAGTGCAGCCAAAAATAAATAAAATATTTTTTAAAAAGAAAAAGACCCACATAGATGAATCTAACTGATCTTTGAAAAGGAACAAAGGCAACATAATGGGGCAAAGATAATCTTTTAAACAAATAGTGCTGGGCCAGTGGGACATCCACATGTGAAGAACTGAATCTATACACAGACTTCACACCTTCACAAAAGTTGACTCCAAATATGTAAAATATGTAGGAAATCCAAGTCAATAGCAAAAAACCAAATAACCTTATTTTAGAATGGGTTAAAAACTTTAATAAGCATTTCTTTTAAAAAGACATACACATGGCCAACGTATGTGAAAAGGTGCTCAACATCTTTAATCCTCAGGGAAACGCAAATCAAAACCCAATGATATATCATCTCACATCTGTTAGGATGGGCATTATCAAAACAAAAACCAAACCAAAAAATAAGTGTTGGTGAGAATTTGGAGAAACTGGAACTTTTGTACACTGTTGGTGAGAATGTAAAATCATTCAGCCACTATGGAAAACAGTATGGAGATTCCTCAAAATATAAAAAATAGGACTACCATATGAGAGTAATCTGACTTCTGAGTATTTATCCAAAAGCTTTGTAGTCAGGATCTCAAAGAGATATTTGCACTCCCATGTTCATAGCAGCATTATTTGCAATAGCCAAGATGCAGAAACAACCTAAATGTCCATCAGTGAATGAATGCATAAAGGAAATGTAGCACATATATATATAATGGAATATAATTCAGCCTTAAAAAATGAATTTTGTCATATGTGAAAACTTGGATCAGTCAGTCTTGAGGAAATTATGCTGAGTGAAATAAGCTAGTCACAGAAAAACAAATACTGCATGATGCCACTTATATTACATATATAAAATAGGCAAACACTTAGAGAGTTGAATGATGATTGCCAGGGACTGTGGGGAAGGAGAAATAGGGATTTACTATTCAGTGGGTATCATGCTTCAATTATGCATGATGATTAAGTAAGTTTTAGGGATCTGCTGTACAGCATTGCGTCTGTGGTTTATATTAGTTCATTGTACACTTAAAAATTCGTAAAGAGGGTAAATCTCATATTATTTTACCACAATAAAGAAAAAAAACGAGCACGAAGCACCATTAAAACAAAAGATACATTTTTGAAAGGGAGATAACGTTGCCCCATCCTATGTATATAAATTTGACAACCTTGGTAAAATGACTTATTTTCTAGGAAAATATAATTTACTAAAATTGACCCCATAGAGATAGGAAGTTTTAAAATAATGATTTCCATAAAAGAAACAGATAATTTATTAATGAACCCTCCACAGAAAAACATCAAGCTTATATATTTGGAAAACCTTCAAAGACAAGATAATACCAGTTCTACTTAAATTGTTCAAGATCATAGAAAAGGAGAAAAACTTCCAAATTCTTTATATGAAGCAAGTATAACATTGATACTTATACCTGATAGAAAACTGTAAAAGAAAAAAAACCAAAGACCAATATTACTTATGAATATTGATATAAATATCCTAAATTAAATAATAGCAAATAGTGTCCAAAAGTACATTTAAAATAATACATTGTAACTAATAAGATTTATTTCATAAATGTAAATCTGGATTTATATTAAGAAATCTATCAATATAGTTCAACATATTAATAGATGCAAGCAGGACAAAAATACGATCATCTCCATATATGCTTGGACTCTTCCCACAAAATTTAATGATCAGGGAGACCTTCAAGGTGGCGGAGGAGTAAGACGTGGAGATCACCTTCCTCCCCACAAATATGTCAAAAATACATCTACCTGTGGAACAGCTCCTACAGAACACCTACTGAACACTGGCAGAACACCTCACACTTCCCAAAAGGCAAGAAAATACCCACATACCTGGGTAGGGCAAAAGAAAAAAGAAAAAACAGAGACAAAAGAATAGGGACGGGATCTGCACCTCTGGGAGGGAGCTGTGAAGGAGGAAAGGTTTCCACACACTAGAAAGTCCCATCACTGGCGGGGATGGGGTGTGGGCCAGGGGAACCTTTGGAGCCACGGAGGAGAGCACAGCAACAGGGGTGCGGAGGGCAAAGCAGAGAGATTCCCGCTCAGAGTATCAGTGCTGACCAGCACTCACCAGCCCGAGAGGCTTGTCTGCTCACCTGCCGGGGCAGGTGGGGGCTGGGAGCTGAGGCTAGGGCTTCGGAGATCAGATCCCAGGGAGAGGACTGGGGTTGGTTGCGTGAACACAGCCTGAGGGGGCTAGTGCGCCACAGCCAGCCAGGAGGGAGTCCGGGAAAAAGTCTGGACCTGCTGAAGAGGCAAGAGACCATCGTTTCGGGGTGTGCGAGGAGAGGGGATTTCTTCCCTGTCTGCCTACAGAACGCAGGCAACGCCTAAACGAGCTCCAGAGACCGGCGTGAGCTGTGGCTATCAGCTCAGACCCCAGAGATGAGCATGAAATGCTAACGCTGCTGCTGCAGCCACCAAGGATCCTACGTGCAAACACAGATCACTATCCACAACCCCTGGGAGCCTGTGGAACTGCCACTGCACGGGTCCTGTGATCCTGTGGTCCAGGGACAGCTTCCCCGGGAGAACACACTGCACACCTCAGGCTGTTGCAACGTCATGCTGGCCTCTGCCGCTGCAGGCTCGCCCTGCATTCCAATATACCGTACTCCTCCCTCCCTCCAGCCTGAGTGAGCCAAAGCCTCCTAATCAGCCACTGCTTTAACCCCTTCCTGTCTGGGCGGGAACAGATGCCTGAGGGTGACCTACATGCAGAGGCGGGGCCAAATCCAAAGCTGAACCCCAGAGCTGTGCGAACAAAGAAGAGAAAGGGAAATTTCTCCCAACAGCCTCAGGAGTAGCAAATTAAATCTCCACAATCAACCTGATGTACCCTGCATCTGTGGAATACCTTAGCAGACAACGAATTGTCCCAAAATTGAGGCAGTGGACTTTGGGAGCAACTGTAGACTTGGGGTTTGCTGTCTGTGACTGACTTGTTTCTGATTTTTATGTTTATCTTACTGTAGTTTTTAGCTCTTGTTATCATTGGTGGATTTGTTTATTGGTTTGGTTCTCTTCTTTTTTTGTTTTTTAATTTATTTTATTTTAATACTTTTAAAATTTATTATTATTTACTTTTTTTCTTTCTTTATTTCTCCCTTGTGAGCCATGTGACTGACAGGGTCTTGGTGCTCCGGCCTGGTGTCAGGCCTGAGCCTCTGAGGTGGGAGAGCCGAGTTCAGGACATTGGACCACCAGAGACCTCCCAAGCCCATGTAAATATCAATCAGCAAGAGCTCTCCCAGAGATCTCTGTCTCAATGCTAAGACCCAGCTCCACCCAATGGCCAGCAAGGTCCAGTGCTGGATGCCCCATGAAAAACAACTAACAAGACAGGAATACAACCCCACCCATTAGCAGAGAGGCTGCCTCAAACCATACAAAGTTCACAGACACCCAAAAACACACCACCAGACATAGCCCTGTCCACCAGAAAGACAAGACCCAGCCCCACCCACCAGAACACAGGCACCAGGCCCCTCCACTAGGAAGCCTACACAAGCCACTGAACAAACCTCACTCACTGGGGGCAGAAACCAATGGGAACTATGAACCTGCAGCCTGTGAAAAGGAGACCCGAAACACAGTAAGTTAAACAAAATGAGAAGACAGAAATATGCAGCAGATGAAGGAGCAAGGTAAAAACCCACCAGACTAATTACAAGCACTGAAATTGGAACTGTGATTTAAAATCTTCCAACAAACAAAAGCCCAGGACCAGGTGGCTTCACAAGAGAATTCTAACAAACATTTAGAGAAGAGCTAACATCTATCCTTCTCAAACTCTTCCAAAATATAGCAGAGTGAGGAACACTCCCAAACTCATTCTACAAGGGCGCCACCACCCTGATACCAAAGCCAGGAAAAGATGTCACAAAACAAGAAAACTACAGGCCAATATCACTGATGAGAATAGATGTGAAAATCCTCAACAAAATACTAGCAAACAGAATCCAGCAGCACATTAAAAGGATCATACACCATGATCAAGTGGGGTTTATCCCAGGAATGCAAGGATCCTTCAATATACGCAAATCAATCAATGTGATACGCCATATTAAAAAATCGAGGATGAAAACCATATAATAATCTCAGTAAGTGCAGAAAAAGCTTTCGACAAAATTCAATACCCATTTATGATAAAAGCTCTCCAGAAAGTAGGCATAGAGAGAACCTACCTCAACATAATAAAGGCCATATATGACAAGCCCATAGCCAACATCATTCTGAATGGTGAAAAAATGAAACCATTACCTCCAAGTTCAGGAACAAGACAGGGTTGCTACACTCACCGCTATTATTCAACATCATTTTGGAAGTTTTAGCCACAGCAATCAGAGATGAAAAAGAAAAGTAATCCAAATCGGAAAAGAAGTAAAACTGTCACTGTTTGCAGATGACATGATACTATACATAGAGAATCCTAAAGATGCTACCAGAAAACTACTAGAGCTAATCAATGAATTTGGTAAAGTAGCAGGATACAAAATCAATGCACAGAAATCTCTTGCATTCCTATACACTAATGATGAAAAATCTGAAAGAGAAATTAAGGAAACACTCCCACTTACCATTGCAACAAAAAGAATAAAATACCCAGGAATATACCTACCTAAGGAGGTAAAAGATCTGTACTCAGAAAACTATAAGACACTGATGAAAGAAATTAAAGGTGACACAAACAAATGGAGAGATATAACATGTTCTTGGATTGGAAGAATCAACATTGTGAAAATGACTCTACTACCCAAAGCAATCTACAGATTCAGTGCAATCCCTATCAAACTACCAATGGCATTTTTTCACAGAACTAGAACAAAAAATTTCACAATTTGTATGGAAACACAAAAAACCCCGAATAGCCAAAGCAATCTTGAGAAAGAAAAACAGAGCTGTAGGAATCAGGCTCCCTGACTTCAGACATTACTACAAAGCTACAGTAATTAAGACAGTGTGGCACTGGCACAAAAACAGACATATAGATCAATGGAACAGGATAGAAAGCCCAGAGGTAAACCCACATACATATGGTCACCTTATCTTTGGTAAAGGAGGCAAGAATATACAATGGAGAAAGACAGCCTCTTCAGTAAGTGGTGCTAGGAAAATTGGACAGCTACATGTAAAAGAATGAAATTAGAACACTCCCTAACACCGTATACAAAAGTAAACTCAAGATGGATTAAAGACCTAAATGTAAGGCCAGACACTATCAAACTCTTAGAGGAAAACATAGGTAGAACACTCTGTGACATTCATCACAGCAAGATCCGTTTTGACCCACCTCCTAGAGAAATGGAAATAAAAAGAAAAATAAACAAATGGGATCTAATTAAACTTAAAAGTTTTTGCACAGCAAAGGAAACCATAAACAAGACCAAAAGACAACCCTCAGAATGGGAGAAAATATTTGCAAATGAAGCAACTGACAAAGGATTAATCTCCAAAACATACAAGCAGCTCATGCAGCTCAATATCAAAAAAACAACCCAATCCAAAAATGGGCAGAAGACCTAAATAGACATTTCTCCATAGAAAATATACACATTGCCAACAAACACATGAAAGGATGCTCAACATCACTAATCATTAGAGAAGTGCAAATCAAAACTACAATGAGGTATCACCTCACAGCGGTTAGAATGGCCATCATCAAAAAATCTACAGATAATGCTGGAGAGGGTGTGGTGAAAAGGGAATCCTCTTGCACTGTTGCTGGGAATGTAAATTGATACAGCCACTATGAAGAACAGTATGGAGGTTCCTTAAGAAACTAAAAATAAAACTACCATATGACCCAGCAATCCCACTACTGGGCATATACTCTAAGAAAACCATAATTCACAAAGAGACATGTACTACCATGTTCATTGCAGCACTATTTACAATAGCCAGGACATGGAAGCCACCTAAGTGTCCATCGACAGATGAATGGATAAAGAAGTTGTGGCACATATATACAATGGAATGTTGCTCAGCCATAAAAAGAAACAAAATTGAGTTATTTGTAGTGAGGTGGATGGACCTAGTCTGTCATACAGAGTGAAGTAAGTCAGAAAGTGAATAACAAATACCA
This sequence comes from Neophocaena asiaeorientalis asiaeorientalis, assembly GCF_003031525.2. Lineage (NCBI taxonomy): Eukaryota > Metazoa > Chordata > Mammalia > Artiodactyla > Phocoenidae > Neophocaena > Neophocaena asiaeorientalis. The sequence goes on from NW_020185336.1 coordinate 2,502,681, forward strand.
TATGCTAACACATATATATGGAATCTAAAAAAAAAAAAAAAGGTCTGAAGAACCTAGGGGCAGGACAGGAATAAAGATGCAGATGTAGAGAATGGACTTGAGGACATGGGAAGGGGGAAAGGTAAGCTGGGACGAAGTGAGAGAGTAGCATTGACATATATACACTACTAAATGTAAAATAGATAGCTAGTGGGAGGCAGCTGCATCTCACAGAGAGGTCAGCTCGGGGCTTTGTGACTGCCTAGAGGCATGGCATAGTGAGTGTGGGAGGTAGATGCAAGAGAGAAGGGTATGGGGATATATGTATACATATAGCTGATTCACTTTGTTATATAGCAGAAACTAACACAACATTGTAAAGCAATTATACTCCAATAAAGATGTTTAAAAAATTCAATGATCCCTAATAAAAACATTTAATCCAATAGGCATCAATATTAGTTGTGTAAAGTAACCATTTTATTCTGCTCAAAGATCCTGTGAATCGGGATTCTGACCAGGCAGACTGGGGATGTACTGCCTCTGTTCCTTGATGTCTGGGCCTCAGTTGAGGACTTCGATACATGGGGATGACTCAGAGGCTGGGTACTGGAATCATCTTGTGGGTTTTCACTTACATGCTTGGCATTTGGGTTGAGATGGCTCAAAGGCTGTGCTCACTTGTCTGTTGATCAGAGCGGCTATGTATGGTCTCACCATTTGGTATGGACTCTCAGAGCTTGGTGGCTGGGTTGTGAGAGAGTATGTCCTGACAGACAGCATCTGGAGAACTAGCTTTCCAGGAGTCAGAAGGCTTCATTTGACCTAGGCTCAAACGAAGCTTCATTTTCCTCACATCCTGTTGGCTTCTGTTGCATCACTAAGGCTGACCCAAACTGAAAGAGAGGTGACTTCAACTTCATCCCTTGACGGGGAAGTGGCAAGTTCACATTGCATAAGGGCGTTTAGGATAGGAGGTAATATTGTGACAATTAGGGGAAAATATCATGTCACATTCAGCATCTTATTGAATGGGGAGTTATTAGAGGCATGTATGCTAAAATCATAAAGCAGGATACTCACCATCTTCACTACTGTTTAACAGTTTAGCATATATGCCTTGTATTGAGGTTTTTACCAATGTAATTAGAATAGAGAAACCAGTTAAAAGCAGCCTATGAATCGGAAAGGATGGTCGTGTGTGTGTGTGTTGTGTGTGTGTGAGAGAGTGTTAAATATGGCTTAAAATGGAAGGCATACAGATGCTTTTAGGCTTATTGTTTATTAGGAACTCAAGAGATGGACAACATAGATGTACTAGCCATAGAGTGTGTATTAAAAATAGGTTTTTGCCCTCTAGGTACCTATGAGGCAATAAAATATACAAACAGATCAAACATACCATCAACAAAGCAGTATCATTATAAATTCAAAGAATACCTCTCACGAGAAGTTGAAGCATGATTATGTTGGCAAATTAAGGATGGATAACCCTAATATAAAAAACTTCTGAGAAGAGGTAGAGCATGAAGGAATTTGTGACAGCGTGTACAAGTGGCATACAGGAGCAGGGAGGAAAATGAAGCATGAGGACCAGCTTGGGCAAGATGTGGCTATTAGTGTCAAAAGCCCTGGGTTGCTGGGTTGGTAGCAGGAGCTCATGCACATATGAAATAACATTTTAAACAAGTCCACACACTTCAGCTTGGGGTGAGAGATTAAGGAAGGGAAAGGGGTGCATGTGGGATATCATTTCCCTCCATCTCAGTTGTTACACTGTTCAAGTCTACAGAGGTTTGTAATTGAAAGTGTACAATAACAGAAATACTAGTAATGAGTTAACCTTTATAAGCCCTACTGTTTACTAAACATTGTGCTAAGTAAGAAATGCTAGCCTCAGCACCTCCAGTGTTCTTTCCTGAGGCTTAGTTACTCTCTCAAAATTCATATGGGCTCTCTGCTGTCGCAGAAACCTGAGTGGAGAGCACTCAGGGGACTGTGATCTCCCTTCCAGTCAGTGATAAGTGGGGGGCACACTGTGGCCCACCTCCCATCTGTGTCTGAAGTCCAAAGAGAAACCGAGAGCTCAGGAGGTATTATTGTACATGCCCTTTTCATTAGCATTCAGTTTTGGTCTGTTGCTTATGATGAGATAGGACAAGCATTTTCAGGGTGCTCCATTAAATTTCTTCCTAACGCCTGAATCTCTTTATGATGGTGGGAAGATAAGATGTCCTTGTCCTCCATGTCCTTTTATTATTCACTCTAACCTGTTCTCGAGTGTCTCCATTCACCCATTTTGAAGCCGCCTTTTCCTAATCTTTGTAGATTATTTCTCCATTTTTTGAAGACCGGGCAGTTGGCTCTTAAATGTTTCCTGTGGTCCTTTCATTTCACTGAATTTTAAATATTTCAGCCAATTTGAAGAGTTCATAATGATGAATAAGATTAAGCTTGGAGCTTAACCTTTTGAAACTGGGTGACGCGTTAACTCGGCTGGAACGGTGGTTAATTTAACAGCAGGAGTTGAATTAACTTGTCACAGCTCTGCCATTGTTAAATTTCCTGCTCAACATCTTTGTCCCAATCTCGCAGCACTCCGTTGTCCTGGGACCAGGGGATGAGTCAGGGTGAAGAAGAGAGTAGAAACGGGAGAGGAAAGATGGCATGCATTGTTAGGAGGGTAACAGGGTGACCAGAAATGGCCAGATGAAAAATCTGTTTTAGTTGGGGAAGACTAGAAGAGAACAAGGTGGTGGGGGGAGTTTGATAAATAAAAGGCAAAGCAAGGGGATCATGGGGAAGGGGGAAGTGAGGAACAGAGACAGGATGAGACATGAAAGAGAGGAGTATATTAAGAGGAGGCAGTGGGTGATGTGGCTTGAATTTCTTGGAAACGCGTTAGTTTCAGCACATCAGAAGCTTTTAATAGTGGCAGTCTGGCACACAAAAATAAAGTCACCTGCTTAAAAATACCTTGTGCATTAGGCAGAAATGAAAATGTTGAACCATAAGAATAATTTCAAAGATAATCTCAACAAAGAGAGGGAAGTTACTTTAAATATGGCTCAGCAGAAACATTTATTAGGCATATTTGTAGATCCTTGTCAAACATTATGGTTCAGTGCAGTTTAGTCAGTTAGAAGGGAAGAGAGTAAAGGGGTGGGAGGAGTGGAGAAGGAAAGTAATTCAGGGACCAGGGAGTCCAAGGAGAGGCAGGGGAGAGCACGGTGGTCTTTTCCGGGGCAGGAGGGGGAGCACATTTGTGGAGGTTGGGGACAGAAAGCAAAAAACAGAAGCAGCTGCAGCAGGTACATTTGCAGTTATCTTTCCCTTCAACCAGGTATCGGGCATTGCTGGGCTGGAATACTCTGTGCATGTATTGCTTACCCTATGAGTAACTTTCATATGCGCATTGTCTCAGGTTTGCTATTTCTTTCAGACAGGAAGCTGTGTGCAGTAGAGTAAGCGGCTCGGCCTTCAGGGCAGAGGCCTTAATGACACCAGAAATGCAGGCAAAATAACCAGTCTGCTCCTAAGGCCCAGCTGCTTTGAGGCTCATCAGTAGGGATCACCGAGAGCCTGTCTTCCTTTCAATTGTTTCAGCAGTGCCTTAACACTGAAAGGACATTTTCTTTTCTATTTGTATGATTTTGTCTGAAGGCTCACGTTATTCCACAGATGCTCTAACAGGTTTTCAATTTCCAAGGTAGTTGCCTGAAAAGACTGTTGGCTGCTCAGGAGCCTAACCAGCACTCAGTAGCTGGATCTGAAGCGGATTACTAAGGATTCCAGGGCCTTTTGCTTCTGTCCAAAATTACTTAAAGGTATAGCTATCAGATGGCTGTGCTGTGTCTGATGGATCAAGAGAATGAGGCAAGTGGAGAGAAGGTGAAAGGGATAAGTAGGAGATAGAGGACAAAAGGAAGGTAAAAAAAAAAAAAAGTACAAGAGAGTTAAAGAGTGAAGGATTTCTTATTTAGTTTCAGGATAGAAACTAAACTCAAGGCATTTTAAACTCACCAATTGATGTTAAAAGGCCCTAAGAAAGTTTTGAATCTGGGTAGCCAGGAAGCAATGCACTGAAAAGTAACCATAGTGAAAAAAGAGTTTTGATGAATTAGCTGGTAAGGTTGAACTTTCCTCCTATACCAAAGCAGTTTGCTGGATGCACGATTGTTTTGCTTCAGATAATCCAAGCAGAGATACCATTATTGGTGAAGTTTGGGCAGAATTTGAGGGTACAAATTTGCATAGTATTGTTAACCACATGTTTCCTTTTTCAGTGGAGGAAAGTTAAATTTTTTTTCCCACCATCCAAAGTGTATATGTTTCCTAATAAAAATAACAGCTAGTGTGAGGTGGATTTGTCTTCTTCTCCTGCATAAGGACTTCATTTTTCAAGTTCTGAGGGATCTTTAAACTGGTGTCTAGATAATAAACTCCAAGGGCAGCACTATATAGAAACTCTAAATGCCTTCCTTGAACATAATGCTTCTCAATATTACGTGGTACACCTGAGCTTGATTGGCCTTTAGCATTTTTGTTAAATAATGAAAATGAAGCAGGGGAAATTCAAATTGAAAAAAGAGGGGCATGAAAATTTCTACTCTCTCAGATGAATGAAACAATGATTTCCACTGTGTTTCATGGAACATTACATGGTATGGCACTCCATGAGTGAGGTATTTTCAATGAACTTATTTACAAAACAGAAATAGAGTCACAGATGTAAAAAACTTATGGTTACCAAGGGGGGAAGGAGGGGGGCAGGGATAAATTGGGAGATTGGGATTGACATATATACACTACTATGTATAAAACAGATAACTAATAAGGACCTACTGTATAGCACAGGGAACTCTACTCAATACTCTGTAATGACCTATTTGGGAAAAGAATATAAAAAAGAGTGGATATATGTATACGTATAACTGATTCACTTTGCTGTACACCTGAAACTAACACAACATTGTAAATCAACTATACTCCAATAAAACTTTTTAAAAATAATAAATAAATAGGAAAAAGGAAAAGACTTCATTACTGTACATCTCCAGGATGTGGTAAAGAACTTTCCAAACATGTTGACTAGGGAGTCATTTTCTTCACAGAATACAATCCTTACATTTTAGAACACAGCTATTTCTTCTTAAGAATAGTATAGTCACTGTTTCACCAAGTTTTCATGAACATTCTCAGAAGTAACTGACCTACAGTCTATTCAGAGACAGGACAGAGTTCTGCATTCCCAGTGCCACCAGTATGATTTGATGGTATTGGTTTGACACAAGGAGTATGTAGCTCTTTATGTCATGCTAGCTTGGGCAGCACCTTCAGCTTGCTGTGACTTCTATTTGTGCTGGACAGTAGTGCCCCAGTAACTTTAGGTGTACAAGTTAAAGGGGCCGTGGAGCTGCTGCCAGGAAGACCAGCCCTCAAGGTTTCAGGGTTTCATTGAGCTGAGAGTGTGCATTTTGTAGCCACAGAGAGGGGGAGATGTGGGCTGCTCTGTTGCATCTGGACAGGACATCTGTACTCCTAGTCAAATGGCCATCCAGGCACCTCAGTGCTACTTTATGTGCCTGTAATTTCCATTATGACTTTAGACTGTCATCTTTCAGCATATTTTCATTTATTGTTTTTAGCTACAATCAGGGCAGTAATAGGAGAGCAATTCTAGGGAGTGAGTGCACAGATAAAATATGTAGACCCCGGCAACAGTGAGGTCTACTTAGCCACACCTCATATTTCAGTTCACAGAAATGTGTGTAGGGGTTGACATAAGTACTCCCTGTTGTGTTATTGCTTCTGGCTCAGTAGCCCTTTGAGAAGACCGGAGAATAAAGGACTGCAGAGAGCGGGTGCTATCGAAATGGCAGTGCTAGAGAGGGTGCCTGCAAGCACCCGAGAGAGTTTTGTGTTTTTTAACAAATGTTTTCTTGATGTTTCCCTTAAATCCCACCTGCGATTTCTTCTCTCGCCGTTGACATCAGTCGCCTCTCTGCTTTTCAGGCTTCTTTTTGAGGCATCAATGAACCTAAAGGAAACCAGCATGATGGGAATTTCACGACAACTTCCAGCACATTGTGCTTTCTTGGCAAGCAATGTCATTGAATGGCATTCAGACTCTCACGGCAGGGCCACGGCTGATCAATAATTTCCAGGAGCCCCTTTTGATTGTGTCAGAAGCAAAACCCAAGGAATGTGACTAGACCAGTTAGAAATAGCACCCTGACAGGAAAATTCCAGGGCAGTCAAAGGATAAATTGTAACATTTGGTTATATTACTATGTGCTAAGGCTCTTTCTTGACAGGAGACATTTGGTTCCCATTTTAAGGCTGCAGAAGGTTTTAACTAAGCACAAAGATATGAGTGTCACAAAGGAGTGTTTCAAACAGCTACATTAAGAAGCTGAGGTTGTCAGACCTCCCCTTGTGATTTTAAGGATGAGAAATGATTACGTATGTACTAAAAGGTTCCATTAGAAAACTATTTTAAATGCTGTTACCCTGGTAAAGCCTCCCCTAATGAAATGGAAATAATATTATGATTTCTAAACTATTTTTTTTTACTTTTCTATCAGGAAAGTATATCATCTTGCAATATAGTACAGTTATATTTTTCTTAGCTTATTATTTAATTTAGTAGCAGTAGTAGGTATACTCATATAGACAGTTGTTGCATGATTAACCAGTAATTCCAACAGTTTATTAGCTTTTAAAATGCTTGTCCAGAATACTGCTAAATATGAGAGAACTTGGTAAGTATTTTTGGGTGATGAAGAACACAAAATGCACTCTCTTCCTTTGTATTATGCGTGTAGAGGGCAGAAGACATCAACTTTTACAAACATCACTGTCATCAATGCCATTTATTGAGGCTGCATGTAGAATACAGTATGACTGGGAATAAGGAAAAGGAAACTCAATTCTTGGACTTCTTGTCCTTCTTTTAGTCAGTTAGCAAACTGGAGGTCAGACTAGCTCCTTAAGTAGTCCTGTAGGCCATAAATGGTCAAGGTAGAATTTGGAAGGAGATCTCCCAGACTCCAAAGACCTTGTTCATTCTTTAATACAAGACTGTGTCCTAGTCAATGATGAGAAAGTAGAGCTAACAGGTTATTTATTCTGTTTCACCTTCAGTTATTGATCTGTGAAATGGGAATACTGTTGTATTCATTCCATGCATTTCAAAGCTATTGTAAATAGGAGAAAATTGATATGCAGAAATTAATATAGTAGGCTTCTAGTTAATGGTATTCTCCATCATCATCATCATCATCCTCAACCAGATTGCAAAGTTAGTTGTGATAATAACTCTTCTTAAAAGGATAAGATTAATATTTTTTAATTTTTTGGCTGTGTTGGGTCTTCATTACTGGACGTGGGCTTTCTCTAGTTGCAGCGAGCAGGGGCTACTCTTAGTTGTGGTGCGCGGACTTCTCACTGTGGTGGCTTCTCTTGTTGCGGAGCGCGGGCTCTAGGCGCGAGGGCCTCGGTAGTTGTGGTGCATGGGCTTAGTTGCTCGGTGCATGTGGGATCTTCCAGGACCAGGGATTGAACCCATGTCCCTTCCACTGGCAGGCGGATTCTCAACCACTGCGCCACCAGAGAAGTCCCTGGAAGAGGTTAATATTGATCAGCACTTTGAAAGGGCCTGACTTACAGAGAAGAGGAAAGGTCATTCAAGTTTAGAGGGAATGTCTGTGCCATAACTTGGAAGTGAAATAATTTTAATTTAATTTTATAGAGAATCTTTTAAGCAGGACTCATTGGATAGGGTCGAGAGGAGTGGCATATGTGTGGCAAGGCAATGGTGGTGATGGCAATTAATAGAGTCTTCATTCATTTATTCAACAAACATTTAATGAGTACCACTTTATGCCAAGCAAAATACTAGCTCCTGGATTTGTAAGATATATAAACCATGATTTCTGCATTCGAGGAGTTCACTGTTCAATGAGCCATCAAATAATGAACCACTACTCTTTAGAGTGGAAAGTGTTGTAAAATAGAGCTGTGTACCTGTACAGTGGTGGCAATGAGCAAGAGGAAGCTGGTTTTTTTGAGAAGACTGAGAAAATTTTTCTAAAGGTTGATGCTTAAAATAGCACTTGCCTTTGGAATTGTAGTTTAAATTTCAGAAGATGTGTGGCCCAAGAGCTGACCAGAGAAGTGAACTAACATGATCAAAATGCGTGCCAAAGAAATTACTTTACCTGTAGGATGGAGGGGAGACTGGGGATGCAGAAGTATCCGAAAAATGCTGTTTTGCATCATATAGGTAAAGCATAGGTCCCGACAATGGATGGATTTGAAAGAATTAATGGATGATGGACTCTGTGTCAAAAGTAAAAGAAGAGATGTGGAAAATCTGATATTATATTTATAAGCTTGAATGTTGTCAGAGATAATCATGCCTTTGATATATACACAGAAAGATGAAGAGCCATGCAAAATGTCAGCTTGAGTGGGAGTTAATTATTCCCAGCATGGAGAGAATTTCAAGAAGGTGTCAGCCAATGGGACTGACTGGGAAAATTGAATCGCTTACAAGCATTTTCTGAATTAAGTCTATTTCATCCTTTTCTAGTGTCCACAAACCACTGCAATAGATAAATCTGAGAGATGATGAAACTGATTTTTTTCCCCTTTTTGAGCTTGTTAAGAGTAGAGAAATAAAAATAAAAGCAGTTAATACAGCATCCCTATATCAAAAAGGAAATATCCAAACACACTTATTTCAGAGCCCAAAGTGACTTTGGGATTATTCCATTCTACTCTCCCGATTAGTATCAGTTAAGTGAACTAATCCTGTTTGTGGATGAGACCTTCAAAATAACATATTTCTTTGTTTCTTTAAGTAAGAACATATGAAAACAGGGTACAGCTGTTTTAATTATATGGAAAATACTTTAGTCATTCACCACAGTCACAGTTATTGTCACTCTAGTCCTGACAGTATAGATTTCATAGCTGTGGTCTGATACGTGCTTCTCTGCTAGGTTTAATCTGACTTTTGAATAAAGAGAAGCATGTCACATTTGCTTTTCTGTGTCATGCGGACTTTCTTAGGCTCTACATAGTGTAATTGTTAATATATCAACTTTTTAATTCCTTGTTACTTGGAAGAATAAATCTTCCTGAAATAACATGAAGTGAAAACCCAGGTAAGTAAACAAAGATCTGAAAATCTGCATTAATTTTTTCAGTGGAGGAATATGGCATGCACAGAAGATTATAACTTTCAATTTAATGCAAGCATGTCTCGGCAGTCTTGACTTCATGAGAGATATCAAAATGTAAAACTGTGGAGATCGAGTGTGCACTCCCAGGAATGTATAGGACATTTGGAAGACATAGGCCGATGGGGCATTATTTGGTGGGCATAATTGAGAAAAGTCAGAGTGCTGAAAGAGAACCCTGGGAAATGTACAAATTTGTTACTTGTACATTGAGATGATTCCAAATTCCATGAGGATATTTAGGACTGGTATAATTTACCGATTAAGAGCATGGGCTTATCATCCAACGAAACTAGAATCAAATTCTTGTTTCCCTTTAATTATGGAATTTTGTGCAGAGTTATTTATCTTCCCTGAATCTCAGTTCCCTCATCTAGGATGGTGATGAGAACAAAAAGAGGATAAATAGATGATGTTTGCAAAGGGCTCAGCACAGTGCCTGACACAGTGAATGATCAAAAATGGTACTAATTTTAGACTTTTATAGCTCTTTCTCTAGAGCTAGCTTTGAGAGTTAAAACCAAATGAGACACTTTCAGGTATTCACGGGATGGGCATTATTTGGTGGGCATAATTGAGAAAAGTCAGTGCTGAAAGAGAACCCTGGGAAATGTACAAATTTGTTACTTGTACATTGAGATGATTCCAAATTCCATGAGGATATTTAGGACTGGTATAATTTACCGATTAAGAGCATGGGCTTATCATCCAACGAAACTAGAATCAAATTCTTGTTTCCCTTTAATTATGGAATTTTGTGCAGAGTTATTTATCTTCCCTGAATCTCAGTTCCCTCATCTAGGATGGTGATGAGAACAAAAAGAGGATAAATAGATGATGTTTGCAAAGGGCTCAGCACAGTGCCTGACACAGTGAATGATCAAAAATGGTACTAATTTTAGACTTTTATAGCTCTTTCTCTAGAGCTAGCTTTGAGAGTTAAAACCAAATGAGACACTTTCAGGTATTCACGGGCACAGAATTTAGTTGCTTCTCAACTTCCCTCTTTTGGTACACCGCTAGAGAAGTATAGCAGAGTGAACATTTTCTGTGACAAGCTCAAGTCACTTTTCTCCTGATCTTTACAAGCTGGTTTCAACTGCCCAGATGCCCAGTGCTCACTGAAGGCAGAGGCTGCTTAAATGAGTGACTTCCTGTTGCCAGGGCTTTCCTATACACGTCTCCCTTGGCATCTGTGGGGATTGGTTTCAGGACTCCTGTGGATGCTCAAGTCCCTTATGTAAAATGGTGTAGTATTTGCATATAACGTAAGCATATCCTCCTATATACTTTAAAGCATCTCTAGATTAGTTACAATACCCAATACAATGTAAATGCTATGTAAATAGGTGCTGGTGCAGGGCATATTTAAGTTTTGCTTTTTGGAACTTTCTGAAATTAAAAAAATATATTTTCTCTCTGCGGTTGGTTATGTCCGTGGATGTGGAACCTGTGGATATGGAGGGCCAACTGTAGTTGTTGGGCATGCTAGCCTGAGGCCGTGGTCCTGTCGCCCTTACATGGAGGCCTTTGTCTGCCCCTTTAGCTTTCAGTCCTTTTTCCCTTTCTCTTCTATCTTAGCTCCTTGGGAAGCGGAGAACAAGAGTGAATTTACAGCTCTAATCCCCGAAATGGGGCTCTTGACTTTGCCTTTCCATGGGTAAGTTGAAGAGTTTACTTATCCAAAAGAAGTTCTAAACAGTGCCTGTCAATTTCTTACCTCCAGTATGCTCCTTGCAGGGGACTGGTAGATCCTTCTTAGATTTAGGGCAACTGTTAGGTGAACACATTTCTTGTTTCACTTTAAAATTCCAACCATGCAGGAGAAGGGGAATTCCTTTTCCCCAGCACAAGCCTTATTACCTGAGGCTATTTGATCACAGACAAATACCAATATGCACCTTGTATTGAAGCAACTGACATTAGTGACTGCTCCTCTCAGTGCTGTTGAGATCATTGCCATGTGGAACTAGCGATTCCAGTGACTTAGTCTCTCTCCCTTTGTGCTATAGAGGGATCAGTGCTCGTTTAACACAATGTCACCCCAGAACCTATCTACTCTGGATCCATGGACACAGAACACTCTAAATATGAAACAGATTTCTTGCAGAGAAATCCAAAAAGGTAGCAGGTTGCACAGACCTGATCTGAAAGGAATCACATTTTCAGAATCTTGGAATCAGCTTCTAGAACTGGTTTTTCAGAGATATTCATGGTCAATTCAGGGTCTCCAAGTGGTTTACACTGGAAGAATGGGAAAAAGCAGTCTATTTCACTTGGAATTTTTTTATTTATGGTACTAAAGAGAGCCAATCTCAAAAAATGTTACCATAATGACAAAGTGAATTAACGTTGGTCTTGGAAATCATGAAACACTTAATGCTCTCTAAGAATTTGGCTCATTAAGAAAGAAAAACCACTTCTTGTTTTGTAACAATTTTTTAGATTTTACATTTCTCCTTTGAGGAATGGAAAATGTGAAACTGATATGGCAGTCATTTGAAATTAATTTCGAAAGCCTACTCAGTTTACTATTTAAGATCAAAGTACGTTTTTCTGACATTCTTTTGTTACTAATTACCATTATAGCTTAATTGACTTCCACTTGGGAAAGGATATATATACACACATATATATATGTATATATACATATATATATATAACGTAAGCACACACACACGCGTGTAACCGTCCAATGCTGTTTTATAACCTACATGTGTGTATGTGTATATACATATACACGTATACACATGTATACATATATATCCATCAATGGTAAAATAAAAGCAATAACATAACTGGCTTTTAAACTCTAGAATTGACTTATAGAAGATATTAAAGGTGTTTTACAAAATAAAATATAATGGAAACCAAGCATGAAGGTGAGTTAAAGATTTTTGTGTAGGAAAAAATTCTATTCTAGCCATCTTACAACACTGTGTAAAACCTTTTTGAAATGTAGAAGCAGAAGCACAAACCATTCGCCCAGCTTCCTCTTTCTGTTTTTTCTTCACATTTTATAAAACTGCAGTTTTACTGCTAGATAATACGGTAAAAACGATTCATTGTAAGGGTTACCTAACAACGTTGGTGGTGTTGATGAATAGTTGCAATTAATACATTCCCTTAATTAGTCTGATACCCAGAAGATGCACCTGGCAGGTCATTTTAATACTACAATTGATTTATAGCTGCTAGAAATGATTTTACCAGCTATCTTCAGAGAGTACAATTAGAGCAGATTTCATTTTTTTATGCATTTTCACTGAGGAATAAACATAAAAGGTCTATGTAATTCAGAACAAAGCAGCTATAATGTACTAATGGTTTATGGATTTTATTAATATTCAGCTAACATTAGAGGCAATTTTAGGGGAGAGCAACCTATTTTCTTTATGAAGTATTCAGTTTTTTAGTATCTGAGTGCTTTGTTTAAAAAATAAACCCTGATATTTTCTGATAATTTGCTTCTATTTCTTATAGCAAAAATGTTATGTTACAAAGTATGAAAAAAGAGAATAAGAATTTTATGTGCTATTTATTAATTGCATGCAGATACATTTATATACTGTATATTTCTTAAATACATGTAAATTTTAAAGTAAGTCATTAGGCATTCATGTGATTTAAATAGTGCTTCCATTAATATAATTGTTGAGCTAATGGATGAACTCTATTAGGAATGGAGGGAGTTGCACTTCGTGGTTGAACAGGTAACAGAATATTTTAAGAACCTGATTACATATCTGGCTTTTAATTCCCTGTTTATCTGGGATATTAATTTTGCTAATCGGGACTCTCTCTCCTTCTCTCTCATCATCCATAACGTGGGACCAGTTTACTTGTTTAGTTTAAGATACTAGGACAATGAGAAATCAGTTCCACAGATAAAGCCAATAGTCCTGTGAAAAGTATTAATATTTAAATATACCATTTCCATGATTAAAATGAACGCTACCTAAAAAATGTCTTTACCAAAGGGTCAGCTCAAGGAAAATTTACATATAAAAAATCCAAAATTACTTTAAAATTTATTCTATGTCTAGTTAGTGAGGGTCTACTTCGTGCAAGGTACTAGGCTCAGGAAGTGCTGTGGATTCAAGAGGGAAAGAACAAAAGGTCTCTGTCAACATGGAATTACAGTCTAGTGGGGAAAGGCAGGAGGATTCAACTGATCCACAAGTAAAAAATCATAAGCTTCATCCCATGAAGGAAAAGCTGAGGAGCCTGTGAAAGGATATCACAGGGAGGCCTGGTTGCTGCTGCATTTCTGTATTACAGATTCCAAGGGGGAGATTGACAGCCTGGTCCAAACCACAGAGAAATACATCTTAACACCCAAAATGTCCCATAATAATACTTCTCTTTCAAAAGTGAAAATTCTTCTGAACTTCCATCAGTAGGTGAGCTTGGTTTTTTTGTTTGGTTTTGTTTTTAGTAGTTAGTAATAGATTTGCAAAGTCATTCAATCTCTTGTCCAAATTTCCCTCTTAACTAGCACTACAACTTACAAAGACAGCCGGCTAGGTTTAGCAGTAGAGTTCAGAAGCAGCTATTCTAATTCTTTGGAATTCTATCATCCACATAGAGAATAATTTATCAAATCTTACAACATGTGTGTGTGTTCCTCCTTAAAAAAATTTTTTATTGAGGTATAGTTGATGTATAATATTATATGTTTCAGGTGTGCAACATAGTGATTTACAATTTTAAAAGATTATATTCCATTTAGAGTTGTTATAAAATATTGGCTATATTTCTGTGTTGTACTATATATCCTCATAGCTTATATATTTTATACACAGCAGTTAGTACCTCTTAATCCTCTACCCCTATCATGCCCTTCCCTCCTTCACTCTCCCCACTGGTAACACTAGTTTGTTTTCTATACCTGTGAATCTGTTTCTTCTTTGTTATATTTTTAAATATTTTGTGTTTTTTTTGTTATATTCACTAGTTAGTTTTATATTTCAGATTCCATATATAAGTGATATCACACAGTATTTGTCTTTCTCTGTCTGACTTACTTCACTTAGTGTAATACCCTCCATGTCCATCTATGTTGTTGCAAGTGGCAAAATTTCATTCTTTTTTATTGCTGAGTAGTATTCCATTGTGTGTGTGTGTGTGTGTGTGTGTGTGTGTGTGTGTGTGTGTGTGTGTATACCACATCTTCTTTATCCATTCATCTGTGATGGACACTTAGGTTACTTCCATATCTTGGCAATTGTGAATAATGCTGCTGTGAATATTGAGGTGCATGTATCTTTTCAACTTAGTGTTTTTGGGTTTTTTTGGATATATATCCAGGAGTGGGATTGGTGGATCATATGGTCGTTCTAGTTTTAGTTTTTTGAGAAACTTCCATACTGTTTTCCATAATGGCTACACCAATTTACAATCCCACCAACAGTATATGAGGGTTACTTTTTCTCCACATCCTTGCCAATATTTGTTATTTGTGGATTTGATAGCCATTCTGACAGGTGTGAAGTGATATCTCATTGTGGTTTTAATTTGCATTTCTCTGATGATTAATGATGTTGAGCATCTTTTCATGTTACAACATATATGTTTAAAATAGTTTCTCAGCCAATATTATCCTGTGTAATTGAGGGTTATTCAAAATTAATCTTAATTAAGATTAATAATAATAATGTCTGGAATCATTAAGGCAAGATGATCTCTCAAGATGCTTTAAGGCCTTTGATTCTATACCTTTCCTGCAAAATCTACAAGTTAAAAAAATCTATGCTTGTTTACCAAACAGTGTAGTTACCCATAAAGTTTCTGAGATTCTCTGGGGAATGTCCTAATGCCAATAGGAAATTAAATGATGATTTCCACTAGGATTAGAGGGCCACAGGAATTTGGAAGTTTCCAGGTATTGGAAGCAAAGCTATTTTTCCCTGCTAACATTCTGGCATGTCTTAACAGAGGGTTAAAGTGTGTTGCCTTTTGGCTACTAGTGCCTGCTAACCCCTTTACCACCACCTCTGTGGTTATGCTGAAGGAGTCAGTAACCATCTCCTAAATTATAGGATTGGGACTTCAAGAGGTCGTTTTACCCATCCCCCTGCTTCTGGGCAGGACAGTACTTAATTAGCTCGGCTCACAAATCTCTCTCTGAAACCAATTGTTGCATAGAAGTAATCATTTGCCTCGGGGGAACACGATGCTATGTAGATAGATTGTTTTTGTTTATTTGTGTTTTTGGCAAATGAACATTTAAAAGTGAAATTCTCTCCCACTTGATTTTGTTCACAATGTGGTCTAAGTTATATTCTGCTCTGGTTCTCATGCTGCAGGAGGTTTTTAATGCCAAACAGGATCACTGACAGCCATCTGTGCCTGGCCCCAGGCATGGACTCTCCTAGGATATGTCTATGCTCACCTGTCGCACTGCAGGTTTAGGCTGCTAATATCATTTGAACACTTTGCATTGAAAGAAATAGGAATAAAAAGGTAGTTTTGTGTCCTGTGGGAGAGTCATTATTCTTACAACTTGCCGGGCAGCTCCTCTATTCCAACTTCTTCAAGGCTGGCTGTTGACACAACTCATGTCACATTACACTGTTTTTTAATTTTTATTTTTAAAGATGATCTAAAACTAACTTCTGATTTAAATACTTAAACGCGGGATCTTCCCGCACCGGGGCACGAACCCGGGTCCCCCGCATCAGCAGGCGGACTCTCAACCACTGCGCCACCAGGGAAGCCCACATTACACTGTTTTTTAATTTTTATTTTTAAAGATGATCTAAAACTAACTTCTGATTTAAATACTTAAGAGTTAGTTGTTCGTGATACTTTTTCTCCTAATTTCCCACTAACATGCTTATGAAGACATAAGAGATAAAGCAAATCAAGACACAAAACCAATCTGTAGCTTGCAAATAATTTTTAAACAAGAAACAGAACAGACTCAATCACCTAAAAGAAGGTGGGTGGATTCTTTCTTCTTTCAAAGTGCATCCCCTGACTCAGAAGCCTACCATCTATATCCAGCAGAGTAGGGGCCATCTCACCTCTGCATTGGTGAGTTGTAGGAGCTGGAGAGAGACTAGCCGCATCTCATCCCCTGGGAGCTTGTGAGAAATGAGGGATCTCAGATCCTGCCCAGACCTACTCAGTCAGAATCTGCATTTGAACAAGTTCTGCAGGTGATTTGTGTACTCGTCAAAGTTTGGGAAAGCACTGTTTCAAATGTTGAAACTCCCTCCCAATATGCAGTATTAAGAAATAAACATGTTGAGAAAGAAGATTATAGAAGTTGAGAATGAGAATTTTAGCCAAATATGATGGTGTTCTATTTCAGCTCATGCTAACAATTTTCAAGTTAGGAAACCTGGTAAAAAATACCTTTTTTTCTCTTTACCCACAACAGAGTTGCATAGAACACTAAAATGGCTTCTTTTACTTTTTAAATTTTCCAGGGTAATTGAGTAATTAATTTATGCATATTTAAGCATTTTGAATGATGTGAAACATGACATTTTGCTGTAATTTGACAGAAACTGTGCAGTAGCAGATATCAGTCACTGATTCCATGTTAAATTCCTTTCTATCTGAGACCTCTGATTGACTGTTAGTAGACTTAAAAATCAGAACATATAAAATAATCTCAAATATTTAAAAATGCATAGGAGAGAAAAAATATATATATATTAAGAAAATATACCAATTGCTAATGATGATCTTCATTAGGATTCTGGATGAGTTTTTTCTTCATTTAAATTTTCTGTATATCCCAATATTGCTATAATAAGTATGTATTACCCTATAGTCAAATTATATTACTTAAAACTTAATTCATGCAAGAAACTGAAACTATGTAAAACCAGCAGAAAGTCTGGAAGTACACCAAAATACTATCTATACTTTTTTGTATTTTTAGTTTTTTATCAATATATAGAATATGTATTTCTTCTATAGTGTCTGCCACAACAGTTTCAATAAATGTCTATGAATGAATAAATATGGATGTAGAATTTTGGATGAATAAATGCATGGATGTAGAATTTGCTCCTTCACTAATGTTAACTGTGAAGTATTTGCATTATAAATTTTTAGATGGTATCACCCATAAGGATTGAATTATGATGGTTAATTTGTACATATACAGTCAAGTCAGATTAGTAATAGAAAAGTACAGTTTTCAGTGCCCACTTCCTGTTTCTTTTCTCCCAAACATCATGGCATTTTGTAAACGAATGGCTTAACTAAACTTTCACAAAATTTAGAAACATACGATTTGATATATAGTTCCTTAAAAAGCATTTACATTTAAATTAATTAGCAATTGCAGATCTCTTTAGCATGTGATATAGGTGGTAATGTTGATAGAGTCATTGAATTTTGGCCGGTAGGTATAGATTACTGAAATCAGAGATTTTAAATATTTTTAGGTCTGGGATCCTTTATTCAATGTATTCTTAGTGGGAGCATGAAAATTAAATACACCCAAGAAGTTCTGGTTGTTTGGGGTGGGGTGAGTTCGAGTTCCTGTCTGACTCTTAATGAGGGTCCCTAGAAGCAGATTTGGGGAGTACAGTCTGAAAACCATGAACTTAACAAAGCATTTGGATACTGGGTTAAAGTAGAATATTTTTTCCTCCAGGATAAAACGTGGTCCACTAAAATTTTATGTTTATTTACCATATCTATATCCATCATTTTTGTGATTTCTCTGTAGCACTGAGAGTTAGTTCCTCTTACTACTAGTGAAGAAGAAAGTTAGAGACATCCAGTGTACTGCCCAAGTTGACATTGCCCTTGAGCACCAAAGCCAGGCTTTGATCCCAAGCTGAAAGAATGCAAACCTCAAGTACTTTCAGTGCAAGACGGTGCTGTACTCATTAACATAAATAGCTGACAAGTTAGTAGTTATTGTTAACTAAAGAGGCAGTATAATGTGGTACCCAAAAGTTCAAGCTCTTAAATTAGACCCCTGGGCTCAAGTCCTGCCTCTGCTGCTCACAATGACCTTAGGCAGGTGACCAGATTTCTCTGTGCCCTTGTTTCCTTGTCTGTGAAATGTGGTCATCGTAATGTTCTTCTTTTAGATTAGTTTGGCGTTTAAATAAATTTATATTAGAAAAGCACTCAGAACAAAGCCTACCAATAGTAAATGCTCAATAAACTTTAGCTAATTAGAGTCCTTGGAGTAGCCAAGAATGACACTAGGCATTTTATATGTACTATTTATATTTAATCTTTACCACGAAGGAATGATATATGTTTTTTTTTAAATTCTAATTTTATGAAAGAAAACCCAAAAACTCAACAAGTATAAGAACTCTGTAAGGATAGGTCATGATTCTGGAATTTTGGTCCAAATCTCTCTAACTCGAAAACCAATGCTCTTATTTAAAAAAAAAAAATCAGCGGTAACTGGCTTTTAAAATGATAAAAGTTTCATTGAATTATTTTCTCAAAAAAACAGTGAGTAACAATAATTCTTGGATTCATTTAATCTTATTCCTCTAAATGATTCTAAAGTATATACTTCCATTTGTTTATATAATAACCTTATAAGATATGGAATAGGTAAATATAATGCCCTACGACACCAAAAAGTTATTAAACGCATGTTTATACAGAAAAGATTAGTAGTAATATCCATATTAATGCAGAGCAAAATATGTCAGAATGTAAACCTCAATGTAGAATGTGTTCTGTCTCCCTGATAATCAATTTTTCTGCTTTGTATTTCATAGTCCTTATAGATTTTCATATTTTCAGTTACTACTTTTCTCCTGGTGCATTGCATAAAATACCTAGTAATATATAGAATAACCATTTCCCATAATTGGTATTTCATGCCATATCATTGAAATTGATCTTTATTTCCTTTTGATGGCAAAGTTATCAGAATACCCCCTACAGAGTTCACTTACGCAAAGTGTTAATTTCCCATCACTTTTTAATTTAAACAAGAGTGGAAGAAACTGTTCAGAAGGCAGTATGTATTCTTATAACCAGCAATTATGAAATTGAAATAAAATTTTTACAGCTTATTGTAATTGGAAATGGCAGACTGTTCCCTAATAATTAGCAATTTGTCAACTTCAAGATAATTTAGTAGAACCATGAATATCCCATGAGTGACTGTTAAATGATCTATTATGAAATGTCAGTGAACTGAGTCTACTTTCAATTGACTAATGACAGATCTAACAAAAACTAGATATTATCCCTATCTTCTCCTGAAACTTGCTACTACTTAGCAAAGTGGACCAAACTTTAATGGAGAAAACAACTGGTCTACTCTTTCACCAAAGAAGTTGTCCTTTTCGTTTGGGATTGAGGCATGTTTCCTTTATTGCAAAGGGCATTTCATATTGAGGCTGTCATTTATATTGATGTTCTTTTTTCAAAATGACACCTCCATGTAATTTTTTTCTGCAGAAAAATTAGACTTCAGTGTTCAGGGTCATTGGTAAGAGATCTTTCAGTGATTCAAAATTCATTTAAAATTTTAGGAAGAAGGGGGGAAAAAAACAGAACAAAAACTCCCCAAGAGAAGTAATATGTACCTTACTTGGAAGACCTAGCGCATTTTAAATGGGCTTACCAAATAGAAGACAGTATTTTTCCTTTGCCAATTTAATAACAACACATGGGAATTTCTTTCTCTAGAATTTTGTGAAAACTTACAATTATCATAGGACTGAGTGGGGTTTGTTTGCTTCCCACAAAAGCAGAGATGATTTTTATTGACCAATCTTTGATCCAAGAGATTAAAGAAAGTACTGCATGAGCAGCGAGAAGGATAACACCACGGGGGTCAATAGGCTTTACTGCTATTGGAAATGAAAGTGAATCATTCCATTGGGAGATGGGGTAATTTAGCATTCTTACTGGGAACTCAAGACTTTTCTTTTTCTCCCTCTTCTGGAAAAAAAATATTCAACTTATGAATAGGTTTCTCCATGACTTAATACCACAGCCACACATGAGGTCATTTGGAGGGCACTAAATTCACCAACATAATTCTGCACAATGCTTTTTAGCCCAAATGGCCTGGCTGTCACATTCTCACACCCTTGATTGAAATGTCCCTAGTAGACTTTTGGAATGCAGTCTGAAGGCTTAGTGACTCAATATTTTCACAGTGAATACATTTCCAGTCTCATAGAAAGTTGCCACTAACTGTTGCAGAGGTTATGTCTCTTTCAGTTTTCCTCTGAAAGACTGTAAATGGAGTAAAATTCAAGTTTAGCTGAGTTTTGAGAAAACAGGATATCATAAATCTACACTGCCATTATTTACCATTATAATATGGTTCTGTTCAAGACAAAACTATCCAGCCTACCATCTTTGAACTGATAGTCTATAAAATAGTTTTTTCCTATTACCATAAATAGAATGATTATTTTTTTCCCTTTCTTTTTACTATGAGCCAGGGAATAAGGATTGGAAGTATAACATCTGGTATGATTGTGACTGGTGATAATGTTGAAATACCATTGTTTATAGAATATTCACCAAGACTCCTGAGGCCTGAGAAAATGTTCACATTATGCTTCTTTGTTTCTTTGAAATATTGCCAAAGAAATTTCATTGAGTTATCTGGTTGTATTTCTCTTCCAATTTGCTAAAGATGTATTTAAGGCTCTGGGCAATTTATTTTAAATTTTGACTGATTGTTTTTAACAGAGTTCTCATTTAAAATGTCCATATTCTTCTCTCTATAAACGTTCTTGGATGTAAGACAGGTGTCTTGTAGTGATATCAGTAACTTGCCACCCAGAGCTATCCGATTCTGGTCCCTTTGGTTTCTAAAGCTGATTTAGCATTGGGGTTACATTGACAAAATTAAAATCTATGATCAAAACTACTCTCAGTTTCCTCTCATTTGAAGGCAGCTGTCCATTTTGCTTTTCTTAGCAAGAGTACAGAACTAAATTCTACATACTGTGCCTCTCCCTTATCAGATCATTCCATTCCAGTTTAAAATTTTGATTAATAGGAGCATAATTCTCTTCTTCTTGGGGGGAAAATCACATTTATTAATATTAACAGGGACATACTGCTATAAGTTTACATGATGGAATATGATTTCCCCTCAATTTTGCTAGCATACCTTTTTATACTTATTCATCTAGAGTCTTCTCATAGTATTCAGAATATTGCTCTTGGCCATACCGAATGGTGTCCAAGTGGATAGAAATAGTGCATACTTGTTTTCAAAGCATTCGCTTTGGTTGTTAGTAAGAAGCTGTGCAATGACTAACTTACTAACTTACAAGATTCTTCATTAAATGTTATTAATGTATTGAATTTTGACCAATGCCTTATAATTAAAATTAATAGGAAATAATAAGTGATTCAGGAGACTGATGATTTTTTCTAAACTAAACATTGATTCATCTGTGACCTGAGGCAAATCAATCAATTTGAACCAGGTATATGTAAAGGAAGAACCTTTTATTTTGAAGAGAGACCTGAGTGATATTTTACTGAAAGTCACAAAAGATTTCTCATTCTTAAACTGGGCAACTTTTGACTCCACCATTAGTGTGGAAGAATGTCACTGTTAGTCTAAAGTACCTAGTAGCTCTGTCTAACTATGTGATCTGGGCTCAAATCAATTACTGTTGCATGCCTGATATAAGTGCCAAGGGTTAGTATGGAGTTAATTTTAGTGCTATAGATCCTGTTGAGTTCTGTATGCTAAAGTATAGTACTTATAATAATTAAAATTATAACAACAATGAGAATAGCTAAGATTTATTGATTCCATACTGTATATCAATCAGACTTTGTGCCTTACATGTACCATGTCATTTGATCCTGAAGATCAACATGTGGGATAGGTATTGCTACAGACTGAATGTCTGTGATCCCCAAAATTCGTGTGTGGAAATCTAATCCCCAAAGTGATGGTGTTTGAGGCCGGGCTTTTAGGAGGTAATTAGGTCGTGAGGGTGGAGACCTCATGAACAGTATTAGTCCCCTTATATGAAGAGGCCAAGAAGCTAGCTTCCTCCCTTATCACAATATGAGGATACCAAGAAAAGCTGTCAGTCTGCAACGCAGAAGAAGGCCCCCACCAGAACCTGATTATGCTGGAACATGGACTTGAAGTCCCCAGATCAGTGAGAAATAAATATTTGTTGTTTAAGCCACCCAATCTATGGTTATTTGTTATAGCAGCCCAAACTGACTGAGACAGGTATAAATATCATTTCTATTTTATGGTTGAGGACACCGTATAATACTAAACATGCTCAGAACTGGGATTTAAATTCTTATCTAAATGTCTGTAGATTCCACTTTAAAAACCATTCTGGGTTTCCATGCTGAACTCCTGGAGCCTCAGGACCCCAGGGGCTGCTCTCAGGGGGTCAGGGAGAGGCTAGCAGGTAAGAAGGTTCACGGTTTCCTCCTCTGCACCAATCAGAGCATCTTTCCTTTTACCTGGTTTACAAATGGGGCTGTACATATGTTTCTGATGACAAGAATGATTTTGCTGCCAAAACATGTTGGGTAACCCCTGCTGACACATGCCTGGGGAGGCGGTGGGGGAGACCAGGAAAGCTCTCTACACCTGGGAATGGGGAGACCTTGTGTACAGACACCCCCTTCCTGATTCTAAGGGCTCCGCATCCTCTCTCTGCCCTCACTGTCCCCTTCCCGAAACGCTGACTGGTCCTTTTCTGCAGAGTCTCTGATCCCCAAGTTGGCTCTGGCTTCACACAGAGTGACTCAGGGGTGGCCGAGGCTGGGTGACTGAGTGGGGTGAGGGCACAAACCCAGTCAGGATGGGCAGGGGTGCTTTCCACACCACATACCAGGTTTGGGGCTAAGAGTAAAAGATTTGGGGAGAGGCTGAGTCAAGATGGCGGTGTGGGAAGGTGCAGAGTTAGCATCACCCTACAACTAGGGCACCTGCTGGCCACTGGTGGGGGACTCCGGTGCCCAAAGAGATGGGAGGAACCCCAGAATGAACCAGTAGGATGTAGAGGGACTGAGGGTGGAAGAGAAGTGGAGGCCAGACAGGATCAGCACCCCCTGAGGCCGGCGAGATCAGGAGAGGCAGGTGGGAGGGGACATCCAGGAGAAGGGGGAGAGGAGCGGAGGGCAATTTCCCTGACTGCTGGGACCCAGGGAGCCTGCTGAGCTCCCAGCCCGATCCCCTGCCCTCCAAAGCCCCCTCCAGGTCACGTGGGTCCTTGCGGGGCATAAGAAGGAGGCCAAGGGGAGAACAGGAGAGGCAGGCAGGAGGGGAGCCCCGGGAGGAGCAGGAGAGGAGTGGAGGGTGATTGCCCCACCCACTCATGCACCAGGAGCCTGCTGAGCTCCCAGGCCAATCCCCTGCCCTCCATGCCCCCTTCAGGTTGTGTGGATCCTTGGGGGCATAGGAGGGAGGCCGGGGAGATGAGGAGAGGCAGGCAGGAGGGGCCCTCCCAGACCCCAAACAGGAGGAGCAGGAGAGGAGAGGAGAGCATTTGCCCCACCCACTTGAGGCCAGGAAACCTGCTGAGCTCCCAGATGAGGTCCCCTGCCCTCTGAGACCAGGGGTGGGGGGCATGCCTGGGCCCCTTCTGTCCCTTGAGCCTAAGCCCCACCCCCCCACAGGCCACAGGGTGTTTTCCAGCCCTGTGGGTCCTCAGCATTGGCCCTGCCCACCCCCCAAACCTCACCCTTGCTTAGGCCCCACTCTCCAGAGCCCCATCTTGTTTTTTCTTGCCCCTCCTCTTTTTTACTATTGTGGTACTGATACACCTTTTGCTTGTTGATTCATCTGTATTTTATTTTTACATTCTTTCTAACATATCTGTTAGTTTCCTAGTCTAATTTTATTTTTAGTTACTTATTTTTTTCCCACCCCATGCGGCTGGCAGGATCTTGGTTCACAAGCCCAGGGTCGGGCAGAAGCTCCTGCAGTGGAAGCTCTGAGTCTGAACCACTGGACTAACAGAGAACTTCAGACCCCAGGGAATATTCATTGGAGTGAGACCTCACAGAGGTCCTCATCTCAGCACCAAGACCCAACTCTACCCAGTAGCCTACAGACTCCAGTGTTGGAAGCCTCAGGCCAAACAACCAGTAAAAAAGGAACACAAACCCACTCATAAAAAAAAAAGAAAAATGAAACACCAAAAACATATGTCACAGATGAAGGAGCAAGGTAAAAACCTACAACACCAAATAAATGAAGAGGAAATAGGCAATCTATCTGAAAAAGAATTCAGAGTAATGATAGTAAAGATCCAGAATCTTGGAAATAGAACGGAAGCATGGATTGAGAAAATACAAGAAATGTTTAACAAGATCTAGAAGAACTAAAGAACAAACAGAGATGAGCAACACAATATCTGAAATGAAAAATACACTAGAAGGAATCAATAACAGAATAACTGAGGCAGAAGAACGAATAAGTGAGCTGGAAGAAAAAACGGTGGAAATAACTGCCAAGGAGCAGAAAAAAGAATGAAAGGAATTGACAATCTCAGAGACTTCTGTACAACACTAAATGCACCAACATTCGAATTATAGGGGTCCCAGAAGAAGAGAGAAAAAGAAAGGGTCTGAGAAAATATTTTAAGAGGTTATAGTTGAAAATTTCCCTAACATGGGAAAGGAAATAGTCACCCAAGTCCAGGAAGCACAGAGAGTCCCATACAGGATAAACCCTAGGAAAAACGCACCAAGACACATATTAATCAAACTAACAAAAATTAAATTCAAAGAAAAAATATTAAAAACAGCAAGGGAAAAACAAAAAATAACATACAAAGGAATCCCCATAAGGTTATCAGCTGATTTTTCAGTGGGAACTCTGCAGGCCAGAAGGGAGTGGCAGGATATACTTAAAAGTGATGAAAGAGAAAAACCTATAACCAAGATAACTCTACCCAACAAGATTCTCATTCAGATTCGATGGAGAAGTCAAAAGCTTTACAGACAAGCAAAAGCTAAGAGAATTCAGCACCACAAAACCAGCTTTACAACAAATGCTAAAGAAACTTCTCTAAGCAGGAAACACAAGAGAAGAAAAAGACACACAAAAACAAACCTAAAACAATTAAGAAAATGGTAATAGGAACATACATATCAATAATAACCTTGAATGTAAATGGATTAAATGCCCCAACCAAAAGACACAGACTGGCTGAATGGATACAAAAACAAGACTCATATATATGCTGTCTATAAGAGACCCACTTCAGACCGAGGGACACATACAGACTGAAGGTGAGGGATGGAAAAAGGTATTCCATGCAAATGGAAATCAAAAGAAAGCTGGAGTTGCAATACTCGTATCTGATAAAATAGACATTAAAGACAAGAGACAAAGAAGGAAAGGAAAAGAAAACAATAGCAAAGATCAATGAAACTAAAAGCTGGTTCTTTGAGAAGATAAACAAAATTGATAAACCCTTAGCCAGACTCATCAAGAAAAAAAGGCAGAGGATGCATATCAACAAAATTAGAAATAAAAAAGGAGAAATCACAACTGACACTGCAGAAATACAAAGGATTATAAGAGATTACTACAAAAAACGATATGTTTATAAAATGGACAACCACGAAGAAATGGACAAATTCCTGGGGTACAATTTTCCAAGACTGAACCAGGAAGAATTAGAAAATATAAACAGACCTATCACAAGTAATGAAATTGAAACCATAATTAAAAATCTTCCAACAAACAGAAGTCCAGGGCCAGATTTCACAGGCAAATTCTGTCAAACATTGAGAGAAGAGCTGACACCCATACTTCTCAAACTCTTCCAAAAATTGCAGAGGGAGAAACACTCCCAAACTGATTCTATGAAGCCACCATCACCCTGATACCAAAACCAGAAAATGATATCACAAAAAAGGAAACTTATAGACCAATATCACTATTGAAGATAGATGCAAAAATCCTGAAGAAAATATTAGCAAACAGACTCCAACGCACATTAAAAGGATCATACACCATGATCAAGTGAGATTTATCCCAAGGATGCAAGGATTCTTCAATGTACACAAATCAATCAGTGTGATACACCACATTAACAAATTAAGGAATGAAAACCATATGATCATCTCAATAGATGTAGAAAAAGCTTTTGACAAAATTCAATACCCATTTTTGATAAAAACTCTCCAGAAAATGGGCATAGAAGGAACTGACCTCAACATAATAAGGCCATATATGACAAACCCGCAATAAGCATCATACTCACTGATGAAAAACTGAAAGCATTTCCACTAAGATCAGGAACAAGACAAGGATGTCCACTCTCGCCACTCTTAATTCAACATAGTTTTGGAAGTCCTAGCCACGGCAATCAGAGAGGAAAAAGAAGGAATCCAAATTGGAAAAGAAGAAGTAAACCGTCATTGTATGCCGATGACATGATACTACACATAGAAAATCCTAAAGATGCCACCAGAAAGCTACTAGAACTAATCAATGAATTTGGTAAGGTTTCAGGATACAAAATTAATGCACAGAAAGCTCTGGCGTTCCTATACACCAACAACAAAAAATCAGAGAAGTTAAGGAAACACTCCCATTTGCTGTTGCAACAAAAAGAATAAAATACCCAGGAATAAACATGCCTAAGGAGGAAAAGACTTGTACTCAGAAGACTATAAAACACTGATGAAAGAAATCAAAGATGACGTAAACAGATGGAGAAATATACCACGTTCTTGGATTGGAAGAATCAATATTGTGAATACCACTATACTACCCAAAGCAATCTACAGATTCAGTGCAATCTCTATCAAACTACCAATGGCATTCTTCACAGAACTAGAACAAAAAAATCTTACAATTCGTATGGAAACACAGAATACCACGAATAGCCAAAGCAATCTTGAGAAAGAAAAATGGAGTTGGAGGAATCAGGCTCCCTGACTTCAAACTATACCACAAATCTACAGTAATCAAGACAGTATGGTACTGGCACAAAAACAGAAATACAGATCAATGGTACAGGATAGAATGCCCAGAGATAAACCCACACACATATAGGCCCCTAATTTATGACAGAGGAGGCAAGAACATACAATGGAGAAAAGACAGCCTCTTCAATAAGTGGTGCTGGGAAAACTGGACAGCTACATGTAAAAGAATGAAATTAGAACACTCCCTAACACCATACACAAAAATAAACTCAAAATGGATTCAGGACTTAAATGTAAGACCAGACACTATAAAACTTTTAGAGGAAAACATAGGAAAAACACTCTTTGACATAAACCACAACAAGATACTTTTTGACCCCCTTCCTTGAGTAACAGAAATAAAAACAAAAATAAACAAATGGGACTTAATTAAACTTAAAAGCTTTTGCACAGCAAAGGAAACCATAAGCAAGACAAAAAGACAACCCTCAGAATGGGAGAAAATATTTGCAAATGAAACAACAGACAATGGATTAATCTCCAATATATACAAACAGCTCATGGAGCTCAATATCAAAAAAGACAATCCAGTTAAAAAATGGGTGGCAGGGCTTCCCTGGTGGCGCAGTGGTTGAGGGTCCACCTGCCGATGCAGGGGACATGGGTTCGTGCCCCGGTCCGGGAGGATCCCACATGCCGCAGAGCGGCTGGGCCCGTGAGCCATAGCCACTGAGCCTGCGCGTCCGGGGCCTGTTCTCTGCAACGGGAGAGGCCACAACAGTGAGAGGCCCGCATACAGCAAAAAAAAATGGGTGGCCGACCTAAATAGACATTTCACCAAGGAAGACATACAGATGCCCAAGAGGCACGTGAAAAAAGATGCTCAACATCACTAATTATTAGAGAATGCAAATCAGAACTACAATGAGGTATCACCTCACACTGGTCAGAATGGCCATTATCAAAAAATCTAGAAACAGTAAATCCTGGAGAGGGTGTGATGAAAAGGGAACCCTCCTACACTGTTCCTGGGAATGTAAATTGATACAACCACTATGGAAAACAGTATGGAGGTTCCTTAAAAAACTAAAAATAGAATTACCATATGACCTAGCAATCCCACTACTGAGTATATACCCTGAGAAAACCATAATTTAAAAAGAGACATGCACCACAATGTTCATAGCAGCAATATTTACAGTAGCCAGGATATGGAACCAACCTAAATGTCCATTGACAGATGAATGGATAAAGAAGATGTGGCACATATATACAATGGAATATTACTCAGCCATAAAAAGAAACGAAATTGAGATATTTGTAGTGAGGTGGATGGATCTAGAGTCTGTCATACAGAGTGAAGTAAGTCAGAAAGAGAAAAACATATACCGTATGCTAACACATATATATGAAATCTAAAAAAGAAAAAAAAAATGCTACTGATAAACCTCATTGCAGGGCAGGAATAAAGAGGTAGACTTAGAGAATGGACTTGATGACATGGGGTGGGAGGGTGATGCTGGGGCGAAGTGAGAGTAGCATCCACATATATATACTACCAAATATAAAATAGTTGTCTGGTGGGAAGGAGCAGCATAGCACAGGGAGATCGGCTCAGTGCTTTGCGATGAACTTGAGGGGTGGGATAGGGAAGATGGGAGGGAGGCTCAAGAGGGAGGGGATATGGGGACGTGTATGCATATGGCCGATTTTCTTTGTTGTACAACAGAAACTAACACAGTCCTGTGAAGCAATTATACTCCAATAAAGATCTATTTTTTAAAAAAATTCTGCTTTGACTTTTATATATTTCTCCCCTTGACTTTTGTATATTCACATAGTCCACAATTGTGTATAATCTCTATTGATTTCTCAAAACCACGTTTTGGTTACCAAATTTTGTCGTGGTGATGTTTGCCAGCCAATTATATCTGAAAGCTTATTAAGACTTCTATTAAATAATTGCCAAATGTCTATTTCAACTACTTTTCCCTCACAGGGCCATTCTTTTCTGTGTCTTGTAGTGATTATTCTTATGATTTGGGGCTTTAAAATACAGAGACCTAAGTTCGAATCCTTACCTTACTACCTACTAGTTGCTAAGCCATTAATGCTAAGCAATCCTGAGCAAGTAGCTTAATATCATTCCTCAATTACCGTGTTTGGAAATAGGACTAATGCTACTTGCCAAATAGAGCTATTATTAAGATTAAATGAAATATGGTATAAATATGCTTATCATACAGTTTTTGGCACTTAAATATCAATTGTTTTAATTTTCATTGTTATGAGATATAGAGATAAGACAAGGTCTTTGTGACAAACTTTGAGATTATGGGGTCAGTGAGCATGGTTTGCACTTCTAAAGACTCACAGAAGTCTTAAGCGAAAGGAGCAATAATTCTTCTCTGGCTACTGAAACTGCTAGGGAGAAGTCCTGGTCCTGTTCCCTTTTTACACTACAGAACCTGCCTTGCACCTTGGCTGTTAATGAGAATAGTGTTCTATTTCAGAGGACCCCAGCTCATTTCCAATTGTTCGGTTTCTTTGCATCACCATAGTAAAATGCGATAGTAGTTTATAGAGGACAGGGTGTTTTGAAGATTTGCTTGTTCCCCATTTTTACTCTATATAAAATAAACATTCCACATTATTAAATGGAAAATGGCAACTATACTGATTGATTCATTTCCCTTAGGGTTTTTTTCTAAGGATCAGAAACTTCAGCCTTGATCTCAGTATGCGTATCTACTATCTCTGTCATGTTATAATTTAATTCCATAATTGTGTTTTGAACTAGGTATTTCTCAACTTTGGCATTTTACAAAGCAAAAAAAAAAAGTAATAAATTGAGGGGGGGGGTTGTGCTTTTTTTTTAAAGGTGCACCTGTGGCATTTTCAAGAAAAGCAGGTGCTTTTGATATGAACATGAAAACTTTCCCTCTTTAGAAGATTCAGGCCAGTTTCTGAATTTTACTATCTCAGGGAACTATTTACAATTACTTCCCAGAAATAAGCAACTTGAAGAATAAAAAACAATTTTATAGTCAATTGATGTCATTTTTAAAGCTTTTCTTCTTTTCTTCTCTTTTCTCCAAGATTTGATCTTACAATTATTGTTTGAGTACAGGAGATACACAAATAAATTAAATTTTTTTGCATTAAAATATAAAAAGCAAGAATAGTATGCTACATGTAGCTTCACATTTTCTCTAATCTTTTCTATGGTTCAGTACCGGTAGGAATGATGTGGGTGATATTATTCTTCAGTTTCTACAACTACTGAGAAGAAATTACTTTTCAGGGAAAATGTATACTTTTATAAAAATAAGACTCCAGTTCATGTAGAGCCTTTGTAGAGTTAGAACTTCCATTGCTGAATTTCATTTGGAAGATCCCAGGAGTATATTATACTTATTTTATCTGCTTCTGAATGATGAAAGACTGTTGAATCTACTTGTGGCTAAACTTCAGTTTATGGATATATTATCCTGTTAGTAATGAAACTTTGTATGATTTTGGCTGATTAATAGTCTGAGAAATGGGAATATTATTAAAATTCTTATAGCCAAATGTAAGAAAAACTGCTTTAAGCTCATGGAGAATCAAGTTTTTCTATTGAATGCAATGCAGGTCTCATGCTAATTACCTGAAATTAGCATAGACTTCAGAACAGCTTGAGGGCACTATCCTCCACAAGACACCTCAGTTTAGACACCAGTCATACTCTCCCGGGTGCACAGGTTACCTTTGCTTCTGAACAACTGGCTACATAAGCAGGGGTTCCCTTTACCTTTCACCTTCAGTTATTCACTGGAATAATTCACAGAACTCAGGAAAGTGCTATACTTATGATTATGTTACCAGGTTGGCGTGCATTGTGTCAAATGGCTTCAACCAAGGAGGTGAGAGGGAGACCCAGACCAGCAATCTTGGTCCTCCTGATAGCAAGCGAAGAATTGCAGATTACCACTTCGGGCTTAAGCACAAAGCAAAGTTTGTGTAAAGCATAGTTACACTCTCAGAGAGAGAGAACGGGCTGTTTCTGCAAGGCGAAAGCAGCATTCCTGTACAGGCTTAATGGTGTTTTTAAGGAGCATTGTGTGGGCAGGAGGGGTGAGTGACAGGGGATCATTATTTGATTGACAGTCCCGAGCTATGTAACAAGTTCACTATTGCGCATGCTTTCACCCTAGATTCGCTAAGAAACGCCCACGGTGTGTGTGTGGGGCAAAACCACCTGTAGATTTTATTATAATGATAGTATAATGAGTTTGGGTTTACTATAGGTTATACACCTGTCTGGTCTGGGCATGCGCAGCCCGGGGAAGTTCTCTAGTGTTACTGTGTTCCCTCTTTACCAGGATAAGTTTGCCCACCGCACGACCATAGTTTCGCCCGTTCTGGGTGGGGTCAGGGGATGTTCCCCAGATGGTTGGGGTGTAACGTGACTCCTTGCTGCTAACGTCAGGAGAGGGTCCCCAAGTGTTTGGGGTGTGACTTGATTATTCCCCTTTTGTCCTTTCATCGCTGTCACCTTCTTGCTGCTAATGTCTGACTAAATACCTAACAATTATACTTTTATTATAAAGGACACAGATCAGCCAAATGAAGAGATGTATAAGGAGATGTCTGGGAGAGTCTCAAATATGAAGCCTCTGTGTCCCCAGGGCCCTTCACACTCATAGTAAATCTATGGATATCACTAGCCAGGAAGCTCACCTGAGCTTTAGTATCTAGAGTTTTTACTGGAATTTTATTAGGTAGGCATGACTGATTGAATCATTGGTCACTTGGTTGAATTCAATTTCCAGCCCCCATCCCCTCCCTGAGGCTGGGCTAATAATCATGTGGCTAAGTCCCAACCCTCTAAATCACCTGGCTGATCATTCTGGTATAGCCAACCCCCATCCAGAAACTATCTAGGGGCCCACCTTGTGAGCCACCTCATTAGCATAAACTCAGGTGTCCTTTGAGATGCCTGCTGTGAATAACAAAGACCCTCCTATCAGTGGGAAATTTTAAAGATTGAGGATCTTTCTCTCTCTCTCTCTCTCTCTCTTTCTCTCTCTCTCAGGTACAAGGGGACAAAGACCAGACAAATTCTTTATTATAAAGTTTTGGAGATTGTGGGTTTTTTTGTGTACTTAACTATGCAATATATGTAACAAAATACATGTATGGCATCCTACTCTTGGGAACACTGTGAAGAATCTTGGGGTAAATCAAATGTGGCCTGCTTAATTCCAGCTCATGCTGTCTCTACACGTGAATATCTTTCTACCACTCCTCTGTGAAGCTGTATCTCTTCCCTTTCTTAACAACCTCAAGGTCCACCTCTTCCAAGAAGCCTTTTTTCTTTAGTGCACTTTGTGCTAGTGGTTTTCTTTTTCACAGTTCTACCTTTACAATGAAATGTGTCAGTGTATGTGTATTATCATTTAGCTGCTTACGCATTTCTATGGACATTTGGGTTCTGACAGCTAAGAAAAACTGGAGAAGAAATTGGGATGTAGAGAATTAAAATTGGTTAGACATAAAGGAAGATTCTAGATACAGGAGGGTTTTGATCCCTAGAAAGTACCAAATAACCCATGTTTTCATTTTTTATACAAATTCTAGTGACATGAGGTTCTGCTCATGTTTGGCACTGGTCATGTTTCTTAGATGCAATAATATTCAAGGTAAGTGAGCTCCCAGGGACAATGCATATTAGAGAGAGGAGAGAGATAACAAGTAAACAAGCACATGGCACAAGATAATTTCAGATAGTGTTGGGTGATGATATGACAAGAGAGGAAGAATATGTGGGGCAGGAAGAATATGTAGCTTCAGTTTGGGTGATCTCCTCCAAAGATGTGATATATTGAGCAGAATGATATGAAGGAGTCAGTCATACAGTGACCTGGGGGCACAGTGCTCCAGGCAGAGGGAACAGTAGATGCAAAGGCTCTAAGACCAGACTGCACTCAGTGTAGCTGAGGAACAAAAAAGCACAGTGTAACTTTCAGAAAGTGAAGGGGAGACAAATGTTAAATGAAGTCACAGAAGAAGGTAGAAACCAGGGCCATGGTAAGGGATAGATTTTATTCTGATTTTACTATAAAATATAAAAACTACAGAAATATAAGAAAAATTAATCCATAGCCCAATAGAAACACTAACTGTGGACAAAATATCAACTCATTTCTCTTCAGTATTATTTTTCCTGCATATATAAAAGTACACATAAAAAAAAGATCGGGGGTGAAGATATAGTTTTGTGACTTGCCTTTTTTTCACCAAATAATATGCTATGGGCACTTTTTCATGTCTGTACATACTGTTTTACAATGTGATGTTAATGGCAGCACATATTCTTTTATATGGATGTGCCATATTTATGTATTCAATCTACTATTATTGAACATTCACTTTTTAAAAAAATTATTTTTGGCTGCATTGGGTCTTCGTTGCTGCGAGTGGGCTTGCTCTAGTTGCAGCGAGCGAGGGCTACTCTTTGTTGAGGTGCACGGGCTTCTTATTGCCGTGGCTTCTCTTGTTGCAGAGCACAGGCTCTAGGCGCACGGTCTTCAGTAGTGGCATGCGGCCTCAGTAGTTGTGACTCGCGGGCTCTAGAGCGCCGGCTCAGTAGTTGTGGTGCACGGGCTTAGTTGCTCCGCGGCATGTGGGATCTTCCCAGATCAGGGCTCGAACCTGTGTCCCCTGCATTGGCAGGCGGATTCTTAACCACTGCGCCACCAGGGAAGTCCAGAGCACTCACTTTCTTATCTCTTTTTTCTCCCTTGCTTCAGGGATTATTCTTGTATTTAAAACATTTTACACATTTCTGATTATTCCTTCAGAATAATCAGAAATATTAGGTCAAATAGTATAAACACTTTTAGGGCTTCCAATGTGTAAATATCCTCTAAAAATACACCAGTTGGCACTCCCAGTCAGTGGTTGAAGTTTCTGACTCACTGTACCCTCACTTTAAAAAGCACTTCAACTTTAAGAGGTAAAAATCATATCTTGTAGTTTTTTACTGACTGTGTTTAATGAGATTAATACATTTCCCACTTACTTATTGGCCTTTATATTTCTTTTTTGTGTGAATTGAACTGGTACATTTTCCATAAAGCTTTTCTTGATTCACTAGGTGAAAGTTTTTCATCCTCTTCTGAACTTCCAGAGTATTTTATTTTTGCTTTATGGATTTATAGTCTTCCTTGTATTGTAGCATTGTGTAATAAATTTCGTAGTTCTCATAGATGTGAGGTTGGAATCTTTGTCTCTTTTCCTGGATACTAGCACAACGTAACACATAAAGTGAGTACTTAAGATGTGTGAGTTGAATCAATAACTGATCCTCATATTTAGTTTAGCAGATACTAGTGTAGAGCGACTTATGATTTGGGTGTTATTTTTATGCATATTCTTTAGGATAGTTTTCAAATAAAGTATCAGTTTTTGAAATGATGCTGCGTTGATGAGTTTAATTTGCTAAAATCCATTTTACTGCATCATGAATTATATATTGTCATATTTCTTCCTCATTTTCAATTATCATTGTACACTTGATTCTAGTCCAAGTACAGACTTTCATCAAGTGCAATAGTACTTGAGCTATTAGCTTAGTTTAGTTAGACAGTTTAAACTTTACCATGTATAAAAATCATAAAGAGGACTTGTTCAAAGAGAGGAATAGTCTCTGCCCCCAGAGTTTCTGATTCTATAGGCCTGAGGTGGGGTCCAAGAATTTGCATTTCTAACATGTTCCCAGGTGGTACTGATGCTGCTGGCCTCTGACCACATTTTGAGAACCACTAGACTAAATGATATTCAGCACACTTAGTGTCCCCTTGGAAAGAAAGAGCAGCTGCTTCTTTGCATAATTTTTCTTATGAAGTATGTCCTAGCAAAGGATGTAGAAACAAACTTTGAGAAGAAGAGAATTTTGCCTATAGCTTTGGCAAGCGAACTGCCTTAGTGCCTTGCATTTTCTCTTGCTGGGAAATCCTCCTGTTGAGAGGGCCACCACCGTTACCATTTTAGAACTTGTTCTACTTTAAAGAACCAAGTGAGTTCAGAAGAGGGAAGAGAGAACAATGAGAAAGGACACCTGTGATGAACACAGGAGGGGGGTGCAGGTTTGATCAAATGAGCTCCATCAAATCACCAACTCTCCCAACCCCCCAAATATAGAAGTTGACATGTTGGCTCTACCTAAGGCTGTCTCAGAAGGGAAATGTCATGAAAGTATAAACTGCTGCTTAGGGCAGCACAAGTCCCGTGGGGGCGTCAACTTCAACAAAATTGTTAAAACGTGTGCCAGCTTCAGGTTGGCAATTTCGAGTTCACTTCAGTAACGTCAATGACGCACCTTCACACAGTAAGCGCAATAGAGACAAAGAGGTGCCTTGCAACTGCCGGAGAGAGAAAAGAGTCCTCTGAGATGAAATGTTAACATAAGAAGTGGAAATGGTTTGTCATAGTTGCAAGCTGGCTCTTTGGGGTTCACTTTCCTATAGCGAGTGAACTGTAGTGTGGTACCCTAGCAAAAGAGTCTCAATAAAATTAGAACAATCGTTTAAAAAGGGCAGAGAGAGAGAGAGGCTAGAGAGAGAAGGAGAGAGAGTTCTTTCTTTTGTGTGTATGTGATAAGAAGCTTAACAAAAGTGAAAAAACGCTTTATGTGGATGTGAGTTTTCATGGCAGTCTCAAGCCGACACTCAGTTGCCTTTATTATAGACTAAGCTACTTTAGCAAGCAAAGGATAATGGAGAGACAGAGAATGCAGGAAACAACAGTCAGGTGGGGAGGAGGCATGGAGAGACCTTTTGACAGGGAATGTTCTGTAACTAAAGAAACAATATACATTTTATTTATGTTTTTCATATACTCTACTCCTTATAAGAAAGAAAAAGAATATGTGAGTTTCTCCCTGCCCTGAATCCTTGAAGTTATTTTGAAATGTGATTTAATAGAATGCTAATTTTTAATTATAATGTCATGTTTAGGGCCAGGAAATTCTACATATAAGAGAAAAGAATAGCTGGAGTGTGTTGAAATAGGAGCCATTTTTAAAAGTTTGTTTCCAGTATATTATAGTGGAAAAATAACGGAAACATATTTAACAGAAAATGAAACAATCAACCAGGCTCCTTGCTCTTTTACTTGCTGAAATGTTCGTAGGGGTCAAACTAGTCCAAAATTGGTGGGAGGAATTGAGAGACTCCATTAAATAACTTGCCACCTTATTTACATTGTTAGCTTGAATTTTACTCAAACATTTACGTTTGTTTTGTTTTTCGTCTACATACGTGAGATTCCAAGGAGTCATAGAAAGTGAGGTTTGGAAAAGACATTAAATATGACCTATTGGCAGATGCTTGAATCCATTGGACAATATCTCCAACGTGCTATACTCCAGTTACTTCTTGAATGATGGTATTCTTATCAAGACAACTGGGTGCATATTTGAAGGTCTTTGACTGTTAGACTGAACCAAAAATCTGTCTCCTTGTAATTACCATACCTTGTTCTTTCATTTAAGTCCATACTAAGCCAATCGTGTTCTTTCTCCCTGATATAGTAATATATCTAGACAACTATCACATCTTCTTCAATTCTAAAGGTTAAAAATTCCCAGGACCTTCATCACTGATTATGGTGTTTCAGGTAGTCTGATAAGTATGGAGTAGAGAGGGCCATTATTTATACTGAAGCAATTTCAGATCAATCTGAAATTCGATGACCACCCTCCAACATTGACTCCTGTTAAAATAATTAAGTATAACTCCACCAATCCTTTTTATTTTTATACGTGTTCCTCCTAAAAAGTTATACTTTTTATATTCTACTTGTGCTGATAGTTCACTGGTTTCAAATTTTGGGCATGGTATTTATTTTTATCAACCTCTTCTTATGATTATCTATGTCCTTTCCCATCTGTGGGGATCTTTTTGAATCTAAACTTTATCATTCAACAGATTTTATATCACTCCAAGCTTTGTGTAACTCACAAATTAATTGTATATATGGACATGTGTATTTGTGTGTTATTGTATGCACGTGTGTGTTTTTTCAGACTGGGGTAGTGATTGAGAGCTCCATCTCTGAAATCAAACAAATGTTGTACCACTTACTAGCTTGTGACCTTTGGCAAATGAGTTAACTTTGCCAAATCCTGTTTCCTCTTCAGCGAAATGATTCCTACCTTGATGGGTCGTTATGGCAATTCAATATGATAATTTAATGTGTACAGAGCTTAGCATAGTTCCTGGCACATAGTAAGCTACTGGGGGGAAAATTTCTTAAGCTCACTAATTCTCAGTTTCCTGATTTGTAAAATAGAGGTAATAATAACATTTTTCTCGTTGTGTTGTTGGGGGAAATTAAATGAGTTAATATATCTAAGGGGCTTAGAACAGTGTCTGGAATATAGAAATTACTGTAGGTTTACTACTATCCCCATCAGTATTATTAATAGTTATTCGTGTTAGTCTTACTTAATTCATAGTAGGTGCTCAAGATATGCTATTTGCTTGCTTTTTTGCGGCAGAATCATCCAGTTGCTTTCTATATTCATGATTAAAATTGCAAACATAAACTCATTCCAGTCTCTATAATTTTGGTTAATACATTCTCAATATTTTATTTAGAATATTTCGTTTTTTCAATTCATAGTTTATTCATTCTGATCATGTGTGCATTTTGTAGTGTACAGAGCTAAATGCAAAATGCTTTGTTCTGAAGGGAGAT
Organism: Neophocaena asiaeorientalis asiaeorientalis; assembly: GCF_003031525.2. Taxonomy (NCBI): domain Eukaryota; kingdom Metazoa; phylum Chordata; class Mammalia; order Artiodactyla; family Phocoenidae; genus Neophocaena; species Neophocaena asiaeorientalis. Next base: position 2,540,510 of record NW_020185336.1, read on the forward strand.
TCCAATATTCTTGGTATCTTTGAGAAGAATTACTGATTTCCAAGGAAACTGAAAATGATTTTTTTTTCAAAGATTAAGGTCTTCTAAATAACAGTGAGCCTCTAATTTCCTTTTTATGGAAGATCATTATATATTTTTACATCATAACATCTTTCTCATTCTCTCCAATAACCTATTTGTTACTGAAATAACCATCACTGAGTACTTAACTTTGTGGGAAGTAATGTGTGGGATGTTTTCAAGGATAAAGTTCTTCCTCCAGGAAGGCCTTACAAGACAATGGGTAGGGATGTATGATCTTCTTACAAGGTGATGACCTAAAAAATTAGGAAAAATAAAATTAGGGATAGTCATACAATCTATCAAAGTGATTATTATCTGTCTATCATGTGAACTATGTTATTGTGCTTCAGAACAATATTGTACTTTCTGCAGGTGAGAATGGGTTGATAAAACAGTTGAGGAGGAGAGAGCCTACTAAGCCAGGTTGTGGAGGAAAAAAAGTGGGTAGTGTACCTTTGGTTAGAATAGGGGCTGTGGGCATGGGTAATAAATAATGAAGTTGGAAACCTGTTTGGCCCCTCTGGACTTTTACAAACACATAAAGAATTTTTTTAAAAAAATTATACAATATATAAAGTTACTATATATACTTTTATGCTTTTTTACAACTAGAAACTACTTAAAACCACCATGCTAATTTGGTTTATGCCTATATATTGCATAGTAGAATGTACTGAAAAAAATTATATGATAAACTTTGTATATTACAAGTTGCCTTATATAACAATGTTTAGCTAAAAATTTCAGTTTTTCTTTAAGATATACCAACATGGAAAGAGCTTCTGAGTAATTATTTGGTTTCGAAACAATAAGTTCATGTACTCTGTTTTCTTTTGGTTTTTTTTGCGGTATGCGGGCCTCTCACTGTTGTGGCCCCTCCCGTTGTGGAGCACAGACTCCAGACGCGCAGGCCCAGCAGCCATGGCCCACGGGCCTAGCCGCTCCCCAGCTTGTGGGATCCTCCCGGACCGGGGCACGAACCCGTGTCCCCTGCATTGGCAGGCGGACTGTCAACCACTGCACCACCAGGGAAGCCCCCATGTACTCTGTTTTATATTCACTTATTTTTCATTTCATGAAAATTTTTTAGGTTTTTAAAAATTTTTCTCTCTGTTGCAATTTGAAAATTTTACTTTTATGTTTTCAGTTCAGAAAGAAAATGGGCTTTAGGAATATCATTATGAGTAAAAAATAATCCAGAAAAGTTTTATAAGACATGAGAATACTAGTAACAGCAAACATAATTGCAAATACTTTTACACTTGCTTTATTTTCCAATAACCAGCTTATTTCCTAGCACATAGTAGGCAGTCGATAAAATTTTTTTTAACAAGTAAATGAGACTAAAGTTGTGAGTCTAATTTTCAAAAATACTCAGAAGCATATTTCCCAGAAACATTCTATTTTCTATCCTTAGGCTGCTTTCCAATAAGCCATTTTGGAAATAGATGGTACTAATGCTAATGGAGATTCATTAACAGTACATATAAGTCATGGCAAAGTAAAGTCTATTAAGTAACATCAACTTTATTTAGAAATTTAAGTCCAGTTTTACAATTTTTTGTTAACGATAATCACAAATTTAAAATAGACTGTAGAGATGGAAGGGATCTTAGAGACCGTCTCATCTGGTGGAGAAACTGAAGCTCATAGCAATTGATTCATTTGTAATTAATTAATGTCCATGAGTAGAAGCCACATTTCCTGACTCCCAGTTCTGTGTCCTCTTTCCCCTTATATCATTCCTATTGCCTTCCTATTGCCAAGCTTTATATATAAATGATATAAAATCCTCATCCACAGATTTAGCAATTGTTTTCTAAAACTGTGTTATGAAACTATTGAATTTCCCTTGGATCCTGATGTTAATTAACAAAGCATATTGACTAATACTCTTTTGGCTACATTTGTTACATTTAAAGTAACTGAAATTGTGACTGTAGCCTCAGAATAAATATCATAAAGTTGAGGAATTGTAGTCTATTTCCCCCTTTGCAAAACCGTGTGTAAGAAATTTATCTTAACACTAGTACAATAAATAAAGAGTTGGCTAAAATATATGATATTCTTCAAGTCCTTAATCAAGGTGCCTCATATCACTTAATTTGTTTTTATTCCACCTACTGTCTTGTGTGTTTTTTCTAGTATGAAACTAATACCCAAATTTTTGAATTCCCTACTTTTGATTCTAGGCACTCATTTACACTTACTCTCATCTCTCCTGCTAATATACAGACCTTTAAAACTGTTAATAGCTCTTCATGAAGGGGCTTATATATGAGCTGAGATTTAAAGAATGAGTGAATGAATAAATGATTGAATAGTGATCATCATTGCCTTTATTAGAGGAAGGTCATGTTCATTTCATGGTATGTTGTCATGGTTTCAAGGGAGTGGAGACTCTTACTGTTAAAATGAGCCCAGTTTCAGCTGGAGGCCCGACAGCAGCAGCTGCGTGACGCTTCTTCAGTTGCAGACCATTCAGAAGAGGACTGGGAGAAATGGTGGATCACAAGATGGAAAAAAGCCTTGGTTGCTTAACCACCACGTGGAAGCTTATCTCCTGACATTTAATGAAATAAAGTACAGCCAATCCAGTGTCAGTCTGAGAATATTCATCTCCTTAGCTCCAAGAGCTTGAGTTCAAAAAGAATATGCTGTGCAGTGCTTCAACATGGTGGAAGAGTAAGACGTGGAGGTCACCTTCCTCCCCACAAATATGTCAAAAATACATCTACACGTGGAACAACTCCTGCAGAACATCTACGAATGCTGGCAGAAGACCTCAGAATTCCCAAAAGGCAAGAAAATCCCCATGTACCTGGGTAGGGCAAAAGAAAAAACAGAGACAAAAGAATAGGAATGGGACCTGCACCTCTGGGAGGGAGCCATGAAGGAGGAAAGGTTTCCACACACTAGGAAGCCCTTTCATGGGCGGAGACTGCGGGTGGCGGAGCAGGGAGCTTCGGAGCCACGGATGAGAGCGCAGCAGCAAGGATGCAGAGGGCAAAGCAGAGAGATTCCCACAGTCCCGCAGTTGGTGCCGACCAGCACTCACCAGCCCGAGAGGCTTATCTGCTCACCCGCCGGGGTGGGCGGGGCTGGGAGATGAGGCTCCGGCTTCAGTCGGAGCGCAGGGAGAGGACTGGGGTTGGCGGCGTGAACACAGCCTGAAGGGGGCTAGTGTGCCACGGCTATCCAGGAGGGAGTCCGGGAAAAAGTCTGGACCTGCTGAAGTGACAAGAGACCATTGTTTCAGGTGTGCAAGGATAGAGGATTCAGAGCACCACCTAAACGACCTTCAGAGACGGGTGCAAGCCTTGGCTATCAGTGCAGACACCAGAGACAGGCATGAAACGCTAAGGCTGCTGCTGCAGCCACCAAGAATCCTGTGTGCAAGCACAGGTCACTATCCGCACCTCCTTGCCTGCCCCCTTCTGGGAGCCTGTGCAGCCTACCACTGCCAGGGTCGCATGATCCAGGGACAACTTCCCCGGGAGAACACATGGCACACCCCAGGCTGTTGCAACGTCACATCAGCCTCTGCCGTCACAGGCTTGCCCTGAATTCAGTACCCCTCCCTCCCACCAGCCTGAGTGAGCCACAGCCCCCTAGTCAGCTGCTATCTTAATCCCCTCCTGTTGGGCAGGGAACAGACACCCTCAGGTGACCTACATGCAAGGACAGGGCGAAATCCAAAGTTGAACCCCAGGAGCTGTGTGAACAAAGAGAAAGGGAAATTTCTCCGTGCAGCCTCAGGAGCAGTGGATTAAATCACTGCAGTTAACTTGATGTACCATACATCTGTGGAATACCTGAATAGACAATGAATCATCCCAAAATTGAGCTGGTGGACTTTGGAAGCAACTGTAGAATTGGGTTTTGCTATATGCAACTGACTTGTTTCTGATTTTTATGTTTATCTTACTATAGTTTTTAGCTCCTGATATCATTGGTGGATATGTTTATTGGTTTGGTTGCTCACTTCTTTTATTTTAATTACTTTTTAAAAAATTTTTTATTTTAATAATTAAAAAAATTTTTATTTCCTTTAATTTCTTTCTTTCTCTTTTTTTCCCTTCCTTCCTTCCTTCCTTCCTTCCTTCCTTCCTTCCTTCCTTCTTTCTTTTTTCTTTCTTTTTTTCTCCATCTTCTGAGCGACGTGGCTGACAGGGTCTTGGTGCTCCAGCCTGGTGTTAGGCCTGAGCCTCTGAGGTAGGAGAGCCAAGTTCAGGACATGGGACCACCAGAGACCTCCCAGCCCCATGTTATATTAATCGGCGAGAGTTCTCCCAGAGATCTCCATCTCAACGATAACACCCAGCTCCATGCAGTGGCTAGCATTCTCCAGTGCTGGACACGCAACACTAAACAACTAGCAAGACAGGAATACAACCCCACCCATTAGCAGAGAGGCTGCCTCAAATCATACTAAGTTCATAGACAACCCAAAACACACCACCAGACATGGCCCTGCCCACCAGAAAGACAAGATCCAGCCCCACCCACCAGAACACAGGCACCAGTCCCCTCTACCAGGAAGCCTACATGAGCCCCTGAACCAACCTTACCCACTAGGGGCAGACACCAAAAGCAGTGGGAGCTATGAACTTGCAGCCTGCGAAAACGAGACCTCAAACACAGTAATTAAAACAAAATGAGAAGACAGAGAAATAGCAGATGAAGGAACAAGGTAAAAACCCACCAGACGAAACAAATGAAGAGGAAATAGGCAGCCTACCTGAAAAGCAGTTCAGAGTAATGTTAGTAAAGATGATCTAAAATCTTAGAAATAGAATGGAGAAAATACAAGAAACATTTAACAAGGACCTAAAAGAACTAAAGAGCAAACAAACAATGATGAACAACACAATAAATGAAATTAAAATTTCTCTGGAAGGAATCAATAGCAGAATAACTGAGGTAGAAGAACGGATATGTGATCTGAAAGATAAATTAGTGGAACTCACTACTGGAGAGTAGAATAAAGAAAAAAGAATGAGAAGAATTGAGGACAGTCTCAGAGACCTCTGGAACAACATTAAACACACCAACATTTGAATTATAGGGGTCCCAGAAGAATAAGAGGAAAAGAAAGGGTCTGAGAAAATATTTGAAGAGATTATACTTGAAAACTTCCCTAGTATGGGAAAGGAAATGATCAATAAAGTCCAGGATGCGCAGTGAGTCCTGTACCAGATAAATCCAAGGAGAAATGTGCCAAGATATTAACCAAACTATCAAAATTTAAATACAAAGAAAAAATATTAATAGCAGCAAGGGAAAAGCAACAAATAACATACAAGGGAATCCCCATAAGGTTAACAGCCGATCTTTCAGCAGAAACTCTGCAAGCCAGAAGAGAGTGGAAGGACATATTTAAAGTGATGAAAGAGAAGAACCTGCAACCAAGATTACTCTAGCCAGCAAGGATCTCATTCAGATTCAACGGAGAAATTAAAACCTTTACAGACAAAAGCTAAGAGAATTCAGCACCACCAAACCAGCTTTACAACACATGCTAAAGGAACTTCTCTAGGCAGGAAACACAAGAGAAGGAAGAGACAGTAACAAACCCAAAACAATTAAGAAAATGGTAATAGGAACATACATATTGATAATTACCCTAAGTGTAAATGGAATAAATTCTCCAGCCAAAAGACATAGACTGGCTAAATGGATATGAAAACAAGATCCGTATATATGCTGTCTACAAGAGACCCACTTCAGACCTAGGGACATATACAGACTGAAACTGAGGGGATGGAAAAAGATATTCCATGCAAATGTAAATCAAAAGAAAGCTGGAGTACCAACTCTTGTATCAGACAAAAGAGACTTTAAAACAAAGACTATCCCAAGAGACAAGGAAGGACACTACATAATGGTTAAGGGATCAATCCAAGAATAAGATATAACAATTGTAAATATTTATGCACGCAACATAGGAGCACCTAAATATATAAGGCAAATGCTAACAGCCATAAAAGGGGAAATTGACAGTAACACCTTCATAGTAGGGGACTTTATTTAACACCCCACTTTCACCAAAGGACAGATCATCCAAAATGAAAATAAAAAAGGAAATGCAAGATTTAAATGACACATTATAAAAGGTGGACTTAATTGATATATGTAGGACATTCCATCCAAAAACAACAGAATACACTTTTTTCTCAAGTGCTCATGGAACATTCTCAAGGATAGATCATATCTTGGGACACAAATCAAGCCTTGGTAAATTTAAGAAAATTGAAATCGTATCAGGTATCCTTACTGAACACAACGCTATGAGACTGGATATCAAGTACAGGAAAAAAACTAAAAAATACAGACACATGGAGGCTAAACAATACGTTACTAAATAACAAAGAGATCACTGAAGAAATCAAAGAGGACATCAAAAATTACCTAGAAACAAATGACACTGAAAACACAATGACCCAAAACCTATGGGATGCAGCAGAAGCAGTTCTAAGAGGGAAGTTTATAGCTATACAAGCCTACCTCAAGAAACAAGAAAAATCTCAAATAAACAATCTAACCTTACACCTAAAGCAACTAGAAAAAGAAGAACAAACAAAACCCAAAGTTAGCAGAAGGAAAGAAATTATAAAGATCAGAGCAAAAATAAATGAAATAGAAACAAAGAAAACAATAGCAAAGATCAGTGAAACTAAAAGCTGGTTCTTAGAGAAGGTAAACAAAATTGATAAACCATTAGCCAGACTCATCCAAAAAAAAAGAAAGTGGGGGAGAAGACTCAGATCAACAGAATTAGAGATGAAAAAGGAGAAGTAACAACTGACACTGCAGAAATACAAAAGATCATGAGAGATTACTACAAACAACTATATGCCAATAAAATGGACAACGTGGAAGAAATGGACAACTTCTTAGAAAAGCACAACCTTCTGAGATTGAACCAGGAAAAAATAGAAAATATAAACTGACCAATCACAAGCACTAAAGTAGAAACTGTGATTAAAAATCTTCCAACAAACAAAAGCCCAGAATCAGATGGCTTCACAGGTGAATTCTATCAAACATTGAGAGAAGAGCAACACCTATCCTTCTCAAAATCTTCCAAAATATAGCAGAGGGAGGACCCCTCTCAGACTCATTCTATGAGGCCACCATCACCTGGATACCAAAAGCAGGAAAAGATGTCAAAAAAAAAAACTACAGACCAATATCACTGATGAACATAGATGCAAAAATCCTTAACAAAATACTAGCAAACAGAATCCAACAGAACATTAAAAGGATCATACACCATGATCAAGTGAGGTTTATTCCAAGAATGCAAGGATTCTTCAATATATGCAAATCAATCAATGTGATACACCATATTAACAAATTGAACAGTAAAAACCATATGATAATCTCAATAGATGCAGAAAAATATTTCGACAAGATTAAACACCCATTTATTATAAAAACTCTCCAGAAAATAGGCATAGAGGGAACTTACCTCAACATAATAAAGGCAATATATGACAAATCCACAGCCAACATCGTTCTCAATGGTGAAAAAGTGAAACCATTTCCTCTAAGATCAGGAACAAGACAAAGTTGTCTCCTCTCACTGCTATTATTCAACATAGTTTTGGAAGTCTTAGCCATAGCAGTCAGAGATGAAAAAGAAATAAAAGGAATCAAAATTGGATAAGAAAAAGTAAAACTGTCACTGTTTGCAGATTACATGATACTATACATAGAGAATCCTAAAGATGCTACCAGAAAACTTCTATAGCTAATTAATGAATCTGGTAAAGTAGCAGGATACAAAATTAATGCACAGAAATCTCTTGCATTCCTATACACTAATGATGAAAAATCTGAAGGAGAAATTAAGGAAACGCTCCCATTTATCATTGCAACAAAAAGAGTAAAATACCTAGGAATAAACCTACCTAAGGAGACTAAATACCTGTACTTAGAAAACTATAATACACTGATGAAAGAAATTGAAGATGATACAAATAGATGGAGAGATATGCCATGTTCTTGGATTGGAAGAATAAACATTGTGAAAATGACTCTACTAACCAAAGCAATCTACAGATTCAATGCAATCCCTATCAAACTACCCATGTTTTTTTCCACAGAACTAGAACAAAATATTCACAATTTGTATGTATACACAAAAGACCCCAAATAGCTAAAGCAATCTTGAGAAAGAAAAACGGAGCTGGAAGAATCGGGCTCCGTGACTTCAGACTATACTACCAAGCTACAGTAATCAAGGCAGTATGGTACCGGCACAGAAACAGAAATATTGATTGATGGAACAGGATAGAAAGCCGAGAGGTAAATCCATAGACATACAGTCATCTTACCTTTGATAAAGTAGGCAAGAATATACAATGGAGAAAAGACTGACACTTCAGTAAGTGGTGCTGGGAAAACTGGACAGCTACATGTAAAAGAATGAAATTCGAATACTTCCTAACACCATACACAAAAATAAGCTCAAAATGGATTAAAGACCTAAATGTAAGGCCAGACACTCTAAAAGTCTTATAGGAAATCATAGGGAGAACCCTCTATGACATAAATCACAGCAAGATCCTTTTTGACCCCCCTCCTAGAGAAATGGAAATAAAAACAAAAATAAACAAATGGGACCAAATGAAAGCTAAACGGTCTTGCACAGCAAAGGAAACTATAAACAAGATGAAAAGACAACCCTCAGAATAAGAGAAAATATTTCCAAAGGAACCAAGTGACAGAGGATTAATCTCTGAAATATACAAGCATCTCAATATCAAAAAAACAAACAACCTAATCCAAAAATGGGCAGAAGACCTAAATAGACATTTCTCCAAAGAAGATATACACATTGCCAACAAAATCATGAAAGGATTCTCAGCATCACTAATCATTAGAGAAATGCAAATCAAAACTACAATGAGGTATCACCTCACACCTGTCAGAATGTCCGTCGTGAAAAAATCTACAAACAAAAAATGCCGGAGAGGGTGTGGAGAAAACGGAACCCTCTTGCACATTTGGTGGGAGTGTAAATTGATTGAGGTTCCTTAAAAAACTAAAACTAGACTACCATATTACCCAGCAATCCCACTACTGTGCATATACCCTGAGAAATCCATCATTCAAAAAGAGACATGTACCACCATGTTCATTGCAGTACTATTTACAAGAGCCAGGACATGGAAGCAACCTAAGTGTCCATTTACAGAGGAATGGATAAAGAAGATGTGACACATATATGCAATGGAATATTACTCAGCCATAAAAAGAAATGAAATTGAGATATTTGTAGTGAGGTGGATGGAACTAGAGTCTATCATACAGAGTGCAGTAAGTCAGAAAGAGAAAAATATATGCTAACACATATAGATGGAATCTAAAAAAAAATGGTACTGATGAACCTAGGGGCAGGCCAGGAATAAAGGCGCAGATGTAGAGAATGGACTTTAGGATGCGGGGATGGGGAAGTGTAAGATGGTATGAAGTGAGAGTGTTGCATTGACATATACACACTACCAAATGTAAAATAGATAGCTAGAGGGAAGCAGCCACATAGCACAGGGAGATCAGCTCAGTGCTTTGTGACCACCTAGAGGGGTAGGATAGGGAGGTTGGCAGGCTGACACAAGAGGGAGGATATATGGGGATATAGGTATATGTATAGCTGATTCACTTTGTTACACAACAGAAACTAACACAACATTGTAAAGCAATTATACTCCAATAAAGGTGTTAAAAAAAAGCATACACTATTTGAAAAGAAAAATTAAAGGAGAAAAATTAATCTATTTCTACCCTTCCTGCCTTCCAAGTCCAGCTTTCTGTTTTCTTCCCACACAGCTACAACATCTAGGAAATGGTAGGAGTAGCTGAGGCAATGATGGCTATTAATTTCAACACCCCAATAATTTTAACTTTTCCTTAAAAATCCAAATGTGTATATATGCAATGGAATATTACTCCGCCATAAAGAATAATGAAATTCTGTTGTTTGCAACAGTGTGGATGGATCTCAAGGGTAGTATGCCTAGTGGAGTAAGCCAGGCAGAGGACAAACACTCTGTTATCACCTACATGTGGAATCTGAAAAATAACATGAATGTATATGCATGTATATAACAAAATAGAAACAGACCCACTGATAAAGAGAGCAAAGTAATGGTTAGCAGTGGGAAAAGGGAAATGGGGAAGGGGAAGATAGTGGTATCAGATTAAGAGATACAAACTATATTATAAATGAGCAACAAGGGTATACCCTACAGCACATGGAAATATAGCTGTTATTTTGTAATAACTTTAAATGGAGCATAACCTATAAAAATATTGAATCACTATGCTATACACCTAATACTAATATATTATTATTAATCAACTATACTTCAATTAAAAAATAAAATAAAATTAATCCCCCCCAAAAAACACAAAAAACAAAAAAACCCAGTTTCCTGCCTGTGAAGTTTAAATATTCATTTCTTGCTACGCTATTAAACTGGCAATTATGTTTTTTTTTAAATGGTTCTGCATCATGTTATGTTCCTGCCTTCATATGATGTCCAACCTGAATTAACACGACTGGAACAGATGCTAAATGACTCTACCCAAGTCACTTGTGTCCTGTTTTACACTTCACTTCATGAACTGTGTTAGACTAAGAGAACATTGGCTCTCCAGCTCCAAGTCACACCATATGTCTTCAAATTCATTAGATATAGGCTTGTGATCACTTTATTGCCCACCTGATCTCACTTCTGCATTCTTAAAATTTAAATGCAAAGGAACATACATAGCAATACAAGTTTAAGTTATAAGGATATGTGTTTTTATATTTACGTTTTCAATAGAATTAATTTTTTACTAGTATAGGTCAGGGAATAGGCAGTAATTTTTACTGGTTGAAGTATAAAACTGCAGAACATTTGTCAGTTGGTTTTGTGTAATGAGCTGAAATTTAAGGTGTTTTTATTTAGAAAGTTTATGAAATTCAGACAGGGTGAAAATCATTTTTATTATAAATAAAGGTGTTATTTTGAAACTCTAACATGCTAGACTACTGGTGTAGCAGGTGGAACTATATTAAAATTAAAAGGAAACTGTGGATGCAAGCTCCCCTCTGCATGTTAATGGTTTGGGAGGTAGTCTTCCATGGCTCTTTCCTTCTAAGAGTAGTGATCAGTAAATCTTGTGGTTACTCAATTTGCATTGGTCTTCTGAAGATATCGCTATTTGCCGTCCTAAACCAAACTTCCTTTGGAAAAGTGAAGCATCGCTGGTGACACAGGTCAGGCAGGAGTGGCTCCTATTTACACATATGCAAACTGAGACTTTGACTTGAAATAGTGCAGCAAATTAAATCTCAGAGTACATCCCCAGTTCTAGGACACTCTATTCAACCCACCTTGTAAATAGTGAGGTCTGATTTTAGGGTAAATGGCCAACCTGATTTTTGTGTGAAGACAGAAACCTGCACAGTGCTTTTCCTGAAAACTGTTTTGAATGAAATATTCTGCCTCTATCAGTGAGGAAATAATAGTCATGCTCTTGGAAAACCAAAACTAAAACAAAAACACACATCCATAACAATGATTATGAAATCATCAGAAAGTCTTTTATCATTCACACAGTATTAAAGAAGGTAAGACTCATTTCCTTCTCATTATGAAGAAAGGATTGAGGCACAACACATTTATTTAATTCACAAATGTTTTCTGAGATTTGAACCAGCTCTGTGCTGGGCGCTGGCGGTAATGAGCAGAGGTATCACGCTTCTGGTGATGACAGCTTCCCCTCAGTGGTCTTCCCCTATGCTCTACAGGTACTGATAGGAGCCCTCAAATCAGATTGATTAAAATAAGAGACAGCGGGTTAAGTAAATGAAAGAGGGGGTTATAGATGTGTGATTTGGTGGTGATGGGGTTATCAGGCAGTCCCAGGTGAGAAGAGAAGCCTGTGGGGGAGAGGGGAGCAAGCTGTATAGCCTCATAAAAAAGTCCTTTTCCCTCATCTTTCTTTCAAGGGGAGAGTGGTAATGAAAAAGGGATAAACAATACAAAATTCAGCTCATTTCTCCCATTTGCAGGTAACTAGAATTTATTCCAGATAAGAGAGTACGTTGACTGGAATCTCTTACCGTACAGAATCAACATTCTATCTTCAAACATTTTATTTTTATTTTTTTAATATTTATTGATTGATTTTTGGCTGTGTTAGGTCTTAGTTGTGGCACGCGGGATCTTTCATTGTGGTGTGTGGGCTCTGTAGTTGTAGCGTGTGAGCTCAGTAGTTGCGGTGCGCAGGCTTAGTTGTCCCTCGGTATGTGGGATCTTAGTTCCCTGACCAGGGATCGAACCCAGTCCCCTGCATTGGAAGGTGGATTCTTTTCGTTGTTGTTGTTGTTGTTGCGGTACGCGGGCCTCTCACTATTGTGGCCTCTCTCTTTGCAGAGCACAGGCTCCGGACGCACAGGCTCAGTGGCCATGGCTCACGGGCCTAGCCGTTCCGCGGCATGTGGGATCTTCCCAGACCGGGGCACGAACCCGCGTCCCCTGCATAGGCAGGTGGACTCTCAACCACTCCGCCACCAGGGAAGCCCGGAAGGTGGATTCTTAACCACTGGACCACCAGTGAAGTCCCTTCAAACATCTTAGATGACTGACTTGAGCTTTTATTTTCCAGTTAAGCCAAAGCATACTTTCCCCACATCTTTATTCCATTAGTGATGAAATATTTAAAAAATTTTTAAAGGAAGGAAAATAACATGTTATTGGGTAAAACATTTATTCCTGGGTGCTTGTACCCCACATAATACATGTTATTATTTGACTAGTTTACTTTCAAATATTCTGGGGAAACTTAGGCCAGCTATTACTATTTGTACAGAAAGTGCCTTGCTTTCTCTTGTATTCTGCCAGAATTTTCTTTTTTATTTAATTGCCTTATTTTTAATTTTACCTTCTTGCTCTAGGCTTTATATTGACTTTCAGTTTTCAATGTTTACACACATTGGGTATTTGCAGACAATTCTCACGTTCCCCTTAGTTAGCCAACTGTATGTACATTGTTTATTCTTTTAATATTTCCTCTAGAGTAAATACTTCTGGTTCCTTAATTATTCCTGTTGATTTCTTCTGAACTTCCTGCAGTATGTCTCTCTTTTTCCCATAATGAGATCCCCAAACTAAGTGCATATTCCTGCTTCAGTCTCTCCTGAATCACAAAGAGGGGACTCTTTTTCCTCTGTTCCATAACATAATTTTTTGCATGTGCAGTTCAAAATAACAATGACCATCTTCACTTAATAAGTTTCAGTACAAACCTGCTCATCATTACCTTCCAGTAATATTTAAAGTATTTTAGAAATATGAACTCACTTCCCATCTTGTGACCCACAGGTGTTTAGTAGATTGGTAAATTGTGATCTCTAGTTCTTTGAGGCTGAGGCTTTCAAATTACTGTGTTACTCTGCTTCATGATGATCCAGTACACTGTAATCAGGTACAGCAGTAAGTCCACTTCTACAGCTTTTCCAGGCTTCCATTGCTTCATAATTGATGAAGTGTCAGGAAAGGAAGAGGATTGGCAAACTCAATTCTCTCAGAAGAGGGATGGGGATTTCACATACGTGAAAGGAAAGTGTCCATCCTTTGGTTTATCCTCTAAAGAGATTTAATATAAGTTATTTTCATGATTTCCTTCCTTCAGTCATTTTTAATTCTGCCTTTATTAATTTCCCTGAAATATTTTAGAATGTTACTCTTAAATGCTTCTGTGCCTTCCCGTTGCTTATGTGACAAAATCCAAACTCCTCAGCTTAGCATTTAAGGTTCTCTCCAAAGAGTTCAGCCTTGTGCCCCCTTTTCCCCTTTTAGGAATCTTCATTTTGTGTGTGTGAATGTTTGTTTGTGTGCCTGTGTGTGTCTGGGTAGTGTACAACTCACCACTTCCACATTTTTGCACATAAAATTCTGCTCATTGTACAACTTTCTTTTTATAAAGCTTGATCATACTTGCAAAATTCTTCTAGAACTCCATTATTCCTGTTCTTAGTGATATTTACTTGACCACATCCTTTATGTCTTGTATTAAGAGACATCTCTTCATATATCTATGTATCTCCCTTCCAAACTTCCTAGCTCTTTGAGCAAAAGGACAGTGTTTGCATTTTTTAATTGTCTTGCACAATGTAAAATCGCCAAACAAAAACAAAAACCAAGGAAGCGTGATTTCTCACACTATCCATAATGTTTAAGGGTAATGAATATATTGAGTAAGTGTTAAGGGTTCAGTTGGGTCCCCCAAAATTCATGTGCTGAAGTCCTAACCCCCAGTACCTCGCAATGTGACCTGATTTGGAAACAGGGTCATTGCAAATATAATTAGTTAAGATGAGGTCATACTGGAATTGGTTTAGTCCCTAATCCCGTGTGACTGATGTCTTCATACAAAGGAGAAATTTGAACACAGAAATGAAACACACATAGATGCTAGGAGAGAGGCTCAGAACTTCCCTAGCATCTTCAGAAGGAGCATGGCCCTGTGCCACCTTGATCTTGAACTTCTAGTCTCTAGAACTGTGAGATAATAAATTTCTGTTGTTTAAGCTACTGAGTTTGTGTATGTACTCTGTTACAGCAGCCCTAGCAAACTGATACAATAAAAAACTAATAATATTTTATGAAAGTGATGCCCAATTAGTAAGGCTACCATACATTGTCATATTTTTTCTCTCTTTAAAAAAACTGATTCATACTGACTGAAAGACAACTATGTTAAATTAATAAAATGATCTTTAACATCTCTTTGGATACAGTGTGTTGTGGATCCTATCCTAAAGGACAAGCCCTCTCATTATACAGTAGACAGTTTCTGAAGTATATTTTCTGCTCTCATGGCCTTGACTTGTACATTTTTTTCCCGTTGAAATTTGCCACTCATGTTGACATAGATTTGTTGTGTGTGATGAAGTGACAAAATCAATGAAGAAAGCATGTGACTCTTCTGCTTGCGGAAGGACTTTATTTTTTATTGTTTATTGTGGTAACTTAAGCCCTCCAAGCTATTTCTGTGAAGTTGTAGTTATTTCTTTGGTCTGTTTTATTCTACCTGCAGCTTAGAGATTGCTCTTGGAAATAGCATATGGTACATTTCCAAAATTTTACTCTCATTGAAATAAATTTATGTGACCATATATTCTAAAATGGTGCCCTCCCTGTTCTAATCCCCTGACCAATAAGAAGCTTAAATTAGCTGTTCAACTTGGAAGACATGCATCATTGTTCTATGAGTTCCTCTTCCCATAAAAAAAAATCCTATTTTCATCTAGAGTGCCAAGAAATGTCTTCTTTTTTCCCACATTCCTCACACTTATCTAGAATCAGTAATATTCAAAGCTGAACCTTCTGGTTCTAAAATTATCTATGTAAACAAAAAGTTGCCTAAATGCTAAGTATATACACTAACCACAAAATTAAAATCAGATTTTAAAACTAGAGAGTCACATTATCAGATGTGTATTTTGAGGATGTAAGTGCCCTGTGGAGAGAGAGCCCTAGGGCAGTGGCATTGAAAGAAATGACGAGGGCTCAGATTAAGGTGGTAGCTGTTTGGATGGTGAGGAGGGGGTAAAGGTGATCAACTTCATAGAAATTGGTTATCATTTAACTTGGAGGGTGAGAAAGAAAGAGAACTTGTTGATAATTCCTACTTCATTTTTAGTAGTTTGTGAGGCCACTGTCAGAGAAATCCAGCAGGAACTCTATAAGGTATGCCTGCTATTGTTCTTCTTGTTGTCATTATTTACCAGTTCAGGGAAAGAGAAAAAGAAAATTTATCTTTTCATCATTAAATGAATTTAAATGTGAGTAGAATAAAAGAAGCTCAATATGAATAGATTTCCTAAAATTTTATTATCATTGGCTATGTATTTTGAAAGAACAGTTTGCCCAAATACAGCTAAAAATAAAAGTACAGAGAAAAAGAAAATTTTCAGTACAAAGAAATGAAAGTGTTAACAATTAAATCAGATAATTTATAATAAAATTTCAAGATGGCTTATACATGATGGGAAATAACCTATGCTGCTAATATTCTATTATTCCTATAAATTGACTGCCCACTGAGAGATCTTGCCTTGAATATTTTAACTGTTCTTGAACCACATTTTCATTACTGAATTTCAAAAATAATAATCTGGCTTTAGTCAACTATATATTATAACTGGTATGCAGTTGTAGATCTGGTGATCCCAGGTTAATATTTTGCATTCTGGTTCTGGAAAAAAAGGTTTTTTTTAATAGGTATGACACTGAACACATGATTTTTAGATGACCTTTTATGAGTAAAGACTAGCAGTCTATAATTGTAGATCTTTCATTCTTTCTGTGAAAGTGGTTCCCAAGGAACTGCTATTAAAACAGATTCTTGCCAGTCTCAAATCAAGAAGATACAAAGTTGAAAGAAAAGTACTTAAAGAATGAAAGTAACACAAAAAACATCATAAATTAAAAATTACTTTAAAAAGTTTATACAAATAACTATTATAGGAAAAAAAGAGAATAATATTTCTTAAATTCTGTACCAGGCATGCTATGTAATTAACCTATTAAATATAACAAACATATGAGTTAGGTATTATTATTTTTGCTTTAAAGATAGAGAACAGAGGTTCTGAGAAGTAGAGCAGTTGGCCCAAGATCACACATTAATAAAGAGTAGAACTGCCTCTGAATTTGTATTTTCCTTCTACAGCTTTTTGTTTTTCCACTATAGCCCTATACATAAGCACATAGGACTACATGAACTGCATAAAGTCCCTTACGCTAGTCTCTTGTGTCCTTTTGCAAATAATTCCACTGAAGCTTAGAAATGAGTAGTAAAAATCTTACCCCTTGCTTCACTGGAACTGATTGTGTATTTGTAAAACAGAACCTTTCTCAAAATTGAACTTGAGAGATAGGAAAACAGCTCAAAATCTGTTTAGCATGTTTTATTTTTTCCCCTGTCAAAAGTTGAAAAAATTGTATACCTAAATCTTTATCTGTATATGTATATGTCTGTGTACACACATAAGTAGAAAGGATAATATAATAGCTGATAGGAATTATTTATATACTCTTGATACCAGTTCATCTAGCATGTGTTAGAGAATCTCTCCCAGTCTATGACTTGTCTTTCAACTTTGTTCATAGTGTCTTCCGGTCTGGGGTACTAAAAATAAATTCTAGGATGTAATATAATTCTTCTTCATTTTCTTATAATAATTTCTGTATTTTTATATGTAAGAATTTAATTCACCTGGTATTCTTTTTCTGAATGTTGTGAAGTAGATATTTACCTTATTTTTATATGGATTTAAATATAGCCATTTATTTGTATACCATCTTTTGCAACTGGAAATGCCTAACTCTTATGGCTTAATAATAATCTGACTTTATACAAATTAACTGATAATTAGACTTTTCATTGGTAATAATGATGCCAGAAAACTATGAAATTATAACTTTAAAATGTTGAGATAAATAAGTGTCAGCTTAGAATTTTATGACCCACTAGAGTGTTATTAAAGAGTGAAAGCAAAATTAAAACATCACCAGATATTAAGATATGTAAACCCATAAGCCCCATCTAAAAAAAAAAAAGACAAAACCAAAACCTGTTAAAAATGTTGTTTTCAATGAGAAAAAAACTTGAAAAAAGTAGACAAGTTGTGGCTAATGGAATGGTGAGCACAAATGTTAGTAAAATTTGCTGGTTAGATTTAGTTCACGTCCTCATTTAAAACTAATGAATTTTGTAAAGGCAAAGAGATAAGTTTTAAAGAGTTAGAAATGTTTGCAAAAAATAAGACTTGAGGGAAATTGTGTTTAAAGAACAGTGAAGATATTTCCTTGTCATGGCCAAAAAGAGACCAGAAGTACTGGATAATGTAGATTTTAGAAAGTCTGTAATACATTAAAAATAAACACTAAAAGATAAGAAACATAACTTAGATTGTAAAAATTAGCAATGAAAAAAGGCACAGAATGTTTGTCAATCCATGTGAAATCAAGGAAGGAAAAGAAATAGGACAAACGGTATGAATGGTAAGCAGGAAACACAAAATGATAGGGAGGAGATAATTTTAAATAAATTGGTAGCCATAATACATATTAACAAATTAAATATACATTTTTAAGTCCAAAGACCAGCTATATGCTGTGTGTAAGTGATATACATAAGCAAATTCCAAAGAATGTTTAAAAATAAAATAATGTAAAGTAATAGGCAAATAAAATTTTTTTAAATGAAATTAGCAAAATTCATATAAAATTAAAATGTTGGCATCTCCCACAATTAAAAAGAATAAAGGGGGTCATTATATATGATAAAAGTAAAAATACACCAAAAAGATATTTTATTCAGAAGTTTATGTGCACTTAACATTCTAGCTCAAAAATGTACAGAGCAACCACAGACAAAATGATAGTAAGGGATTCACAAATCCATAAAGATAGCAGGGAATTTTAATGCAGCTCTGTCAGAAACCCATTGACCAAACAGGCACAGGTATAAACTTTTGTATTATCTGTGAAAATGTAATAAGGTCACAAGTAATTTGTAGACACTTTGAACAACAATACTAAAAATTTTGAGCTGATAGAAATCTGCTTCCAACAAATAGTTTGCCAGCCCCTCTGGAACATACACTAAAATTTACCAGGTACTAGTTTGCAAATAAATTTTAAAGAGTTTAAATAATTAATATCAAACATACCATATTCTCTAATAATGCAATTAAAAGATCAACATTGAAAAAGTTGACATTTTCTTCATATTAAGAGACTTTATAATGATGTCCTGAATAAGTAATAGATTATTCAAAAACTCATGATGGAAAGGACAAAATATTTACAACTGAGGAAATTGAAAATAATCAATGTGTTCATCTAATCCTGTGTTATGCAGTTCAAATAGTACTTTTGACAGCCTCAAAAGCTTTTGTTAAAAATAGAAAAACAAGTGAAAATAAATAATATCCATACCCACCCAAAGAAGCAAGAAGAGTTACATCAAAATAAACGTAAAACTCTAATAAAGGAGGAAATAATAAAGGCAAAAACAATATTTAATAAAATATTAATTACTAGAGAGGATAAAAATAAACACAGTAGTCAAAATTCCAGGAAATAAAAAACAGTGCAAAAAATATGTAATCCAAATAATCAGCATGCCAACGTAAGATATGAAAAAAAAAATGGAGTGAGCTTTGAAAACAATTAAATAGGAGAGTCTTCAAGTACCTTAATGAATAATATTCTTGATAGCAAATCCACCCTCAAATGGCTGTTTCCAGTGATGACCCTAGTGAAATCTAAAAGCATGTTTATTCCATATTGAAACTTTTTGTTTCAGCAGAACTAGAAATGGCATATTTTATTAAACAGATGGATTCAAGAGCTATAACAGCCAGGTTAGATGCCTTGTTCCACCAGGTACTAGCTCAGCAACCTAGGAAAATTTACCCTAAGACTCATCTACAAAATACCAATAATAATGATAGTATATAATCCATGTAGACAACACACAGCATGGTTTTCAGTACAGAAATAAGCAATCAGTAAATATTATAACTTCTCCCCGTCCTCCTCCTCATTTTAGAGTAGAAAATGGAAATATATGGTTGGGTTACAGGAAAGAAAATTATACTGTTTCCTCCATGGCGACTAAGAAAAATTTCTCTGACTTTATGTTTATTGGTCAGACAGAAACTGACAGCCCTAGGAAGAATGGTTACAATTTATATGAGTGAGAAAGAGGAAGAGAGGGAGGAGAGAAAAAGATGTCGGGGTGGAGCGGGGGCAGAGGAGGGAGAGAAGAAGGAGGAGAGAGAGGGAAGGGGGAATATGCGTGCATGTGTATTTTGGGGCCTGCGTGTATGGTGTATTTGTACACGCTTTGGAAATACTGTATTTTCAGTTAAAGAAGATGTGTCATGTCTATAGAGTCAGAAGGGTGAGCATTGCAGAAATTGGCACAATGCTTGACATATAGCAGACATTAAATTAATGTCTTTGGACTTGAGTTGAAGTGATAAGGAATATTCAAGCTGTTAATTTTGTTATCAAAGATGGAGTGTGTAAAATAACTGACAAAAAGCAAACCTAAAAAACCTGACATAATTTCAGAGACTAGTAAATCAGATAGAACTGTGCGTACATCTGCAGATTGGTGAAATTTTCCTTTTCAGGAAAGCAAGCTAAGGAAATGAGCAAGGCTCTTTTTAAGGCTTTCCGAAAACTTTAGGGAGTGTTTTCTCCTATCATTGCCCCTTTTCACATTTCTTTATATGTGTATACACAGGGTTCCTCTTTTTGTAAGAGGAGAGAGAAAACTACCCTACAATTGATCAGAATGTTCATTTCAACCTTTGTAAGATTTGTTGTCTTGAATTAGTTGAAGATAGTGAGAGGGCCCTAATATGACATTAGTGGGAGGTATCTGTGTGACTGAGGGCAAGATTTGGCCACAAGATTTTTCTAACAAGTATTGCAATATTTTTTAAATGTCATATAGTCTATATATAGTGACTGGGTTTTAATTTAATGTTCTTTTAAAATTTAAGAATAAAGAGAGAATTAGTCAAAGGAGTAAGTCTTGGTTGGGTATGCAGGTGTTGGCAAATGTTAAGCATGAAATCAGCCATGGTGTTAATGAAGAGTTCCCTGTCCTCTACCTGTCAGGTATCCCTATCTAAGGTAAGAGGCAGGACTTGGGACCATATAAAATAGTCTGTTTCTGTAAGAAGTGTCGGTTAATACAGAACTGAAAAGAGAATGACAGTGAATTTTCTATTATCTTAATTTTCGAACCTTGCTACTGCCAAAATGTAATCAAAAAACAGTATTTTAAAGCAGAAAAGATTAAATGTTTATTAGTTTTGATCTATAAAGATGATTGCTATCAGAGGTTCTCAAACTTTACTTGACATCAGAATACTCTTGGGATAAATGTTGAAATGCGGACGCTTACACACCAGGTCCAGGATTCAGGCATTCGAATGGGGACTGGAAACCTGTATTTTAAGATATAGATTATTCTAGAGAAACTTAGGTGGTGTGTTAGTTTGCTAGGGATGTTGTAACAAAATAATACAGTCTGGGTGACTTAAGCAACAGAAGTTTATTTTCTCACAGTCCTGGTGGCTGGAAGTGCAAGATCAAGGTGTTAGCAGGTTTGGTTTCTGCTGAGGTCTCTCTCCTTATCTTGCAGGTGGTCATCTCCTTTGCTGTGTCCTCACATTGTCTTTCCTTCATGCATGTGCATGTTTGGTGTTTTTTTGTGTATCCAAACTTTCTTTTCTTATGAGGACACCAGTTAAAATGGAATAAGGCCTACTCTAAGGGCCTCATTTTAACTTAATCTCCTTTTTAAAGGCCCTATCTCCAAATACAGGCACATTCTGAGGTATTGAGGGTTAGTGCTTCAACATATGAATCTGGGGACACAATTCAGTCCATAACAGTTGGTACATGTAAAAACACTCTAGAAAGCCATCTCTTGATAACATTCTGCTTTAACATCCGAGACAGCCTAAGTAATATATTGAGAATTGTTCCCTCCTAGACTGTTTTCTGAAAAGTCTCTGGCTGCTGATTAAACTATTCTTGAAAACTTGCAAAAAAAAATACGAAGTGTGTTGTCCCACTACTGCTTAAAATGTAAATGTTTAGGTTCATATCTGAGGCATGGTACTACTCTCCAGCCCTTCCCTAACCAAAGTCAATGAAACAAAAATCCCCTGATGCACCCTGGGAAGCCCAATGAAAAGAGGAGTCCTGACCTAGGCTATTGATATGTAGGTGAAACCTTTTCATCTTTTTCTGCACAAATACCATGGGAAGGGGGAGACAAAACATGCCTTAGGCAGGAGTCGTATTTCTAGCTTTTATGTAAAAAAATTTTTGGAAAGTGCTTATATCATTGACACTGTTACAGTAGCAACTTATTAGGACACTTGGAACCACACTTATGAATTTGACCACGACTTTCACTTGACAATCTGTCTATGAGCTGTCCTTTCATTATATGGTATAAGAATAGACTTTGCGGGCTTCCCTGATGGCGCAGTGGTTGAGAGTCCGCCTGCCGATGCAGGGGACACGGGTTTGTGCCCCGGTCCGGGATGATCCCACATGTCGCGGAGCGGCTGGGCCCGTGAGCAACGTCCACTGAGCCTGTGTGTCCGGAGCCTGTGCTCCGCAACAGGGGAGGCCACAGCAGTGAGAGGCCCGCGTACCGCATAAAAAAAAAAAAGAATAGACTTTGCAACCATGTGATAGAAAATGCTTTCCCCATATGGTCAAGAGAAGGTGACAGTAAGTCCTTCTCATATCCTGTTATTAGAGCTCTCCAGAACAGTATCACCAGCAGCCACCAAAAAAGACTGACCCACTAAAGGAACCTCTTAAGTGGACAGCATGGAGGACTTCACAGGGCAAATATTTCTTGTCATGCGGTAGAATGATGGAGATTTTTAATATCTGAAATTCTTGTAGTTCACTGTAAATTGTGATTTATATGATAATAACCATTGCATAGATAGGTTCACAATTGAACTCTAATTTGTTCAACAAAAAGATATAGGCACCAGTAAGATATATATTAATTCACTATTCATTGAAGCATTTCCTCTGATATTGTATCAAGTTTCTATACTTTGCTCAACTGTTAAATACTTTTGTGAGCACCATAGTAGCGAAACGAAGAATGAAGTCATGTCAAAATAATTCAGGGCCCTGCATTGACATATATAGGTACCATGTGTAAAATAGATAGCTAGTGGGAAGCTGCTACATAGCACAGGGAGCTCAGCTCGGTGCTCTGTGATGACCTAGAGAGGTGGGATGGGGGGTGGGTGGGAGAGAGGCTCAAGAGGGAGGGGATATATGTATACATGTAGCTGATTCACTTTGTTTTACAGCAGAAACTAACACAACATTTTAAAGCAATTATACTCCAATTAAAAAAATCACAAGCTATAATATACATCTTTAAGACATTCCATTTACAATAGTGTATCATTTATGAAATGCATTTTGTTGCTTGTAACAGGGATTGAAAATAAAAGCTGTATAAACAAACAAAGAAAAAAATTCAGGGAAATTTTCCATGTAATGACCAAAGAATTTAAGCAGAATTCATGTTTCCTCTCCCACACACTATAAAGATCACTATATATTTTTTCAAATTATAAAACAAATGTATGTTTTGTATAGAAGACACCTTTCAAAAAGCATCTACTAAAAGGATCATTGTTATCATTTTTGTATATATTTGTACTTATGTATGTGTTTTTCTTCTCAATGTTTATTACAAACTGGCTACAAAATTATGTTCACAGCATAGTTGACTTTGCGTGTGTAAAGGCAAGTTTACATCTAAATTCAACACCTCCATCAGGGAGCATTACTTGAAGGGAAAGGTCAACGTTATATATTTTATAAGCTCTTAAATGTCAGAAATTTGTCTTCTACATCTTATTACATAGTTGATAATTGGGAATGACAATAATTGAAATGAGACAAGACTTTTATTCTACACCAGGAAAAGAAAATAAATAGAATTATTTGATTTGGCAATGACTAAATTGTTCTAAATAAGATCAATGAATTTCTAATCACCCTGTCCCTATTTCATGTGGCATGTGGGGTCTTAGCTCCCTGACCAGGGATTGAGCCCGCGCCCCCTACATTGGAAACATTAGAGTCTTAACCACTGGACCTCCAGAGAAGTTCTTCTGTGCTTCTTTTTTAAAATTTCTTTCTCATTCCTCTGGTATTCCTAAGACATGAGCTCAGTGTCCGGAATATACTAGATGCTTAGTCATTAGTTATTTTGTCTAGCTAAAGAAACAACATTGAAATATTTTATATTGGTCCCTAAGCTACGATAGGAATTTAGATTCAGATATACAGTGGTAGATCTGGGTGAAAATCTAGGAATTCTTTTTATCAGAATTGGAAAATAAGTTTCTCTCCAAAATTCCTCTGTAATTGACTTATTGGGGCCCTGTTTGCTACTAACTTCGCATTTTCTAATCACTCCACATTCTCTAGCTAGGGGAGTTCATCAACCCCATTGTTTTAGAAGTCAGCAACCTTGTCTACTCCATTTTACTTGTTCTTTGATATCTTAAAACTAATGTCTAAATATGACTTCTTGACTCCTGCCTCCATCACCAATTATGCACCTCCACGTGTGCTCCCCTCAGAGTCTTTATGTCAGGTAAATTTATCTTATCACAATTTACCCTGTTGCTTTAAAGTAGAAATCTAAGAGTCACCCTTAATACCTTCCTCTCTCCTACACCCTCATATCCAAACTATCAGAAAGTCCTTTTTACATCACTCAGACAGCCTTTAGGTTTTTTTCAGAGGAAATTGTTCCATATCTAGCTGTAGACTCAGTGTGTCTGGAGAAGGAGGTAAGCTCAGACTCTTTCAACATTGCCATCTTGAACTGGATCAGAAAGCCCTTTTTTGTTTGTTTGTTTGTTTTTATGAAATATTCTAGAACAGGTTTAGGTTCACAGCAAAATTGAGAAGAAACAGAAATTTCTACCCTCACAATTGTTAGAGACTCCCTCATGTCAAATCTCCCATTAGAGTGGTAAAATTGTTATAACTGGTGAACCTACATGGACACATCATAATCACCCAAAGGTTATAGTTTACATTATAATTCACTCTTGGTGTTGTACATTCTGTGGGTTTGGACAAGCATATAATGACATATATCCACCATTATAGTATCATACAGAGTGGTTTCACTGCCCTAAAAATCGTCTCTGCTCGGCAGATTTTATCCCTCCCTAACTCCTAACTCTGGGCAACCACTGATTGTTTTACTGTCTCCATAGTTGTACCTTTTCCAAAATGTCATATATTTGGAATCATACAGTATGTAATTTTTTCAGATTGGCATTTTTTTCACGTAGTAATATGCATTTAAGATTTTTTCATGTCTTTTATTAGCTTCATAGCTCATTGATTTTGAGCACTGAATAATATTCCATCATCTGGCTATATCATACTTCATTTACCCATTTGCTTACTGAAAGACATCTTGGTTGCTTCCAAGTTTTGGTAATTATGAATAAAGCTGCTATAAATATCCCTGTGCAGGTTTTCTGATAGACATAAATTTTCAACTCCTTTGAGTAAATACCAACCACTGCAAGTGCTGAATCGTTTGAAAGAGTGTGTTTACTTTTGTAAGAAACCACCAAACTGCCTTCCAAAATGGCTGTACCATTTTGTATTCCCTCCAGCAATGAATGAGTGTTCCTGTTGCTTCACATCCTTGCCAGCATTTGGTGTTGTCAGTGTTCCAGATTTTGACCATTCTGATAGGTGTGCAGTGGTACCTCATGTTGTTTTTTAAAATTTGCATTTCCCTGATGACATATGATATGGAGTATCTTTTCATATGCTTATTTGCCATCTGTATATCTTCTTTGTAGGGTGTCTGTTAATACCTTTAGCCCACTTTTTTGAGTAATGTGTTTTCTTGTTGAGTTTAAGAGTTTTTGAATATATTTTAGATAACAGTTCTTTGTCAGATGTGTCTTTTGCAGATATTTTCTCCCAGTCTGTCTTTTCATTTTCTTGACATTGTCTTTCACAGAGCAGAAGTTCTTAATTTTAATGAAGCCCAATGTTTGAGTTTTTCCTTTCATGGGTCATGCCACAGGTATTGTATTTAAAAAGTCATCACTGTACCCAATTCATTCAGATTTTCCCTAAGTTATCTTCAAGAATTTTTGTAGCTATACATTTACATTTAGGTCTGTAATCCATTTTGGGTCAATTTTTGTGAAGGGTGTAAAGTCTGAGTCTAGATTCAGTTCTTTACATGTGGATGTCTGGTTCACTACCATTTGTTGAAAAGTTCATCTTTTCTCCATTGTATTGCCTTTGTTCCTTTGTCAAAGATCAGCTGACTACATTTATGTAAGTCTATTTCTGGGCTCTCTATTCTATTCTATTAATTTATGTGTCTATTCTTTCACCAATACCACACTGTCTTTATTATTATAGCTTTATAGTATGTCTTGAAGTCAGGTAGTATCAGTCCTCCAACTTTGTTCTTCTCCTTCAGTACTGTGTTGGCTATTCTGGATCTTTTTCCTCTCTCTATAAACTTTAGAATCATTTATTGGTACCCATAAAATAATGTGCAGGGATGGGAATTTTTATTGGAATTGCATTGAATCTATAGATCAAGTTGAGAAGAACTGACATCTTGACAATATTGACTCTCCTATCCATGAACATGGAATATCTCTCCATTTATTTAGTCCTTTGATTTTGTTCATCAGATTTGTAGTTTTCCTCGTATAGATTTTAAAATATTTTGTTAGACTTATAATTAATTATTTTACTTTTGAAGGGTGCTTATGTAAGTGGTACTGTATGTTTAATGTCAATTTCCACTTATTTCTGGTACATAAGAAAGCGATTGACTTTTGCATATTAACCTTATATCCTGAAACCTTGCTATAATTGCTTATTAATTCCGTGAGTTTTTTTGTTGATTCTGTTAGATTTTATACCTAGACAATTACATCATTCCCTGATTGATATAATTTCTTATGATTTGGGGAGTATTTTTTGTGGATCCTTTCACATTTTCTATGTAGATGATCATGTCATGCAAACAAAGACAATTTTTTTTTCCTCCCCAATCTGTATACTTTTTATCTCCTTTCCTTGTATTACTGCATTAGCTGAAACTTCTAGTACCTTGCTGAAAAGAGTGGTGAGAGGAGACATTCTTGCCTTCATCCTGGTCCTAGTGGGAAAGCTTTGAGTTTCTCACCATTAAGTATGATGTCGGCACTAGGTTTTTTGGTAGATATTCTTTATCAAGTTGAGGAACTTCCTCTCTATTCCTAGTTTCCTGAGAGTTTTTATCATGAATGGGTGTTGGATGTTGTCAAATGCTTTTTTTGGTATCTGTTGATATGATCATGTGATTTTTCTTCTTTAGTCTGTTAATGTGATGTATTATACTAATTGATTTTTGGATGCTGAGCCAAACTTGCATGTCAGCATGTTAGCATGGTGTATTTTCTCCACCCATTTTCTTTTAATCAGTATGTGTTTTTATAGTTAAAATGTGTTTTTTGTGGACAACATATACTTGGGTCTCGTTTTTTGATCATTGCTGACAATCTCTTGTATTTTTCCTGAATTTTATTTATTTTTTTATACAGCAGGTTCTTATTAGTCATCAATTTTATATACATCAGTGTATACATGTCAATCCCAATCACCCAATTCATCACATCGCCACCACCACCCCCCTTGCGCTTTCCTCCCTTGGTGTCCATACATTTGTTCTCTATATCTGTGTCTCTATTTCTGCCCTGCAAACCGGTTCTTCTGTACCATTTTTCTAGATTCCACATATATGCGTTAATACACGATATTTGTTTTTCTCTTTCTGACTTACTTCACTCTGTATGACAGTCTCTAGATCCATCCACGTCTCAACAAATGACCCAATTTCGTTCCTTTTTATGGATGAGTAATATTCCATTGTATATGTGTACCACTTCTTCTTTATCCACTCGTCTGTCGATGGGCATTTAGGTTGCTTCCATGACCTGGCTATTGTAAATAGTGCTGCAATGAACATTGGGGTGCATGTGTCTTTTTGAATTACGGTTTTCTCTGGGTATATGCCTAGTAGTGGGATTGCTGGGTCATATGGTAATTCTATTTTTGGTTTTTTAAGGAACCTCCATACTGTTCTCCATAGCAGCTGTATTAATTTACATTCCCACTATCAGTGCAAGAAGGTTCCATTTTCTCCACACCCTCTCCAGCATTTGTTGTTTGTATATTGTCTGATGATGCCCATTCTAACTGGTGTGAGGTGATACCTCATTGTAGTTTTGATTTGCATTTCTCTAATAACTAGTGATGTTGAGCAGCTTTCATGTGTTTCTTGGCCATCTCGATGTCTTCTTTGGAGGAAAGTCTGTTTAGGTCTTCTTCCCATTTTTGGATTGGGTTGTTTGTTGTTTTAATATTGAACTGCATGAGCTGTTTATATATTTTGGAGATTAATCCTTTGTCCATTGATTCGTTTGCAAATATTTTCCCATTCTGACGGTTGTTTTTTCACCTTGTTTATGGTTTCCTTTGCTGTGCAAAAGCTTTGAAGTTTCATTAGGTCCCATTTGTTTATTTTTGTTTTTATTTCCATTACTCTAGGAGGTGGATCAAAAAATATCTTGCTGTCATTTATGTCAAAGAGTGTTCTTCCTATGTTTTCCTCTAAGAGTTTTATAGTGTCTGGTCTTATATTTAGGTCTCTAATCCATTTTGAGTTTATTTTTGTGTATGGTGTTAGGGAGTGTTCTAATGTCATTCTTTTACATGTAGCCGTCCAGTTTTCCCAGCACCACTTATTGAAGAGGCTGTCTTTTCTCCATTGTATATCCTTGCCTCCTTTGGCATAGATTAGTTGACCATAGGTGTGTGGGATTATCTCTGGGCTGTCTATCTTGTTCCATTGTTCTGTGTTTCTGTTTTTGTGCCCGTACCATATTGTCTTGATTACTGGAGCTTTGTAGTAGTCTGAAGTCAGGGAGAGATCAGTGATACTGTCCTGTGGTTTTCTTTCTTTATGACATCTTTGTCTGGTTTTGGAATCAGGGTGATGGTGGCCTCATAGCATGAGTTTGGGAGTGTTCCTTCCTCTGCAATTTTTTGAAAGAGTTTGAGAAGGATGGGTGTTTGCTCTTCTCTAAATGTTTTATAGAATTCACCTGTGAAGCTATCTGGTCCTGGATTTTGTTGGAAGATTTTTAATCACAGTTTCAATTTCATAACTTGTGATTCATCTGTTCATATTTTCTATTTCTTCCTGGTTCAGTCTTGGAAGGTTATACCTTCCTAAAAATTTGTCATTTTCTTCCAGGTTGTGCAATTTATTGGCATTGAGTTGCTTGTTGTAGTCCCTTAGGATGCTTTGTATTTCTGTGGTGTCTGTTGTAACTTCTCCTTTTTCATTTCTAATTTTATTGATTTGAGTCCTCTCCCTCTTTTTCTTGATGAGTCTGGCTAATGATATATCATTTTGTTTATCTTCTCAAAGAACCACCTTTTAGTTTCATTAATCTTTGCTATTGTTTTCTTTGTTTCTATTTCATTTATTTTTGCTCTGATCTTTATGATTTCTTTCCTTCTGCTAACTTTGGGTTTTGTTTGTTCTTCTTTTTCTAGTTGCTTTAGGTGTAAGGTTAGATTGTTTATTTGAGATTTTTCTTGTTTCTTGAGGTAGGCTTGTATAGCTATAAACTTCCCTCTTGGAACTGCTTTTGCTGCATCCCATAAGTTTTGGATCATCGTGTTTTCATTGTCATTTGTCTCTAGGTTTTTTTTGATTTCCTCTTTTTTAGCTGTTAGCAGTTGCCTTATGTATTGAGGTGCTGCCATGTTGGGTGCAGATATATTTATAATTGTTATATCGTCTTCTTGGATTGATCCCTTGATCATTATTTAGTGTCCTTCCTTGTCTCTTGTAACATTCTTTATTTGCTGACAATCTCTTTTAATTAGTGTATTTAAATCATCGATGTTCAAAGTGTTTATATGGTTAGTTTCATATCTACCATATTCATTACTGTTTTCTGTTTATTGCCCCTGTCTTTGTTCCTCTTTTTGTCTTCCACTCTTTTTCCTGCCTTTTATTATTTCAGTTGACCATTTTATATGATTCCATTATCTCCTCTTTCTTAGCATACAAATTGTATGTTTTTAAAAACTTTTCTTAGTGGTTTCCCTAGAGTTTGCAACATATATCTATTAGTAATCCAAGTTCACTCTCAAATAACACTGTACAACTTCATGGGTGTTATGTATTTTATAATGACAAAGTAATTTTAGTTCCTCCCTCCCATGTCATTTATTTTACTTATATATAAGCATACATAAGTGTGTATATTATACTTCACAAGTACAGAATTCTAGGTTGGTAGGAGGTTTCACGCAACATTTTAAATATTTTACTCTATTCCTTTGCTGCTCAGTGGTTTCTGAGGAGAAGTTGGATGTAATTCTTACCTTTGTTCCTCTATAAATATGGTGTTTTTTCCCTCTGGCTTTTTTTCAGGATTTTTCTTTATCATTGATTTTTGGTAGTTTGAAAATGATATGCCTAAGTATAGTTTTTATTAATTATTATTATTGCCATTTATGTTGTTCGATGTTCTCTGAGTTTCCTGGATCTGTGATGTCAGCAATTAATCTGGGGAATTTATCAGTCATTATTGTCTTAAATATTTCTTCTGTTTTTTTCTTCTTCTCCTGGTGTTCCCATTATGTTACACTTTTTGTAGTTGTCTCACAGCCCTTGGATATTTTATTCTTTTTTTTTAGTCTTTGTTCCCTTTGCTTCTCAGTTTTCAACACTTCTCTTTGTGTATCCTCAAGCTCACAGGTCGATTCTTCCCTCATCCATGTCCAGTGTACTAGTAAACTCATCAAAGGCATTCTTTATTTCTGTTTCAGTGTTTTTGATCTCTAGCATTTCTTTTTGCTGCTCACTTAATATTTACATCTCTCTGCTTACATTGTCCTTCTGTTCTTACATGCCATCCATCTACTTTATCCATTAGAGCCCTTCACATATTACTCATCATTGTTTTATTCCCAATCTGATAATTCCAACATCCCTGCCATGTCTGGTTCTGATACTTGCTCCTCTTCTCTTCACATTGTATTTTTTGCCTTGTGGTATGCCTTGTAATTTTTCTTGGTAGCTGGACATGGTGTACCTGGTAAAAAGAAATGTTTTAAATAGTTCTTTAGTGATGTGGTAGTGAAGTGTTGGGGGAAGGGAAGACATTCTTTATTCCTTTGATTAGGTCTGTCTTTTAGTGAGCCTATGCCTTTGAACTGTGAACTTCCTAAGTGTTTCCCAGTTTTTTTCTCCTTTTGTAGGTGGAACAAAATGGTTAGAGTGGGTTGGAGTTGGGTACTTTCCTTCTCCCAGGTCAGTTAGGTCTGATGTTGCCCCAGGAGTTTAGGTTCTGGTTAAATAATTTCTCCTGAGAGCAAGCATTGTTAAGAACAGAATGCTA
Organism: Neophocaena asiaeorientalis asiaeorientalis; assembly: GCF_003031525.2. Classification (NCBI taxonomy): domain Eukaryota; kingdom Metazoa; phylum Chordata; class Mammalia; order Artiodactyla; family Phocoenidae; genus Neophocaena; species Neophocaena asiaeorientalis. The sequence continues at coordinate 2,571,699 of NW_020185336.1, forward strand.
TGTCATATTTTAAAATGGTTTTTTCCCCTTCCTATGCCAGAAACATGAGGGGAATTTTCACTGATATTTACTGTGGGAACTTAAAGTCTACTTCACAAAGGTAAATCTCACACTAGTGTGAGGGCTCTTCCAATGACTGGGTCTCCCTGGAGTTTTTAAGTCTCAGACTTGTCCTCAGTGAGCCTCTGGCAATTCATCAATTACAGTTCAATTTTTTTCTATGCCCGCCCTGGTTCCTGTGGAGGTTTCCACTCATAAGTCTGCTCCAGTAAGCTGTGACTCCCTGTGTTTTCCAGTCTGTCTCCTGAGTCTTAGGGGCAGCCATTTTTCCTGTGTCTTACCCTCTCTTACAGATCCAAAAAGAGTTGATGATTTTTCAGTCTGTTCAACTTTTTACTTGTTGTTCGAATGGAATGATGATTTCAAAGCTCCTTACATGCAGAATTAGAAACTGGCCCTTGATAATCTTTTTAAAAGGTAGTTACCAGTCTTCTTTTTATGTCTCAAAATATATCCTGAATCAGTCCACTTATTTTCATTCTCTACTGTCATGAATTTGGATCAAGCCACCATCATCTACTTCCTGGAGTAGTACTGTGGCTTCCTAATTGATGCCTCCACTTCTGTTGGCCTCACTTTAATCAGTTTTTCACACTGTGGTAAGAATAATCTAGCATGCAGAGATCATTTCACTTCACTACTTAAAGCCCTTCGATGGCTCTCTTAGGCACTTAGAGGAACACTGCTTAACATGCATAGCCTAATATACCTGCTCACACTGCTGCCAGCTGCTCTAAACTCATTAAGAGCTACTTCTGCCCTTGCTCCAGTCACAAATTAGGGAAATAATTGAGTCTAGCTCTTTTCCATCTCCAAGCCTTCTTACACACTGGTTCCTTCATACCCGAAATCTTACTAATTCTTTGGGTCTCAGTCTTATTGTTCCTTCCTCAGAGAAGCCTTCCCTGACATACCAATCTAAAGTATCCCCTGTTATTCTTCCTTATTGTATTCTATGCTTTCCATCTATAGCACTTGTCACCATTTTTATTTTGGCTGCACCATGCAGCTTGCAGGATCTTAGTTCCCTGACCAGGGATCGAACCTGTGCCCCCTGCAGTGGAAGCATGGAGTCTTAACCACTGGACCACCAGGGAAGTCCCCTTGTCACCATTTTAAATTAACACATTTATTTGTGCATTTTAAAGTTTGTCTATGTTCTTCTGTTAAATTAACCATGAATTTAGAGATTATATCTTGTTTATGTTTAAAAAATGGAAACTATTGACTTCTGGCTTCAGCTCCAACATGTATAAAGAGCTTGGAAGTCCTCACTCCTGTCCTACAAAAGGAAAAGCTGAACAAACTGAAAATCAATGATTTTCTTTGATCCATTGGAGAACTGTTTGCAGGGAAAATCACCACCTCATAGTCTGGAGAGACAGGTGAATCAGAGTCACAGCTGAGATCAGTTTGCTTGAAGGAGAAGATGTTTGGGTCACAACTGTTAAGAACACTTCAGTGGCATGAATAAATGATAAATTGCTTGAGGATGAGTACAGACTAGCATGAGAGTGGGAAACTTCCTCGAGGCTGCAGTCTTATGGGGGGCCCACACTGTCATGGGTTTTTGCCTCCAAAACCCCCACCAGATTCTGAAGATAAATATTTGAAAAATATCTCCTCATGCCTGAGGTAGGAGCAAGGGAGTTGTAATCATTATGAAACACAACCTGAGGTTTCCTCATAACAAATGCCTACTCTCAAGGGAAGATGACTTTACAAGAAGCTTATTCCAGGTAGGGAAGGACATTTCTCCAGTTCCCTCTAGCCTTCCTGTCTCACCTGTTTGGGGGGGGGGGAGGGAAGATATTCCTCTGGAGAATGTGAAGATCACAGTAAGAGGCCCATTAAAATACAGAGATTTAATCATAAGATTATAGGACACTTTACTTCCCGCATATCTTATCACATCACCAACAAGACTCTAGTATAATAGCAGTGGATTATAGCTGAAAGAACTGGATAGTGGAAGAGTAATCATTGTGTAATACATCATGAGCGTTCTCCATAACAAAGGCCTAATCTCCAAGGAAAAAGAGTTTACCAGAGTATTATCACAGATGAGGAAAAAGTGCTTCTCACATTTTATTCCATTCCTACCATCTTTTCTTGGAATAAAATAAGCAAACATATTCAATAGATGCTAAGACTCAAAGGAAGTGAATAGGGAATGATACAGTCAGGGAAAAGAAGTACTGGGGAAACACTTGTGAGGGTCACAGCTCAAGGCACAGTTTCACTAAAAGATTTCTTCATAATGTTATAGAATACTCCCCATTTCTCCATACCTTACCACCATGCTAACAAATCTCTAGTGTGATAAAAGTGTACTATAGTTAAAAAGCTGTAAAGCACAGACTTTCTCTGAAGAGGGGAAAGCTCAAAATCAAGAGAGGAGACAAAAAGCAAAGATAATAGAGGAATTTAAAACCTCTGGCACCTATAACTACAGAAATAATTAAATACATCATAACAAAAACTTTAAAATAACTATGATTACCATGTTAAGGTCTCTAATGGAAAACATAGACAACATATAAAAACAGGTAAGTAATGAATTTAAAAATTAAATCAATACTTAATTGTATTTTTCCAAAATAGAAAGCAACAGAACCAGATCATTTTCAGTGGAATTTCTAGCAAGTAGTTAAGGAAGAAATTATATCAATTTTTAAAATCTCTTCTACAAAAATAGAAGCAGAGGGAACGCATTCTAACTTTTATTCTCTTAGGCTAGCATTATTCTCACATCAAAACTAGAGAAGATATTATAAGAAAACAAAAGTACAGAACAATATGTCTTATAAATACAGATACAAAAATTTTCATCAAAATATGAGTAAATTAAATCAACATTATATAATGACAATTGTATACCATTGACCAAGTGAAATTTATTCCAGATATACAAGTCTAGTTCAACATTGGAAAATCAGTCTGTGTAGTCTACAACATCAGTAAGCTAAGGAAGAAAAATCACATGATCTCATCAACTGATGAAGAGAAAGCATTTGACAAAATTCTTCACCCATTCATGATAAAAAAAATTCTCAGCATACTGGGAAGTGAAAGGAACTTCCTTGATTCCATAAAAATGATCTGTGAAAAGCCCACTGCAAACATCATACTTAATGGTGACAAACAATATGCTTTCTCCCTAAGATCAGAAACAAGGCAAGGATGTTTTCTCTCACTATTTAACATCTACTACTACTTAACATCTACTACTAGTACAATAAGACAAGAAAAGGAGGCAAATGTATACAGATCTCTAAGGAATAAATAAAACTGTCCTTTTTTGCAGATGATATGATTGTCTACATAGAAAATTAAAAAATAATTTACACAAACAAAATGTCCTGGAGCGAATATGCCAGTATATCAGGGTCATGTGGTTCACGGTTACTATATAAAAGTCAATTACTTCCAAATATTCCAGAAATGAACTATTAAGATTTAAAATTTTTAAAATATTATTATCAATAGCACCCCAACTTAATTCTTAGAAATAAGTTTTACAAAATATGTACAGAATCAATGTATCAAACCATAAAACTCTAAAGAGAAAAATCACCAAAGAACTACAAGAATTTTAAAAGTCTGTGCTTATGTATCAAGACTCAATATTGTTAAGATATAATTCTTCCCAATGTGATCTATAGATCCACCGATTCCAATTAAAATTCCAGCAAGCTATATTTTAGATATTGACAAGCTGATTCCAAAATTTATGTGGAAATATCTACAATAATACTAAACAGCATGAAGTAAAACAAAATTGGAGGATTCACACTACCAAAATTCAGGACTTACTGTAAAGTTACAGTAAACAAAACATCATGGTATTAGCAGAAGAATAAACACATAGATCAGTGGGACAGAATAGTGAGCCCAGAAGACCTATACAGTTATACTCAACTGATTTTTGAAAAGAAGCAAAGCAATTCAATGGAAAAAGGATAGTCTTCTTCAACAAATAGTTCTGGAAGAGTTGATGCCTATATACAAATACAATTAACCTAGATGTGACTTTAGACATTTTACATAAGTCATCTCAATATGTATAAGAAATTTAAATGCAAAATACAAAACTATAAAACAACTTCAAAAACATTAATAGAAAATGTATATGACCTTGATTTTTTTAATAAACACCAAAAGCATGATCCATGAAAAAACAACTTGATGAGTGTACTATTCTTAAAATTTAAAAATTGTGCTCTGCAAAATATATCGTTAAGAGAATGAAAAGAAAAGCCTCAGTCTGGTAAAAAAGTATTTGCAAACACACATGTGAGAAAGGACTATTATCCAAAACATACAAGAACTTTTAAAACTCAGCAATAAGAAAACAAACAACCCAATTTTTAAAATGGCCAAAGATCTAAACAGAAATCTCACTAAAAGGAATTCCCTGGCAGTCCTGTGGTTAAGACTCAGTGCCATGAACCCAGGGTTCAATCCCTGATCAGGAAGCTAAGATCCTGCAAGCCATGCAGCACAGCCAAAAAAAAAAAAAACTCACTAAGGAAGATATGATGTGTCAGTGTAGGCTCATCAATTGTAACAAATGTTCTACTCTGGTGGGGGATGCTGATAATGGGGCAGGCTATGCATGTGTGGGGCAGGGAGTGTATGGGTAATCCCTGTATCTTCTGCTCAATTTTACTATGAACCTAAAATTGCTCTAAAAACTAAGGTCTATTAAAAATAAAGTAAACTGAAATATACCTGAATAATTTTCCTTTCTTTAGCTGTATAGACAGGTACTCAGAACAAATGCAGAAGTGGAGAAATTCTTCATGAAAAATTGCAAAAAAAAAAAGAGGAAGGAGAATAAGATATATAGATGGAAAATAATTACATGAAAGATGCTTAACATCATTTGTCATTAGGAATTTGAAAATTAAAATAATAACATACTATTAAACACCTATTAGAAGAGCCAAAGTTCTAAAAATTTTAAATCCTTTACAGGTGAGCCAAACAACAGTAATTCTCATTCATTGTTGATGAGAATGCAAAATTGTACAGCCACTTGGGAACACATTTTGGCAGTATTTTACAGAGCTAAACATATTTTTACCATATAATTCAGAAATTGTGCTCCTAGGAGTCCACCAACTGATTTGAAAATTTATGTCCACATGAAAACCTGAATACCAATGTTTATAGTAGCTTTTATCATAAAGACCAAAAAATTGGAAGCACTGAGAGGCCCTTCAGTAGGTGAGTGGATAAACATACTCTATTACATACATCCACGCAATGAAATATTATTCAGTGATAAAAAGAAATAGGTTATCAAGCCACAAAAAGCCATGGATTAATTTTAACTGCATATTTCTAAGTGATAGAAAACAGTCTTAAAAAGTTACATATTATATAATTCCAATTATATGACATTCTGCAAAACACAAAACTATGGAGATGGCTAAAAGATCAGTAGTTGCCAGGTTCAGGGGGCACAGGGCTTGAACTTGTGAAGCATTGAGAATTATTTAAGATGGTGAAACTGCTTTGTATGAAATGATAATGGCAGATATATGATACTACACATTTGTCAAATCCCATTGAAATTTACAGCACACGAGTGAACCTTAGTGTATGCAAATTTAAAAAATTATTTAGGAGGTCTGGAGATCCCAGGATGGAATGCAGAAAGTGACAAAGCAATTCAACTGTTTTACAAATGTATGAAGCCAATCCCACTGAAGTATATGTGGGAGAATAGGTACTAACTTAAGTAACTTTGGAAATAGATGGAGTCAAAGACTAAAGGCAAAAGCAACTGTACATAAGCACAGTACTCCAGTTGATAAGGTTATTGCTTATGGGGGTAAAGTCAAGAATCATGAAACCACTCTAAATATAAACTGGAATTGAATAATTAAGTAAATGAATGGCAGATGGTGGCAGCTAGTTTTCTCATTGTTTTTTTTTTTCTTTTTTTTTTCTCATCGTTTTAATGGGAGATTACAGATAATCAATGAGAGAAGGCTAGAATGATCCATGTGGTAATGGATTAGAGTTAGAGACAACAGTATGAACTCATGTTTAATTTAATATAGATACAGATAGTTACACATAGAAATGTTTATAGATATTTGTATATACAAGACTTAGTAGACACATTTATTCTCTTGCTCTGCTAACTGAGAAGGACCAGGAACAATGACACCTCAGTATCAATGAGTGCACCTGCCACCCAGATCTTGGTTTCTAATACAAATCTCCAATATAAGGACACTGGGATTTAAAAGAAATGGCTGGTTCTAGGACTGGTCCAGAATATATGAAGAATGAGACTTGAGGAGATTATAGTGAAAAAAAAAAAGTAAAGAAATGCCCTAAAGCCACAAAAACACCAAAGTAACCACAGTGATGGATGTATGTCCAAGGGATACAGGAACCAGTTGAAAGAGCACCCAAGAGGTAAATCTGATCCACTCTCAGCAAAAAAAATAAAGTAGTAATGGATTATAACTCAAGAGTATAAAATAAATATCCACAGTGTAACATAAATATCCACAATATAAAATAAATATCCACAAGTCCATATTGATATAAATAAATGATTGAATAAATAAATAAATGGGGAATAGCCAAATCTCCTATGCAGAATTCCAAATAATTTATGTAGTTACTCTGTCCTCAAGGAAGTAGAGCATAAATTCCTACTTTTTAAAGGTAGGTTGTACATGGTACTTCATAGAATATGAAAGGGGAAAAGAAGAATAATTTTACAGTGGAGAAACCTGACAAACACTGCCTCAGCCAGGTAATCAAGATTAATATCAACAGCAATAAATCATGCTGATAGTGTGTACTCTTGATATGATGTTATGAAAATGGCACTTTACCTCTGTGGTCTTTCTCCCTCAAACACAAAACTCCAGTGTAATCATGAGGAGAATATCAGACAAATCCTAATTTAGGGATGTTCTGCAAAATACCTGACCAGTACTTTTCAAAATGTCAAGGTCATCATAAACAAGGAGTCTGAGAAACTGTCACAGCTAGGAGGAACCTAAGAAGACATGACTTCTAAATGTAACATAGTATCCAAGATGAGTTCCTGGAACAGAAAAGGGCGTTAGGCAAAATATAAGGATTTCTGAATAAATTATAGACTTTAGTTAATAATAATATATCAATATTTGCTCACTAATTGTAATCAATGTTGTCATACCGATGTACTATGTTAATAATAGGGGAAATATGGATTTGCATTGTATGGGAACTCTGTGTACTGTCTGAAATTTGTAACTCTTAAAGTGTTCTAGAATTACAAATTTATATATATAAAAAAGAATACAAAGACTTGCACTAGTAAATATTTGTGAGTTAATGGTTAGTGGCTGCCCAGGGGACTGAGATACAAGTATTCTGAGGCTCAATGGAAGATCAGCAAACTGTCTCTACAGAGTAAAACTGTGTTAATATCATGGTGAGGTGTGAGGTATCAGGAGGCAGCATTATATCGGGAGTGCCATGAATTCACATGATAATAAAATTCCCTTGATTCATACATGAAGTAATTAAGGCACATAAGGGCTGTAGGTATATGGCATAGCAAAGCTAAGAGAATCCCCAACATTGGTCAGATATAGTACAGTTGAAAATTTTGATCTGGTTGGACTCCTACTCCAACACCTACTGGATGAGTGACCTTGAGTAAGTGTCCTACAAGTGATGATCATTATAATATGTTGATAGTGTACTGGGTGCTGAGTTCTGCACACCCTTCTGAACACTTTATTATGTATTGGCTCATTTTATGCATAAACACACACTTGTGCATGTACACACACACACACACACACACACACACACAGAAAATTTATGAGGCCAGTCCTGTTATTTTCCCTACTTTACAAAGAGGTCAAATAACTTGCTCTAGATCACCAAGTGGGCAAATGTCAGAGCCAGTGCTCACATTTTAGCAATCTGGGTCCAGTGTCTATGACCTTAAGCCATAAGAACAGAACTTTTTTGCAAGTCTCTATAAAATATAGCCTTTTAAGTTATTGGGATATTGAATGAGCTAATGAATATAAGGTATTTGGTACAATGGCAATTAATAAATATTTTTTGCTCTTATCCTAAAGGAAGACAAAATAGCATTCTCATCAGTCTTTAACTGTTTGGCTAGAGTTGAAACCCTTGCCTCGTTTTTTCCAACAGCTTTGCTGAGATACAATTAATATATAACATTGTGTATATTAAACGTGTACAAATGTGTTATGATATGTACATTTGTTAAAGGTTTACAAATGATTATCACCCTAGTGTTAGCTCACATAGCCATCATGTCACAATAATTATCATTTCCTTTTCTGTGGTGAGCACATTTAAGATTTAATCTCTTAGCAACTTGCAAGTATATAGTACAGTATTGTTATCTGTTGTCATAATGCTTTGCATTAGATCTCCAGAACTTGTTCATCTTCTAACTGGAAGTTTATACTCTTTGACCAACATCTCTTTGTTTCATCCCTAGCCCCTTGTAACCATCATTCTACTCTGTTTCTATGCGTTTCATGGTCTGTAGACTTCACATATAAGTGAAATAACATACAGTATTTGCCTTTCTCTGTCTGATTCATTTCACTTTAGCATAATGCCCTCAAAGTCCACTGCCTCATACCTGTTAGAATGGCTATCATCAAAAAAATCAAGAGATAAATGTTGGTGAGGATGTGAAGAAGGAGAACCCTTGTACACTATTGGTGGGAATTTAAATTGGTGCAGCCATTATGGAAAACAGTATGGAGGTTCTTCAAAAAGTTAAAAATAGAACTACCATATGATCCAGCAATTCCACTTCTGAGTATATATCCAAAGGAAACAAAAATAGGATATTGAAGAAGAGATATGCACCCCCGTGTTCAGTGTACCATTATTCACAATAGCCAAAATATGGAAACAACCTAAGTGTCTGTCAATGTGTGAATAGATAAAGATGTGAGATATATACGTGTGTGTGTGTGTGTGTGTGTGTGTGTATACGTATATTCACTGACATTTTATCCCTATGCTCTATACTTATCACCAAGTATTAGAGAAGATGTCAGCCTGAAACTTTTATTTTGTGTAGTTTTAGCTTATTTTTAAGGATTTATATGTTGAACCAGACTTTTAAAATTATTTTGATAATTGAGCACCAAACAATGCTATTTATAGGAAGATATTCTATGATAATATTTATTACAATAATTATGATAATTTAAAAGTCTAATATTTATAGAATACTGACTATGTTGCAGGCATTGGGTTAAACATTTGCATTTATTGAGATGCCTTTATTATCCCTCCCATTGTTTTTGAACTGAGAGGATCAGGGCACAGAGCAACCAAAAGAATGTGCCTAAATTCACACTGCTAATATTCCAGATAGCAACAACTTAAACCAATATGTGCTTAATCATGGACCATGCTCTTAACTGCTGTTCTACAGCAAGGTGAAATTTCCCCAGTATCCAGCCAAATTATAAATTACACATACAGGTTTTGATTATTAAAGACATGATAAAGATGCAATTTTAGCATAAAATGCAATTTCTTGATTTAGGTCTTCTAGGTTCTCTGAAATTATTTCAAAGAGAGTTTGTTACTCTGCCTTCATTTCTTTTTCTTATTTGGGGATTCATTGCTGTAGATTACAAGACATATGTATGCCAGTATTTTTTGTAATATCACAAAATAAACAAAGGTACTTAAGCAGTCTCTACTTTATGACTAGTTTAACCTTTCAGCATTCAACAATACTATTTGCTTCTTCTAAAATAATTTACTTATCAATGTATTATGAAACGAGCCTTTTTCATTGTCTTCGGTTGCAGTATTATGTAAAGTACTGCAGTAAGAAAGTAAACTCATGTTTACTTTCTGAAGCATTTTACTTAGAATAGGAATACAAAACATTAGTGCAGGCTTTGTTAAATTTGCCACTTCTCTGATATTTGAAAAGTACTTGAGTTGAGGACAGCATTTCAATGGTACTGAAAACCTCAGAGGCTCTTCAAGCAAATAAAGACTTTTTGTCATTCTCATCTGCATTAGACTAGCAAACTGAATCAGAACTCTTTGACAGTGTTCAATTTTCAGATCTTTTTTTCAAGACTACCTTTGCTTTCCCAGCTAGGGTATCTGCATTTATGGGTCAAATTAATTTTGGTATATAAAAGGTATATATTTGCATTTATGCATATGCCATTGTGAAGATGTATACCTTTAATATATAGAATATATAATGTGTGTCTTTATGTTATTATTAGAACTAAAATGATAATGAATAGTGTTGAGGGAGAAAACAAAAACACATTATGCCATGAAAACCAAATCAATTAGCTCTATATGTACCAACTAAAAATAAAATCCTGTTTTAGAGGTATTTTTTGACACTTGCTTGAGAAATGTTTAATTTTTTACATTTTCTAAATTCATATTTGATTTTGAATTTTTTCCCTTCACATATAAAAACCTCCTTCATTGTGCCCCTTCAGTTAAAAATGTCATAATAATAGTCCAGGCTTATCATTTTTCCCCTTCTACTTTCCATTATTGCTAGCAGCACGACAACTCTCCTATCACCCAGGGTTACAACCTTGAGTCCATCTTTGATTATCTCTCTTTCTACCTTGCATCTAGGACCTTTCTATGTCCTGCCATTTCTTTTATAATGTTTGAAAAGCCAGTTTCTTCTTTTTTGGTTTCCACCACCAAGACCCCAATCTACTTTCTTTTATTTTCTTTTATTTCTGCTCCAACTATTGCAATCTTCCACATTCTTGCCTCCATATCTTTCTTCTTCCATCTCAACTACTAGATTGCTATGAAGTCCATGTATCTATTGGCACATCTGAACCAGAGGAAAGAAAATGGCTTAACTTAAAAATGAACATGTTGAAAAGCAGAAGGCACTGTTTGTTGAAGGTACAAACGATCATCAACATTTCAAACAGTGCATCCCATGGAACTTTTAGTCTCTTGAGATATCACACACACACATACGTACACACACACTCTCACACACACACACACAGTTTTATGCTCCAATCTTGGGAAACGCTTCATACAGTATACTCTTTTAAAGAGTCAAATTCACACCAGCTTAACTTGAAGTTATAAGAAGTCCTGTTGAAACATGCATCTTTTTTAGCATTTTAAATACAATGTTTCTTAAATGTTCTTGACCGGAGAGTCGCTCCTATAGTAATTTTTTTAAAGTATAATATGAAGAGCACATTTTGGGGAAAGTCATTTTATGCTATCACCTCCATCTATTTACATTTCAGAGCTTTCTTTTAAAAAGGAAAGCAAAGTCTGGGGTTGCCCTAATTTTAAAAATGTAGAAATTCCAGCAAACTGCAACCACTATGCCAGAAACCAAAGAGAGCTGTTTACGAGGAACAGCACTGTTCATGGTTTATTTCACCTGGCGGGAGGATTTATGCAGACGATTTATACCATAAGTTGCTAATTTGGAAGCATTTTCACTGATGTCTTCCTGGAAATCATCCTCAGTTATGTTAAATCAAGAAACTATATTTCCCATCTTCAGCTTCACTGTCAAATTCCCATACATCTTCCTGCAGTCCATATGAAGAAATGAAAACAATAAACAACAAAAAGGTTTTTAGATACTAAAAGCTTATTGTCGTATTATCTTTTAATGTAAATTCATGTCAGTCTGGGACAGTGTTTATTATGCACTCTACGGCTCACTGTTTGCTGTATAAGCTTAATGAATTTGCCACTGATAATCAGTGTAACACAAACTCTTTATGGAGCTTACTATGTGGGAAGTGTAGCTCTCAGCCATATTATCTGACAAAAGTGTCTATATAAGCAGTCATCCTGAAGTGCTGATTCTGTTATTTGATTTGGGATTAAGCAGTCTGTTGCAAGCCATCTGCTTTTCTATGCATGCGTCCTTGAGAGGTTAGATTTCTACAGACAGTGCCCCATAACTTTAACAGGTATTTGAAAGATCAGAATTAGCTTAGACATATGCCACTGAAATTGCTGGCCTTATCCTAGAGGACTGTCCAGACTTTGACACTGGAGCCTAAATCAGAAAAACAAGTTTACTTTTCTCACATTGTTGCTGATTCAGAATCCTGCTGCATTTGGCCAAGTGCTGTGAGACTCGAGATCACTTGCCTGACAAACTTTTACAACAGTTCATGCTCCTGAGTATATGAAAGTGTGCACTGGCTGCTCAAGCCATGTCTCCTGATGACTCCCAAAGAACACACTCTTCTGGCCTATGCCTGATTACTCTGCAGAAACTCCTGTGGTTTCTGCTATCTCAGCAACTTCTGGAAATACCCTACTGAAAACATGTATTAGATAGTAAGTGCAATTCTCTGTCTTCGTATTTGAGATAGAAAATGGTTGGGGTTCAATTCCAGGTAACCCGATCAAATAAAAACCTTACTTCATTAATAATCTAACTATTCCAGAAGTGGATTTTATGTGAGCTTCTAGGCATAGAAACAACTATTTTTCTTTGGATGTATGTCTGAATGTGTGAAGTGGATACTTCTGGAAGTTCCCAGATGTGTACCCCATTACTATTTCTTTGGTTTGAGATCTGAAACCCATTCCTTATTTACTCCATTGAAATGTAAAAAAATAAATGCCGATGTGACAATTTCCCTGATTACAACTGAAGCTACTCAACTTTCGCCCTTTGGCCATTTGAGTTACATCTTCAGTATACTACCTGTTCATGTACTTTGCTCATTTTTCTATTGGGGTGTTTGTTTCTTTTTGATTTGTAGGACTTATATATAGCCTATTATATATATTGCAATAATGTCTTTTTGTCTGTGACTTGGTTTTTAATGTGGCAGTGGTGTTCTTTTTCACGCACAAGTATTTGATAGATATTCTGATTGAAAATGTGCATTGTTTAAAAGACAAAAAATTAAAGTGTAAGGTTAAAGAAAGGTAGAAAGTAAAGTGTGGAAAAAGAGGTAGTAAATAAACACTAACCTAAGTTGTTGATGTAGCTATATTAATATCAAACGAAACAATCTGTAAGACAGGAAGTATTACTAGAGATAAAAAGAAACATTTCATAATAATGAAAGGATTAATACAACACTGTGATACAATTTTTATATGAATGTACCTAACAGTAAAGCCTCAAAATATATAAAAAATACATAGAGATAAAGGAGAAAAGACAAATCCATAGTTAGAGTAGGAGAATTTAACATGCTGCTGGGCTGGATTTCTTCAGGGACACTTCTACTTTCCCCTCTAGAGCATGGGTAGAAACACGATTTTTCTTATTCAGTTGAATAGAATTTTCCCTGTAGTTATTCTTTTACAGTGGTATGTCCTTTTAGGGATCCTGGATTTATGCAGAAATCCCAATTCCTTTTGCCCTCCTGGCTGTGGCCCTGTCTTATCTCCATATGAAGATATTAAACCTCAATCCCTTAGTGTTTATTGGGTCTAATTAACCATTCCCTGTTCCTTTCTTCCATCTTCGAAGCAGTAGCATTAATAGTTCACATTCTTATGATTCTGGATTTTACTTCCGGCATCTGAAAATTTCACTTTCAGTTTTGTAAGCTCAGCTATCAATTACATTTCATTATCTATCCAACATTTCTATGTGCTGTAACAAGTGGATGACGGTTATCAGGCTTGCTTATCAAATACTGATTTTCCCTTTAAAAGCACAAAGTAGGATTATCTTGGCTGAAAGCTCTGAGGTTGGGTGGAGTCAAGGGACATGTTCTCAACAGTGAATTCTGAGCAAATGTGATGCATGTTGTTTTTTGAGCTGAGCATTGAGTTGCTAGTGGGTGATCCCTTGGAGTTCTTTATTCTGTTGGGCACATCAGTTAGCTATGTTCAAGATGGCAGCAGCTCTGTCAGCCTGGATCTCTCATTAAATACAATGAGCAGAGATTACCTGATGACTTAAAAGGGACATGCAGCACAATTAGGAAATATATCTTTGTTATTACAAATCACTAAACTTTTGCCGTTTCTGTGTATTTGTTTTTTATCACAGCATAATTTAGCCTACCTGCTCTGTGGTAGGCAGAAAAATGGCTCTGCCAAAACGTCCACACCCTAGATAAACACTGGATTCTGTGAATATATTAGGTTAAATAGTGGGGGGAAATTAAGCCACAGATAGAATTAAGGTATTGATCAGCTGACCTTTAAAAAGGGATATTATCCTGGTTTATGAGGGTACAGTGTAATTACAGGGGTACTTAAAAATGCAAGAAGGAAGCAATAAAGAAGATCAGAGAAAGAGCTATAATGACAGAAGCAAGGTCAGAGAGATGCTATGCTGCTGGCTATGAAGATGCAGGAAGAGGATCAAGAGCCAAGGAATGTGGGCAGCCTCTAAAACTGGAAAAAGCAAGGAAAAACATTTCCCCCTAGAGCCTCCAGAAGGCATGCAGCTCTGGAAATGCCTTGATTTTAACTCAGTGATAAAGTCTCAGTGGTGTCAGACTTGTAGCCTACAGAACTGTAAGATAATAGATGTGTGCTGTTTTAAGCTATCAAGTTTGTGGTAATTTATTATAGTGCCAATTGAAGACTAATACACTGAGCCATACACTTAATCATTTAGTATTGCCCTTAGACACAGGCAGGAGGGCCTAATCTTTAGAGGGATCGACATAGCATGGACACACACAAAAACTTTATTAAAAAACATTTGAGCAGCTCTGTCATTTGGAATTTGGATTCAGTCCTCACACAAAGTACCTATAACCCTAAATGACTTCACATTGACCACAAAATGGACATTGAATGCTAGAATTTCAGTTTTATTTTAAATATATTTAATTTAAAAAATTTTAGTAAATTTTCAAAATATTATTTAAAATTTCAGCTTTAAAAAAAAAATTTCAGCTTTATGTATAATTTAGAAATGAAATTATGAAATAATCTTTTGGGCTTTTGTTTATACTTTAAATATTTTTTATATTTAAGAAGAAAAATAATGATTTTTGAAAACATAAATAATAGTAATATTAATACTTCATAGTTTTTGACAAAAATAAATTAAATTTTGTACATTTTGAATATCCTTTTATTTATTTATTTATTTTGCGGTACGCGGGCCTCTCACCGTTGTGGCCTCTACCGTTGTGGAGCACAGACTCTGGACGCGCAGGCTCAGCGGCCATGGCTTACGGGCCCAGCCGCTCCGTGGCATGTGGGATCCTCCCGGACCGGGGTACGAACCCGCGTCCCTTGCATCGGCAGGCGGACTCTCAACCACTGCGCCACCAGGGAAGCCCCCTATCATTTTATTTTTAACTCTTTAAATCATTACTGAGTGGAGGGATCTGGGTCCCAGTATTTCAGACTACTGTACTTGAGGTAGAGCTTCTGCCCTACAGGTGAGGGCTGGATGGAGAAAGGGAGCCCTGGTCATCTCAGCCGTATCTGCCTGGAATAGAGCTTCTGTAATACATGACTGAAAGGTATAAGAAACACAGACAGACAGCCCCTCCTGGGGTAAAACTGTAGTTCTAGACTGGGAGCTTGGGGGAGAGCAAGCTTCTATCTTCTTGGCCAAAACTTCCTGGAGTTGAAGAGCTTCCATACATAGCATTTGGGGTGGGAGTAAGGAAATGGGTCATGGTTCAAATGCCACAGATTCTAGATGTTCTTACTGAGACTTAATAGATTTCCCTAAATGAATGTTTCTACATTACTATATGCCCTCAGGATGAATTTTCAGAATGATTGTTTGTTTGTATTGTTTTTTCACCAGGTAAAAAGGATGTGCTGAGCTCCTTATTCTGCCTTTCTGTAATCCTTTTGTGCATTAATTTTATACAGAGCATTATGCAAATTTTAAAGCATACCTTTGTTTTATGAAGTGATTATTTAATCAGTAACCTTTCTGGAACATTTAGAATATTCTTTTAGTTTGGTTTATCTTTTTTGAAGGTTTATTTCAAACATTTTTGTTTTTTAAAATATTTTATTTATTTATTTGGTTGCACCAGGTCTTAGTTGCAGCAGGCAGGCTCCTTAGTTGCAGCTCAACAGTTCCTTAGGTGTAACACGTGGGCTCCATAGTTGTGGCACATGGCTCCTTAGTTGCGGCATGTGAACTCTTAGTTGAGCATGCATGTGGGATCTAGTTCCCTGAACATGGATCGAACCTGGGTCCCTTGCATTGGGAATGCAGAGTATTAACCACTGCACCACCAGGGAAGTCCCTTAGTTTGGTTTATATAGAACTTTTTATGAGCACATTTTTTACATACAGTGAGGGATTTCTCCAAGCATTTTCATATTATTTAAATTTAGTTTTTGTTTTTCAGTCAACTTGTTGCTATCTACTTATCTAATAAAATGCACTACTTCAACTGTAGTTTGTTTTGTTTTGACAAATTTATGCACTGACACAATCAAGATATGCAGTATTTCCATCACTCCAAAAATCTCCCCTCTGTTCCTGTCCAGTCTAAATCATCTCCCACCAGGTTTCAATTGACCGTCTATCTGTTTCTTATTGATATACATTAGAATAGTTTTTTTGAGTGTTTCATATAAATGGGACAATGTACTTTGTTAACATTTTTTTTCTTTCCAGATGATAAAATATCATTTTAGTATCATCTGGCTTGCTTTGATTCAGGAAATACCCCAATTATAATTATTGTATTTATTGTCCTTTGTATAACATGCCTTTTTTCTCTGGATGTTTTTATGATTTTCTCTTTATACCTGGTTGTCAGGTATAGTCACACCCTATGATCACTCACTAGTCTTCCTGAGATATTCTGGCTTTCTGTATTATAAGGCACCTAATGTACCCTAGGATGTGTAATTTTAATTCTTGTAGTTTTCTTTGGGCTCACTTTTTTTGAATTGATTAAGCCTCTTGTAGTAGGTTTATTGTTCTCATCTAATTTGAAATTTCATGACTTCAAGTATTTTTCTACCACTCTCTTTCTGGAACTCTAATTATACATATGATAGTTTGTTTTATTCTTTTTCTCACAACTTTTACTTTATTCACATTTTTTGGTCTTATTTTTAGCTTTCTTTTTTTATTTGTTATTTTTAAAATCTTTTTTAAATTTATTTTTATTTTTTATTTATTATTTTTTTTGTGGTATGCGGGCCTCTCACTGTTGTGGCCTCTCCCATTGCGGAGCACAGGCTCCGGATGTGCAGGCTCAGTGGCCATGGCTCACAGGCCTAGCCGCTCCGCGACATGTGGGATCTTCCCAGACTGGGGCACGAACCTGTGTCCCCTGCATTGGCAGGAAGACTCTCAACCACTGTGTCACCAGGGAAGCCCTAATCTTTTTTAAAAATAAATTTATTTATTTATTTATTTTTGACTGCATTGGGTCCTAGTTGCTGCTCTCAGACTTTCTCTCGTTGAGGTGAGTGGGCGTTACCCTTCATTGTGGTGCGCGGGCTTCTCATTGGGGTGGCTTCTCTTGTTACGGAGTATGGGCTCTAGGTGCGTGGGCTTCAGTAATTGTGGCTAGCGGGCTGTAGAGCACAGGCTCAGTAGTTGGGGCTCATGGGCTTAGTTGCTCCGCAGCATGTGGGATCTTCCCGGACCAGGGCTCAAACCCATGTCCCCTTTCTATGAAGGATGTCCAGGGCATTTTGGAGATGGTTAAAAAAGTTCGCTGCAGAATACAGATTCAAATCTGTGCTGTAGTCACATAAGTCACTGCCTCCAGTCAGCACCGTGATGACCTTCCAGTCCTCGTGGAAATTTTTCTATCGTCATCTTTCATCTTTTGTATCAGAGTCTGGACTTGGCTTGAAAGTTCCTTAGCCTTTGTTCCAGGAACAACCTGATTAAGGAAGGCATTTGTGTCATTGGTGTTGCCTGTGCCCACTGCACAGCCTGTGAGATTTCCGTTAAACTTCCAAAGGATATTCAGTAAGGTGGTCACCTTCTCCAGGTAGCTGTCTCCTCCTGAACTATATGACAGCCCCCAGTACTGACATCAGAAAGGTGTTTTCTTTTTGTGCTTCAGCCTATTTGATTTTTATTGCTATGACTTCCAGTTCCTGGGTCTATTCTTTTGCAGTATCTAATCTGCTGTTCATTCCACACAGTGAATCTTTCATTCATATATTTTATTTTTCAGCTCTAGAAATCCCTGTGCTTTTTTATATTTTCTGTATTCTCTCATGATGTTCATGATTTTCTTTAAAAATGTTGAACGTCATTATAAGTCTGTTTCTTTAACCACTGCCCCCGACCTCCCAGTTTTGGGTGAATACAGCTTCTTTGCATATCTAGTAATTTTTAATTGGCTGTTGGGCATTGTGAGTAACCTTGTCGAGATACTTTAATGTGTATTTACTTTTGTTTTGGCAGGTAGTTATAGTTACTTCACATTAGCTTGATTCTTTTGAGTCTTGTTTCTATGTTTCTTTAGAAGAGGTCTGGAATAACCTTTATTCTAGGGAAATTTTAGTCCTATTACTGTGGTTTAACTCTCCTGAGGTTGCCAGTGAATGCCCTGAGTGTTTATAAAGTTCTTTTCACTTTGGCCAATTGAAACTTTAAAGGCTTCCAGTCTTGTGTTAGCTCTAGGAATTATTCAGCTTGTAGCTCCAACTATTTCTAGAAGATCTTCTTTGTGAAACCTCATGAACTCTCACCTTATGCATGTACAAATTTAACCAAAGATTTATGAGGAGCCCTATACATATTTCTGGAGCTTTTCCTCTAAATAGCTTTCTCCTCTTCAGTACTCTTGCCTTGAATGTTACAGCTTCTTCTGATTCCCCAAACACAAATCTGTCTTCTCAGTTTCTTGAGATTGCTGTGTTCTGCTTGGGTTTCCCATACTGGCACCATGTCCTATGCAGAACGTTGGGATAATTGTAGGGAAACCCTCATTTGTTTCTCTTTTTTTCAGGGATCACAGTCCTAAATTACCTCTTTTCCAATGTTGAAAAATAGCTGGTTCACATATTTTGTCCAGTGATAGGACAAATTTTGATTTTTTAAATTAGGTACCTTATAATATAGAAAGCCAGAATATCTTCAGGAAGACTAGTGAGTGATCATAGGGTGTGACTATAAAGAAGTGTTAGCTGTAATATCTCTGCCATTTCATTGGTTTCACTAGGTTTCTATATGAGTAAGATACATAGAAGACCATGAATCAAAACAGTCTCATAGAATTTAGAAAACTCATTAAAAAGAACTCTTTCTAATTATCTGATAAACAATTTCTGTGTTCAGATACTGTACATTTCACAACTTTCATCTCATTTAATACTTTCAGCACTCTTTCAAAGAAGTTATAAATGGAACTTACAACTATAGAGGGAAACAAATAGATCACAACACTTTGGATAAGCAATTAGAAGAGACCAATTCTTGTGATGATGATAGAGGTTTAGTGGATGTACTAATGAAGCTGCTTCAGATACCTTTTGGTAAACTTTGAGCTATTGAATTGCATATGCTCTTTAGTAATTAAACAGTTAATTCCCTTAAGAGAAGTTTGAAGTAAAAACCCTGGGCTGAAAATCGACAAGGCATAACCAGTGTAATAACTACAGGTCCAGAGTAGAAGGCAGATTTACTCTTATTCAAAGACCCGATAAAATTACCAGTCCTAACTCACACGATAAAAATGATAAAAACACACAATCTTCTTGGTCTGAAGGATAGTAGAAATATATTCTGATTCTCTAATTTTACAGGGGACACCCCTGAATCCCAGCAGAGTTAATGGCTTCTACAAGGCTGCCCAGCTAGCTCTTAGCTTAGCTGACAATGAAACCAGGACTTAGGACTTGAGTCACTGTTTTGACTTTATCAACTGAGACAGATTCAATGAGATAAACACAGAAGATACATACTTAATTGACTGCATCTCAGATAAAACCACCAGGAAAACCAAACAAAACTGCTGCTTCACTGTCAGAGTTCTCTTTTAGCTTTGGGATTACATGAATTTCATGTATATTAACTAAAGAGCAACTGGTATACATCACATATCATTTAATTTCTGGGGAAAATAATATCAAAGAATAGTACATAGATTTGGTTTAAGATTCATTTATATGTGGATGGTAGTATTGCTTTGGGAAATGGGATTTTATTTAGTTTTGAAAGTTGAGACAGATTTAATGCTTGCATCTTTAAAGGGAAGAAAACAAGAGGATGCATTTCTAATGATGGCTCTTCTGAGAAGGGATAATGCAGTCTCTCTTTTCCTTGGAGGCCTAATACTGAAACTCAACACAAGAATGGGAGGGCCATGTAGGGAACAGTTTGGATTAGAAACACAAATTTTAAGCATGATGATGCTAAATATAGTTTTTTTTTTTAAAGGAACTTCCCTTCTTTCTGACACTTGCTAAAGAAGCTCCGGCCTAATCTTATATTTTTATTGCCACAATCAGGTTTCTCCAAGGAACCCTGATTACCCTTTATTGGAGAATAGGATTTAGAAACCAAGATCTGAGTTCTCATTGCTACTGGGATGTCACTGCTTCTAGGTCCTCTCAGTATGGAGAGCTAGGAAAAATATACTGAATTATGGGTATACACATATCTATATGTATTTATGTGTCTAGCTATATCTGTGTATTTTAAAATGTACATGAGTTTTTACTGATGTCACTGACTAATCTAGAACCACAGATTTCAATCTAACATTACCTTCTGACTTATTTATCATGTCTTTCTCTGACAGTGAGAAACTTTGCTCACATTATCTACAATTTATTTACCTATTTGCTCAACCTTAGTACATATGTAAATTAGTTTCAAAATTGTTAAGCCATACCTCTGTGAGGATCAGATTTACTAATTAGAGTGCAGTGTTTGTAAAGTTCTTTTTGTCTTCCTACTTACAGTTTTTAGTCAAATACCAACTTTCCAAAAGTTACTTAATGTCCCTTTTTTTCTATCTTCTTCACTGAGGTTAATTCATAAATTGTAATACAGTTAGTTTCACTTGGTACAATTTGTATTCTATTCTGAGATCCACCCAAAATTCGAGTTGATTTTATTTAAATTTGCTTATGGTAAAGATTACAGTACTGTAGGTTTTGACAAATGCGTAGTCATGTGTTTTCCTATGCAATACCACACAGAAAAGCCCATCACACTAAAAACTCCAATGTGAGGCCCCATTGTATTCAACACTTTCCCCACCCTCACCACTGGCAAACACTGATCTTTTTCCAGCTCTAACACTGTATCTTTTAAAAATAATATCATGTAAATGGAAGTATACAATATGTAAACTTTGGAGCTTGGCCTTATTTAGAATAATGTATTGAAGATTCATCTGTGTTGTTGCAAGAATCAGTAGCTTGCTCCTTTTTCTTAAATTGCTGAGTAGTAGTATATATACAATACAGTTTGTTTAGCCAGTCACCTACTGAAGGACTGTTATGTTATGTTCAGTGACTTAGTCTTTTCAGGCTGCTATAACAAAGTACCACAGACTGGGTGGCTTATAACAATAAAGAATTATTTTTTATAGTTCTGGAGGCTGGAAGTCTGTGATGAGGGAGTTAGCATGGTTGGATGAGGGCTTTCTTCCAGGTCACAGACATCTCCTTGTATGCTCACATGGTGGAAGGGGTGAGTGTTCTCTCTGGGGCCTCTTCTATAAGGGTACCAGTCCTATTCATGAGAATTTTACTCTCATGAGCTGATTATCTTCAAAGGTCCCACCTCTTAATACCATTGCAATGGGCTTCAGGATTTCAAAATGTGGATTTTGGGGGGCAGGTGGGCCTGGGACACAAACTTTCAGACCATAGCTTCAAGTTGTTGGTGATTATTTATAAAGTTGCTATAAACATTCATTTAGGAATTTTGTTTGAACCTAAGTTTTCCATTCACTTGGGTAAATATCCAGGAGTATAGACAGTATGGAGCTGGACCATTTGTTAGTGTATGTTTAACTTTATAAAAAATGGCCAAACTATCTTCTAAAGTGGCTGCACCATATGGCATTCCTACATGAATGAAAATTCCTATTTTTCTGCATCCTTGCCAAGATCTGATATTGTTTGTTTGCCTTTCTAATAGGTATCTCATGGTTTTAGTTTGCATTTTTCAAATGGCAAATGATACTGAACATTTTTTTTCTTCTGTTTATTTCCTATCCCTGTATCTTTGGCAAATACTTGTTCAAATCTTTTTTGGTGAAGTACTAGCTTTATTAAAATGTAATTCATAAAGAAAAAAATCCACTTATTTAAGATGCACAATTTAGTGTGTTTTGGTATATCTCCAGAATTTTGAAACTACCAATTTTAGAACATTGTCATAATGCCAAAAAGAAACCCTGTACCCTTTAGCAGTCACCCCTCACCCCATTTCTCCTAAACTTCCCAGAGCTAGACAAACTCTAACCTGCTTTTTGTCTTTATACATTTGCCTATTCTGGACATTTCATATGAATGAAATCATGTAATACGTAGTCTTTTGTGACTGGCTTCTTAGACTCAGTGTAACGCTTTCAAGGTTTATCTGTGTTGTAGCTCATATCAGTAATTCATTCTTTTTACTGTCAAATAACATTCCATTATGTTGATTTACATTTCCCAGAGGGCTAATGATGTTGAGCATCTTTTCAAGTCCTCATTGGCTATTTACATATCTTCTTTGGATAAATGTCTATTCAGATCCTTTGTGCATTTTTAACATTGGGCTATTTGTCTTTTTATTATTGAGCTGTAAAGATTCTTGATTTATTACATATATAAGTCCCTTATCAAATACATGATTTTCAAATATTTTCTCCTATTCTGTAGGTTGTCTTTTCACTTTCTTGATGATGTCTTTGGAGCAAAAACGTTTTAAATTTTGATGAATTCCAATTTTTTTTTTTCACTTTGGTTGCTTGTCCTTTTGGTATCATATTTCAGAAACCATTGCCCACTCCAAGATCATGGTAATTTAGGCCTATGCTTACTACTAAATATTTTGTAGTTTTACATTTATGTCTACAAGCCATTTTATTTTTGTCTGTAATATGAAGTAGGGATCCAGAGTCATTCTTTTGCACTGGGCCAGACTACTTTAGTGCTGTCTATTTTTCTCACGTTATGAAGCCTCTAATGTCACTCCTTAGGTATGTACACATGCCCACTGGGTTGACAGTGGTTTTAGCAGGGCTCTCTTCAACTATTTCTTTCCCTGGTCATTCAGTGGAAACTTGCCTTTGTTAGTATTATACCCAGCCTCAGAAATAGGATCAACTTTTGTATTCTTGTATACTGAGACCTTGCTGAGACCTAACACCACCCTGCTAAATGTACTCATTAGTTCTAGGAACTTTTTTTGATAGCTTTTTCTTGGATTTTCTATGAGATTTCTAGATTATGTGATTGGTGACATTGGTAGATATGAAGTAAAGGAAAAAAGTTTTTGTTTTTAAATCAAAGGAATAAAAATTTAGGGGCTCATTGGGTATGAGGTGCCCTTTGGGACACTCATGTAGACATTTTCACTGTACATTGAAGATCCTGGTCTAGGAATTCTTTAAAGACATCTGATTTAGAGATAGCAATTTGAGGATTCTTCAGTAGACAGTTGCTAACTAAAGTCATGGACATGAATGAAGTCAATCCAGAGGGTAAAAAGACAGAAGACCAGAAGGAAAGATTTCTGAGAAGAGTAGCAGTAATTTGCTCTCATTTTGTCATTTTACAACATCTATAAGCAGTTGTTTACATAACTGCTTAAACTTTGAAGACGGTCAGTGGAACAGAACTACTCTCTATCGTCTTCTAGTATCTGCCCCTGGTAATAAGAAGGTGTGCAGAAAAGAGCACAGCAGGCCTGAGACTGCTATCCTTAGAAAGGCCTGCTTGTAAGATTAGCCCGGCTGGTCCCTGGGAACTTGGATTTGGGAGAGTTTCCACCATTTCCTGATAAGGATGTCTCACTGTACCTAAACTGTTTGTACAAACAATATAGTTTATGCTGACTACCTGCTTTCCTTCTGGGAATCTGGAATTTTTGCAGATGCTAGGTAGAGGGTGCCTACATGACCAAAGCCCAACAAAAACCCTGGGCACTGATTCTCTAATGAGCTTCCTTGGCAGATGATATTTCATGCACGTTGTCACAACTTACATTAAAGAGGAATTAAGTGCATCCTGTGTGATTCCAGTGGGACAGGTCTCTTGAAAGCTTGCTCCTGGTTTCCTCTGGACTTTGTTTCATGAGTCTTTCCCATTGCTCATGTGCTTTTCATCTTTTGATGTAATAAATCATAGCCATGAATACAGCTATATAGTAAGTCCTGTGAGTCTTTCCAGTGAGTCATGAACCTGTGGGGGTGAGGCTTAGGGGCTCCTGACAAAGAAAGCTTTTATCATTTAATTGCCATTACTTTGTACATGCTATATATTTTTTTCCTTCAGTGGCTTTTAGAATTTTCTCTTTATAGTTGAGTTCTGCAGTTTTGTTGTAATGTGTCTGTATATGGTTTACTTCTTACTTGATCTTACCACTTGATGCACCTTTTCAATTAGAGAGCTCATGGCTTTTCCTGGCTAGTTATTTCTCTACCAATATTTTTTAAAATGTTGCCTCTCTACCATGCCATTACATGGATTCTGGAACTTCTGTGCCATTTCCATGTTTCTTATTTCTGTCTCATATTTTAATATCTCTTTATCTGTGTGAGCTGTATTCTGAAAAATTTCCTCAGTTTTTTCTGCTAATTTGCTAATTCTTCATTCAAAATTGTGTCTCATCTACTAATTGCCCACATCTATCAAACTTTTTATGTAAGTAGCTATGATTTTATTTACTAAAACTCTTACTTGTTTTTCTTCTGTATCCTTGCTTCTTTGGCATAATTCCCTGTTCTTGGTACATAAGTGCCGTTCCTTACTTTATCTGTTTGAGGATTACTATAATTATTTTAAAGTTCAGATGCATCTCTGAAGTCATCTCTTCAGGTATAATTCCTCCTTTTTGGAAATGACATTTCTCATACATTCTGCAATTGCTTTCTGTGAATTTATTTTCTTTTGGAATTGCTCTAAAGGGGAAGTTTTTCTTCCTGAGAAACAAAGGCCTTGCTGGGTAGTGTAGTGTTTTGCTGGTTGCTTCTTCTTGGGCTCTGTAGGCTTATTTTGCTTTTAAGCAGGTTTGTGCTGTGTGGATACCATGAATTCAGCCTCAGCACCCTCAAAATGCAGACTTCAGTTTCTGGTTTATGGGATTTTTTTTCCCCGTAGTCAAGGTTACTGGCTTGTTCTGGTAGTGATTTCCTGCCCCAGTTTGCAGGCAGGCATGTGTTCTGCAGTCCTGCTTCCCTGACATGCAAGTGGCCTGTGACTTTGGCTACTCTGGAATTGCAGTGGAACCTGAAACACTGTGGTTTCTACCAAGTCCTGACACTCCTTAGCCACTTGGATTACTTGTTACTTCTGTGAATTCCCGTTCAGATTCTGGAAATGTATTCTCTTTCTTAATTTATGTATATGTTATCAAATATTTCAATTAGTTTTGAGTGGGAGGAGGAATTAGACTGTGTTCTGCATGCTTAATCAACAATCTGTACCCAGGAGTTCAGAATATATATGTTTATAACATAGATCACATAGGAATCTATTGTTGTTGTGAAGCATAGTATATTTGGTATAAACTTACCAATTCACAAAATGAATCTTTATAAACACTAACTGAGTTAATTGGTTTAGACTGTTAAAACTGAGTGTGGGTCTTTCAAGATAAAATTGGTTCCAACCTCTTGACCAACTTCTCCATCCACACTGCCCTAAATAATACTATAAGATTGACAATGTTGGGTTGTCACTGGAAATTGCTTTTTATATGTGGTTATTTACTTTGGTTGCAGCAGTCTGAGACTTTGCTTTTGGAGATGTGTACAGTTTTGAACCATTTCTGTACTTTTTGTTCATCTCCCCTATAGGTGGCTGCAGAAGAAGAGCATTTGTTGTAAGATTTTTCTCCTGGTACCATCATTTTTCATGGCCTTGTGCCACTTGCCACATAACACAGGAACTAGTGAATGACCCAGTGTTTTAACTGTCAGTCACCATGAACTACTTTACGAAACAGGCTTAACAGCTCATAAACTGAAAGCAATCCTGTTTACTGCCATCTCTAGATTCATAGATTGTTTGCAGCCTGTTACTGTTCTAGCAACACTTAGGGGCCAAGCACCTAAAGTACTTTATGTATTTCTTGATGTCTCTTAAGAAGGGCTGGTCTGGTGAGCATCCTTGTACTTTTTTCATCTAAAATAATAGGATTAGACCTTGGGGTGACTGTATCAGAACTACTGACAGCTTTCTACAATATGCTGTGCATGAATATGTCTACCACATCTAGAAACTTTTGGAAGAGGAGAAATAGTACCACAGAAACAGTATTTGAAGATGAATAAATTGATTCGCCATTCTTTTTTTTTTTTTTTGAGTCTATCACTGTAGGTTAATTGACGCTTTCTTTTCTTTGTCTTATTGGCCTGTCAGCACTTTTTCCCCCTGTCAGAGTAATTGCTTTACTCTCTACCAAAGGTAGATGTATATTCTGAAAATAAACTTGAATCTATTAAAGTGGCTAACGTATAGTGGTGTCCCTGTTTTGTAAATTGAGTTCAGATATAGGCTATCTATCTGTTTGGCAGCAGAAGAGGTAGCTATTGGTCTGAATTTTACTGTTTGAGATGTTAGAGCTGCCTTGTAAGGTGGACAGGGGTCAGGGTAGTATCAGATTCACACATTACTGTCCTCACTGAATTTATATGAATGACCTGCCCTGAAGATTGAAGAATCGCACACAAGTATGCTTAAGGCTCCTTTCAACCAGAGAATACTATTTTCACCCCTTTTTTTATGGTAAGAGATGCGATTGCCTTTTGACATACACTGATCTTTTAAAAGCTTGAAGAAAGCTCTGAAATTGTGAGAGAATATTGACAATCAGAATTTTTAAGGAGAGTTTAGTTTCAAAATTTGAAAGATGAAAAATTTATGATTTACTTCTTAATGTGAAAGATCTTTTGGTTAGGTTTCTAATAAAACTCAGTCTGTGGAAATCACCAACATTAATATTTAATATTACAGCACCCCTGTGAGGAAGATAAGTGTTATTGTCCCTTTCTTATGGAAACAAAGAAGGAAATAACTACCATGACAACACTATCCATAGTAGACATGAGTATTAATGTCAAGAAATGTTCCACTTCTGATCGTAAACTATAATTACTACCACATAAGGTAAGGCAAAAACTAGCTAAGCGACCACATACATCAAGGGAACTAGTCACATATTATGTGTCAAAAACCAAATGCTACATACCGAATAAAACAAAGCAGAAAGATGAGATGAGTTCATTGCAAACCTGCAAACTGGGAAACTCAAGGCTACGGGAGCAATGAGTTCTGAGTTTCTCATAGACTAAGGGGTTTTTATGGAATAAATGTGGAAATCATTTGGCTCTTTTTCAGCTGATTGCTTGCCTAGTGCTCTTTCTTATTGGATCAGGGTAGCTGAGTCAGGGGAACAAGGAAGTCCAGAGATGGTGTGAACAGACTTGGCATTTCGGGATTGGCTGGTGCCCTCTGCTGATTTCTGAGAAGACCTGTAAATTCTTGTAAGGTTAAGTTGTTTCCTTTATGTGCTGCATTGGCCATCTCCATTTTGTCCTTGACATAAGTGACTCCATTTCTGTTTGCTTCTACAAATGTAAATGCTAACTTTTAAAAACTTTAATTTCAAGTTTAGCCAAGGACTTCAGTCTTCTGATATTTAAAGACTATTTGGATTTAATGTATTTTTCGTATACTTATATCAATGGAGAGAATTTTCTTCTTGTAAATTGAGTGATTTATGAAATATCCCATGGCAGCTGGACATTTTAAAGGATCAATGGGACTTACAACTCAGTATTCAGTTGATTTCAATTTCCTGTAATTATCCTGTCGACTTTATCTCTAATGAATTCTGTGCCCCAAACATCTTAAGTAAAGTGGCTAACGTATGGCATAGTCAGTAAGCGGATCATTGAGGACACAGATCCAGCTCTGCATAAGCGTCTTTCCACTTCCTTTCCTTCCCTTCCATCCTTCCTTCCTTCCCTCCCTCCCTCCATCCCTCCCTTCATCCCTCCCCCTACTTTTCTTCTTGTCTCCTTTCTTAAATTTTTAAAACTTCAAT
This sequence comes from Neophocaena asiaeorientalis asiaeorientalis, assembly GCF_003031525.2. Classification (NCBI taxonomy): domain Eukaryota; kingdom Metazoa; phylum Chordata; class Mammalia; order Artiodactyla; family Phocoenidae; genus Neophocaena; species Neophocaena asiaeorientalis. The sequence goes on from NW_020185336.1 coordinate 2,599,939, forward strand.
TTGTGAGCTGGAAAATTCCTAGCACATTTTATAAGAGAGGTGTCATTACTTACATAGTGAATGACTCTTGCCAAAGTGATGAGAGAGCTCCATATAAAATAGCATAAGGAAATTTACTTGCTATTTTAGTAACTTCCACGGCTGTCTGAAATCTACCTAAGACTGGCTAAATTTTTTTTCATGTGACTAATAAAAAGGTATCAAATATTTGACTTTTAAATATTTTTTAAAGTGTTCGTGAGTTTTTCTGTCACAATTCATTGTTACCTTGGTCAAGAAGGAATGGAAATGTCTAGGGCAAATAGAAGGTCTTGTTAACTCTCTGGCCTCTTTTTTAACTGTACCCATATATATATATATATATATTTTTTTTTTTTTTTTGTGGTACGTGGGCCTCTCACTGCTGTGGCCTCTCCCGCTGCGGAGCACAGGCCCGGCACACGCAGGTTCAGCGGCCATGGCTCACGGGCCCAGCCGTTCGGCGGCATGTGGGATCTTCCTGGACCGGGGCACGAACCCACATCCCCTGCATTGGCAAGCGGACTCTTAACCACTGCGCCACCAGGGAAGCCCCATTTTTAATTAAATAGAATGTGTGAACTTTGTAATACTATTGTGCTAGTGCACACACACAGAAATACATATTTAAAACTTCCTAGATAAATCCATTGGTGGAAAAGCACTAATACTCTCCTAAGAAGCTTTAAAGAAATAAAGTATCAATTTCTCTAGAGCATTTGTCTCATTATCTACGAAAGTTGCTCTTAAATATTTATCAATTTCTACTTGACCTGTCACAAGCAATTATTACTTTCTGAGATTAAAATACAGACTTTTTAGTTAAATGATAGAAGAGAAAGAACAAATGGCTTTTCCCCCTAGCTGGACTACTTGGGGTCTTCTCCCTCATGAATGCCATTTTGCATATCACCTTAGATTTTGCTGATTAAATGCAGTCCCATAATTACTTTTTGTTTATCTTCTCATTTGTACTGATGTATAATGTTTGTATTTTTGGAGAGAAAGGTGATCTGCATGTCTTACTCCTCTGCCATCTTGAAGCTCTGCCTAACTTATTTATTTTATAGTAGTAGTTCATACCTCTTAATTCCCTACCCCTATCTTGCCCCTCCCCCTTCCCTCTCCCCACTGGTAACCACTAGTTTGTTCTTTATACCTGTGAGTCTGTTTCTTTTTTGTTATATTCACTAGTGTGCTTTAGAGTCCACATATAAGTGATATACACTATTTGTCTTTCTCTGACTTATTTCACTTAACATAATACCTTCTAAGTCCATCCATTTCATTGCAAATGGCAGAATTTCATTCTTTTTTTGTGGCTGAGTAGTATTCCATTGTGTGACATATATATATATATATATGATTCCTTGAGTTCTGTTCTTCTTTCTCAAGGTTGTTTTGGCTGTTGGATCTTTTATGTTTCCATGCATAGTTTTAAAAATTATTTGTTCTAGTTCTGTGAAAAGTGCCCTTGGTATTTTGATAGGGATTGCACTGAATCTGTAGATTCCCTGAATAGGACCTTTTAAATACTAAGAAAAGTCTGTTCACTTTAAACATTAGAAACAATGATTTACACATATTAATCATGGTTTCCAGGCCAAACTTTATTTATATAATTTTTTAATTCCACATTTTATGAATAACATGACTTTTAAAATAGAAGACTATATATTACCCATTCCATGTATTATTTAGATGATTTGGATTCATTCCCACTGCTACCTCAAATAACCCCTCTAAACAAATGGAAAGTATCTGAAAAAAAATAAAACATTAAATTTCAATAAGACAAATGAATTTATCACTAATCCTTTCCAAAAGGTGTGAAATTGCACTTATACGTTGTTTTCATTATGCATTCATTTGTAATAACCATAACCATTCTTCCTGTATTATTAGACATATATTTACTATACAAAAATATACATTTTCACAATAAATAACATTTTATTTAATTTAAATCTTTATGTTTACTTTTGTTCTTTAATTGTGCTATTTTATAAAAATAAAGTTATATATGTGGTAGTTCTGTTTTAAAATAACTTCCTATCATTTATACTCTGATTTTATAAAATATAGAAAATTGTATTTAAAAAGTGTTCTATAATTGTAGACCTAGAGATAATTACTGTTAATGTTTTTCTCTCATACATACAGGTGTGCATATGTGTGCATAAACATATGTGCATATATACATATATATTATAATATAAATAAGAGTTTATTTTAATAGACTTTATTTTTTAGAGAAGTTTTAGGTTCACAGCAAAACTGAGCAGAAAGTACAGAGATTTTGCTAAACCTCCTTCCCCTACATATTCACAGACTCCCACTATCAACTTCTAGAACCAGAGGGGCACATCTGTACCAAAAAATGAACCTATATTGACACATCATTATCACCCAAAGTCCATAGTTTACTTAGGTTTCACTCTTGATCTTGTACATTCTGTGTACAGTTTTGACAACTGTATGACAACATGTGTCTTACAGATTAGTTTCACTGCCCAAAATGTCCTCTCTCCTCTGCCTACTGATCCCTCTCTCTCCACTAAACCCCTGGTAACAATTGGTCCTTTTACTGTCTTTATAGTTTTTTAGTATTAATTTTATTTTATGAAAACACTTTCTTTTATGAACATATTTCATGTCATTAAAATTTGCAAATAATTTTATAAATTTATATAATATTGTATTTAAGTATCATTTTCCTTTTTTTTGCCATATAATATTTAACCATTCTGATATTGTTGGGTATTTAAGTAGTCAATTTCTTTTTTTCTTGCTATTATAAATAGTTCCTTTATGAAAATTTTATCCATTAATTTTTGAAAAATATTATGATTTTCTTAGCTTACAGTATAGATATTGAAGTCCACATTTTACAGTTCCTCGGGCCAAAAAAAAAAGGATTCATCCATGACTCCTTTATTTCTCTTCTACCTTATTTCCGTTCCATCTCAAATCCTTTCAGTTCTACCTATCAATACAATCTACACCCCAATCCAACCTTTTTTTTTTTTTTAACCACTCTCATATAAACTATTCTCTTCTAAGTCACTGTCTTCTCTTGTTTGTATAAATACAGTAGGAATAGACCATGGCACTAATAAACCCTTGCCTCCCTCAAGTTATCTCAACATGACAACTGGTATGATCATGTAAACTGAGTTAGATTGCATCATTCCTGTGCCCTTTTATTTAGAAGGGCAGAGGAGCGAAAATAGCTAAGCAAAATAAGAATTAGGTTGGAAGCATCACTACCTGACTTTAAAAATTACAGTCAGGCTACAGTAATCTGTTGTATTTTAAATACTGCTAGATAGCAACTGGAAAATGAAACAAAAAAAATTCACCTACAATTGCGTCAGTTTAAAATATTGAGGAATAAATTTAGAAAAAATGTGAAAGACCTCTACATTGACAGTGTGATATTGGTGAAGGAATAGACACCTAAATCAATGGAACTGAATAGAGAGTTCAGAAATATATCCACACAAATGTGATCATTTGATTTTTGACAAAAGCACATAAGAAATTCAGTAGAGAAAAGATAGTCTTTTCAACAAATTGCTAATCCATATGCAGAAATATGAATCTCAATCTAAACCTCAAACCTGTACAAAAATTAAATCAAAATTAATCATAGGCCTAAATTTAAAATGCAAAACTTTAAATAATTTAGAAAAAAAAAAGGAAGAAGAAAATCTTCTTGATCTGGGTTTAGGTGAAGTGTTCTTAGACAACAAAAGCATCATCAACAAAAAAACTATAAATTGGATTTCATCAAAATTAAAAACTATTTTAACTACTAGGTGTTTTATCCTGTCACTTTTCTAAATTTACTTAATAGTTTCCATAGTTGTTTTACAGATTCCTTAGGATTTTCTATGTAATCGGTCATGCTCTCTGTGAATGGAGACCTTGTACTTAAAAAATTTTTTCTCTCATTACTATGCGTAGGATATCAACAGATGAGGTGAGAGTGGGCATCCTTGCCTTTTTTTTTTTTCAGTTTTTAGTGATAAAGTATTTAATATTCCATAATTAAGTATAATGGCAGTTGTAGGGGTTTATTTTCTTTGTTTTATTTTTTTGCTTGTTTAATTTTGGTAGACAAACTTTCTCAAGTTGAAATAGTTTCCTTTCATTCATAGTGTTCTGAGAGCTTGTAAATCTTATAAATTTTTATAGTGAAGTATTGAATTTTGTCAAATGATTTCCTGCATATATTGAAATGATATTTTCTTTTATTCCATAAAATGGTGAATTAAATTGGTAAACTATTTGAATGTTAAATTAGCCTTGCATTCTTGGAATAACTGCTATTTCAGCATGATGTGTTATACTTTTTACACATTTCTGGCTTTGATTGCCAATATTTGCAAGTATTTTTTGCATCTACATTCATTGAGAGATATTGCTCAGTAATTTTTTGATAATTTTTTCATCAAGTTTTTGTTTTAATTTACATTAGCTCAGAGTTGGAAAATGTTCCCTCTTCTGTTTACTGAAAGAATGCATAAAATTGGTGATATGTCTTCTTTAAATTTGTGATAAAACTCATCAGTGAAACCATTTGGGCTTGGAGTTTTCTTTGTGAAGAGGTTTTTGATAAGAAATTCAATTTTTAACAGCTACACAGCCAATCATATTCTATATTTCTTCTTGTGTCAGCTTTGATAAGTTGCGTTTTGCAAGATATGTATATATTTTTATCTAAATTTTCAAATTTGTTGCATGAACATATTCAGAATACTTTTCTATTTTCCTTTGGATAACTTAAATTTAACATCAAAAATGAGGGAAACACATAACAAAATGGAAACTATAGGCCAACGTCTGTGATGATCATGAATTCAAAAATCTTAAAACGTTTGTTAGCAAACCAAACTCAACAATCTGTTGAAAGAAAAATATATTAATACCTAGTTGGTGCAGACTCCAGGAGGGAAATGTGTTTAGCATAAGGAAATCAGTGAATGCAATCCACATTTTAACAGGTTATAAGAAAAAATATTTATTATAATCATAGAAGAAGCAGGAATTAAAAAATAAAACATAGCATTCATTTATGATAGAAGATAGAACTAAAAAAATAAAATATAGCATCATTTATGATAGAAGAAATCTAGGAATAGAAAAGCACTTTAACCTGAGAAAAATCATTCTGTATAAGCATACAGTAACTCAAACTTGATGGTGAAGCTCTGAATATTTTTTGAGATCTTCAAAAGGATAAAGGTGATCACTAACACCACTTCTATGCAACATTGAAATAGAAGACCTAACTTGTACATTAAGATGAGAAAAACAAAACATATTAAAATTGTAAAGATAGAACCAAAATTTTTCATTTTTTGAGATTATGCAATTTTGTTCATGGACAACACAAAATTATTTGTCAATATAGATTATTAAAACTTCTAAGAGCTTTTTAGTATAACATCAATATATAAAAACCAGTTTCATAAATGAGGCGTTATGTATTTTTGACCTTAGGGTGAGGAAGGCCTTAAGCCCCAAAGAGCAGAACTCGTAAGCTGGCATATGGGGGCATAATAGATGTATTAAACCATACCCATATTTTACAGATTTTGTTGATCAATAAAAGATACCATAAAAATGCTAGGAGATTATTTAACAGGAAAAAAATATTTTTAAAGTCTATAACTGACAGGGGTTAATATCTAGAATATACGATGATTACCTGTAAGTCAGTATGAAAGATATAAGAAACCCAATTAAAAAATGAGCAAAGGGTATATATATAAAGCCAATTCACACAACATCAAACACAAATATCTATCAAATATTAGAAAAGCTAGTCATACCTGACATTAGTAATCTGTAAATTCAATGTAAATTTAATTATTTTATCAACTTGCCAGAAGGAAGGCAGTGGAGCAAAATTGAAGTCCTCTAAACTCTTATAATTTATAAAAACTTTTGAACAAATGAAGATACACAGAATGAAGGTGAGAGTTAATAATAGTTAAAAATGATCATTATCACTGAAATTGTATGGAGAATATATATAATGCACTCCTTCTCCAATTACTATTTTTTCCCTTTGAGTTATTCAGCAGAGCTTGGAAAGGATTGAGCACTGTTTTAAACATGTATTTCTTCTTGTCATGTGACCCTCCAAAGAAATTAGCCTTTAAAGTTGGAAAAGCTCTCCATGCATACCTTGATTATACTTGTGTATATAATGTATATACTTTGTGATACTGACTGCTCAGTAAGGGTCATAAGTCAGATTGCTATTATTTTTTATTTTTAAGGTAGTTTTCTTCAAATAAGTTATTTCCTTTGCTTGAAACACCATGAACATAGCCTTTTTTGATTGTAAAACCTTTGGAGTATAACAATTTTTTTTAACAGTTCTGAAACAAACAAAAAAAGTTTCACTTATTCCTGAAACCCTGATGGGTTTTAAACTGTGTAGCTCACTTCTTTGTTCTATGTAACAAAAGAAACTTCTTAGGATTTCTGACTGCACTGTTCTGGTTGTGCCAGGTTACTACTGCCTTTTACAAGACAGAAAAACGTTCAGCACTTCTGACTCAGACTGCTTGTTCAAAGACCAGAGCCTTGAAAAGGGCATTGAGATGGCCTTAGAGCTAAATTTACATTATTTTTTATGGTTTTGAGATTCTGATTTTCGGAACTTCAGCATTTACAACATTTTGATAAAAGACAGTCTTAGCTTTGGCGGGAAGGGGCTTTAGAGTATTTTCTATTCTGTGTAAATTGATTAGCTGGTCATCAATGTCTTCCGCATTCTTGGCTGCATACAACATGAAGAGATTTCCACTAAGCCAATAAATATGCTGAAAGCTTTGAGAGTAAATAAGGCACAAGTTGAAATTCCTGCATTCTGTTCTATGGCCAAGATTGTAAGAACTAGAAAAGGTTATTCACTCCTTCTTCCCTTCTTTCTCTTCCTCCTCTCCCTCTCTCCTCCCCTCCCTTCTTCCCTCCCTCCCTTCCTTCCTTCCTTCCTCTTTCTTCCTTTCTTTAAGTTACAGAGTTCAGTAAGAGCACTAAGAAACGAAGTTGATTGATGCCTGTTGTTTAAAATAACAAAAGGTGCCATATATGTGTGATAAAACTTAAGATCTAATATATATGTTACATAGTATATCCTAATAATGTATTAAACATAATATGTAATATGCAATAGAGTCAGTCCCATTTGGGGGCATTTAGGTGCTTTCTAGTTTTTTGCATCATAAGTAATATTAAGTAACTTATTGTACAAAACTCTGCCAAATTTCTGTTTCCTTTAATTAAAAGTAACAGTAGGTTTAAGTAAAAGTAGGTTTACTAAGATAAAAAGTATGAACAGATTTTTAAAAATCTAAACGTTTGTTGCTGTTCTGTAAAAATCTATTGATTTATAATACTTACTTTGAACTGTCTTCTTTATGACATTGCAATCATTTCAAATAGGTATTTCTTTTCTATTATTTCTTTTATTATTAAAATGCTCAGTTTTCTCCCCTAGCTTGGATTCCAAAATGCTGACAGCCAGGCTTGTATGCTCCATGCAGGAGATAGGCTGATTCCATTCTGGGGAACCTGAGCAGTCAAAGAGAAAGGTCTAAATTTTCCCACATTCAAGTTTCCCTAACGAAACAGCCCTGCCAGCTGATCTACAGTGAGGCTCCCTGTTGACAGAGACCATTCACCAGTGCAGAGCTTTGAATCAGCTTTTAGGTGTTTCACCTCTAAGTACAGATAGCCAGAAATCATTGGACACAAAAGACAGAGGCTGAAACACACATATAGGAAAAAGGACTTTTAATTTTAGATCAGGAAGTCCACAAACCAAATGGCAGATGTATTAGAGAGATCATAAAAAATTAAGTGACGAAAATCATCAAATAAATGATTCAAGGTTTCATGAAATTGAAGGACATGAGTTTCTGTGTTTAACAAAAACATTCGGGGAGAAAATTTGGCCCACATTAAACATATCATTATGAGCTATCAAAACAATGGAGTAAATGGGACAATTGCAAAAGCTTGTTGAAAAAAAAAAATCAAACAATAAAAGAAGCCATGTACAATGAATCTGTAGTCCAAATGTTTGTAGATTTCTCTATTTTGACACCAGAAACTCAAAGCCAGTAGAGCAAGGCATTTACATTTTGATGAAAAAAAGGACATCTAACCTAGAATTTTATACAGAAGTAATTATGTGTAGACAAGGATATTTCCGTATATGGGAATTCTCAAAAAATTTCTCATTTACATATCCTTTCTCAGTAAGTGAAGGAGTGGGTAAACCAAGAAGGAAGAAATAATAGGATCCAGGAAACAATGGCTCCAACTCAAGAAAAAGATAATGCCCTAGGATGATGGTGAAAGAAGATGGCAGGGTGAGCACTGTGCTCCAGATGTAAAAACCAGGTCCAAAAAGTCCAGGGGACCTGTCTCCAAGATGAGGTAATTGATAGGACCCATGATGTATTTGAACGTATTGAGAGAGATTGTAGACAACTTGGGGAAAGCTTGGGGCTGAATTAGTGGGAAAGAGAACACAAAAAGGTAAAAAGAAAATAAATATTACCTTTAATGTAAAGTAAAAGTTGTGCCCCCACAAAAGTAATCTCCATCTAGTACTTAGTCCATCTAGGAATAATATTCACATAATCTTAATAATCTAAGCATTTAATATTGATCTAACTAAAAGTATGGTATAAAAGTATTGAGAGACTGGGTGGACCCAGATATATTTCAGATATAGAAATAATTTGGGAGATAATTTGTTTGTGTTGGTCATGTTTGACAGATGACTAAATGCTCATCTTCCATGCTGGAAAATCAATCAATAGTTGCTACAACTAAAAAAAAAAAAAAATGAAGAATTAGACATAATGAACTAAATCAAAGAATTGAAAGTTGTTGCCCCTGGGAAATGAAAACAGAGAAAGGGGTTATAAGGACCATTATTTTGTAAGAAGTCTTAGAGAACTATTTAATATTTTAATCTATGTGAAAGAATTTTTTTTGCTGAAGTCGGTAACGAACTTAAATCTACATGATGAAGTGTTCTATCACTAAAATTCTAAGTTTTATATAGGACAAAATCGTGGTGAAATGTTTTCTGCCCAAATAACACATGCAAAAACAAAACAAAAAACTCAGTGAAATTCAGTTATAAAATAAGCAGTTTGTGCCACAAAACTGCTGTGCCTTCCATTAGCTGCTAAGTTGTATCGACCCCTTTATACAGGGTGTCTTACCAAGCAGTCATATGTTCTTGAATAATTAACTATTGCTTACTCTGGTGATACGTCATTAGCATAAGATAATGACATTTTCAGATAGCCTAAGTATCCTTAGGCAGACAAGGTCTTTGGCAAATAAACACTGTGTATATGTAGACTCCAGTACAAAATAGAATCATGAATTTTTTTAGGGGAACTTACTGATCTTAAAAATTGGATAGCAGGTGCTTTGGTTTCAGTCTGAAGTAACAGTTTGTCAATGACACATCCCATAGTCAGATTTTCTATCCATGAATTTATTGGCTGAAATAGTTACTAATATGACAAATTTATTAGCCTGCAATTAGAAATGCCAACATTGAAGCAGATGGTCTCCTCCAGCAAGTGACAATTTGAAGCATCAGATTTATCATGAAACAAATGGAAACTGTTTAGAACCATGGTATTCTGGCCTCAGAAGGGAAGAACAATAGGAATAGTAGCAATTAATAGCAATAGTAGCTTTATAGTTTAGTCACATTTTAGGAAATCTTTGATGAGGAACTTTTTCAAAAAGGCTTTTTTTAAGTGCCATGTGAAGAATTTTATTTCTTTCCTAAACTGCAAACTGAAGCAGTTGTCTTGGTTTGATTACATTTGAATTTTCTTATTTTTTTGCAGAGATTTAGCATGCGTGTGTGTGTGTGTGTGTTGAAAGAAAGATAATTTCTGAACACCCATCTAAGAAAACGCCAGCAGGAAAGTGACAACAGCACCTGTGGGAAATAGCAAAAAGAACATTGTGGGTGTTATGTCCTGTGGGGTTTGGTGGTTGGTGGTAAAAATCAATTATATACTGTACAAATAATTCCAGGGGGATGGAAGATGGCAAGCACAAATAATGCATTAGTGTCCTTAAATATATATCACCCATAGAATTAGTAGCACCAGCCATGACCCAATTGTGGAACACAGCTGAAAGCTAAAATAAAAGGTTGAACCCACGTACAACCCTTGTGCAAGTGATCGCAACTAGCTTAAGTGAAATTGTGCCAAAGCAGAGTGCCTTCATAAGCCATTCTCTATTCCTTTCTGTTGCCCATATTAATTACCAGAAATCTGTTCTGTGGCAAACTTCCACCTCAAAAGTGTTTGCAAAAGTGGCTTAAGAGATGTTAGGTTTCAGTGTCAGTAGGAGATCAGCTACAATTCTAGTGGAATGGGTCCTATGCTGTTTCTAACAAGTGTTTGCTTTTGTGTGTAACACTTGATTCCAAATCTCAGTCTACCTTGGTGAAGTAATTTAAAAGAGTTCAAAAGGAAGATTGTTTTGGATATCAAACAGTCTCAGCTAAGTGGAAAGGCAAAAATCTATAGTTTGATCTCACTTGTATATGAGTGTGCTGATGACCTGCCTGAAAAACAGTGGTTGAAATCTCATGCAATGAAAGCATTGTTCACATAGTTTAAGTTGAGTAATTGCTATCGTTTAATGAATATCTTTCATCTATCTATATTCATCTATCATCTATTAATCATCTATTATTTACTGATCTATCATTATTTCTCTATATCTATCTATCTATCTATCTCCCTCCAATCGTTAAAAACACCATTAGGTTAGGGTATTATGTCCATTTTGAAGATGGGGTAATGAAATGAAGAATTTATGCTTTAAAAATATCCTTGTGCCGGCTTTGACATTTGAAGAAGGAAAAGGAAAGTGAGAGCCAGAAAGAAGTCTCTGACTGTAGCCAGATGAAACAAGCTGGCTCTTGGGGAGAGACGAGCAGGGAGGAGGGAGAGTGGACTGATCATGTACACTTCAGAGAGAGTAATACCTTTGGGATTTTTATAATATATTTGGTTATGTATAGCATAAAATCCTTTTTTTTTTAATTTAAAGATTTCTCTTCTACTCCCATGGCTCATAATCCCTACTGCTTTTTTCCCTGAGCATTGTAAGTACTAGGAATTCTTTTCTAATACCAGAGTGGTAGAATATCCAAAAGAGACTGTTTGGTGGTAGTGGTAGTCTAATTATTGCTTTAATGGTATCTGCTTCTTATAAGTTACCTTGCTGAATAAAATTCTAAGTTTTCCTGTATATGCTAAAATATTTTACAAAAGGTATTTGTCTTTAAACTGTAAGTTCCCCACTGATGGTTCCCATCCCTTCTCTGCTGAGGCTTTAATAACTTTCAATTATATCTGGAAACTTAATAGAAATTTAAATGGGAGTTATGTTTTTTAACTTTGAATTAAAATGAAGAAAAATAAACTGAAAATATATAAAGTGCTTAATTTGATCAATTTCAATACATTTATGTAACCATGAGATCATCACCAATATCAAAATAATAAACATTTCCATCAACCACAAAAGTCTCCTTGTGTCCGTTTATAATTCATTCCTCCCACCACCCCCATCTTCAAATAACCAGTAAACTGTTATCTCTTATAGCTCACTTTGAATTTTCTAGAACTTCATATTAATACACATACTATTTTTGTTTTTTGGCCTGGCTTCTTTCCTTCAGCACAATGACTTTGAGGTTCATTTATGTTGTTATATATAACATCAGTTAATTTTAATGACTGGGAAGTATTCCACTGAGTAAATATATCCCAAATCGTATTTTTTTGTTTTTTTTTTTTGCGGTACGCGGACCTCTCACTGTTGTGGCCTCTTCCGTTACGGAGCACAGGCTCCGGACACGCAGGCTCAGTGGCCATGGCTCACGGGCCCAGCCGCTCTGCGGCGTGTGGGATCTTCCCGGACCGGGGCACGAACCCGTGTCCCCTGCATCGGCAGGCGGACTCTCAACCACTGCGCCACCAGGGAAGCCGCCAAGTTTTTTATTCACTTATCTGTTGATGAGCATATAAATTGATTCCAGTTTGGGGCTATTGCAACTCCCTTTGAATGAATATTCATATGCAAGTCTCTGTGCAGACATATATTTTCAATTCCTTGTAGTTAATAAAATTTCAGTGAACACTCACAGACAAATCTTTGAACAGACATATATTTCAATTCTCTGTGGTCAATACCGAGAAATAATATGACTAAGTCACATGGCAGGTGAAAGTTTAACTTTGTTAAGAAACTGTCAAGCTGTTTTCCAAAGTGATTATACCATTTTACATTCTTCTCAGCACTGTATGAGAGTTCCAGTTGCTCCATATGCTCACTAACACTGGGTGTGGTAAGATTGTTTATTTTGATCCATTTTCATGGTTATGTAATGGTATTTTATTTCAGTTTAATTTACATTTCTCTGGTGAATAACTGTTGAATATCTTTTCATGTACTTACTGGACACTCATATATATTCTTTTGCATTAATTTTTATTGAATTGTGTTTTTCTGATTATTGGATTGTAAGAATTTTTCATAGTTTCTAGATATAAGATTTTTTTCTAATGTAAGTGTTTCCAATGTTTTCTCCCAGTCTGTGGTTTAACTTTTCGTTTTTAAAATTACATTTTTCAAAGACCAAAATCTGTTATATCGATGAGGTCCAGTTATGATTTTCTCTTTTTTGACTTAAGCTTTCTATGTTCTGGTTAAGAAAAGTTTGACTTTGCCTTTCTTCTAGATTTAATTTTTTTAGGTCTTATATTTAGGTCCATGATCCATTTTGAGTTAATTTTGCGTTTGATGTGAGATCAACGTTCACTTTTATCCATAAAGATATCCAGTTATTGCTATAACCTTGCAAACACTTTCTTTTCCCCATTGAATTGCCTTGTCACCTTTGTGAAAAATCAATTGACCAAATTATAGAGGTCTATATCTGGACTACTCTGTTCCATTGAGCTAAATATCTAGGTTTTTTGTTTGGTTTTTGGTCTTTGAAATATTAAATTGTCTTGATCACTTTAGCTTTATAGTAAGATTTGAAATCAAGTACGTTCATTCTCATACTTTGTTCTTTTTATTAAAAAATTAATTGGTTAATTAGGGCTCTTGCATTTCCAAACAAATTTTAGAATCAATTTGTCAAATTCTAGAAAAAAAAGACTTGGAATTTTTTTGGAATTACTTTGAATCTATAGACCAACTGCCATCTTAATACTGAGTCTTCAAATTCAGGAACATGCTGTATCTTCTGATTTATTTAAGTCTTCAACTTCCCTCAGCAATTTTTTAAATTGGAGTATGATCGCTTTACAATGTTTTGTTAGTTTCTGCTGTACAACAAAGTGAATCAGCTATACATATACATATATCCCCTCCCTCTTGGAACTCCCTCCCACCCCCAACCCCCCATCCCAAAACCTTCCAGGCACTGAGCTGAGCTCCCTCTGCTCTACCACAGGTTGCCACTAGCTATCTATTTTACACAGGTAGTGTATTTATGTCAAACCTAATCTCCCACTTCATCCCACCCTTCCCTTCCTGCACTGTGTCCACATATCTGTTCTCTATGTCTGCATCTCTCTTCCTGCCCTGCAAACCGGTTCATCTGTACCATTTTTCTAGATTCCATGTAAATTCATTAATAGACAATATTTGTTTTTCTGACTTACTTCACTCTGTATGACAGACTCCAGGTCCATCCACATCTCTGCAAATGACCCAATTTCGTTCCTTTTTATGGCTGAGTAATATTCCATGTTTATATGTACCACATCTTCTTTATCCATTCATCTGTCGATGAACATTTAGGTTGTTTCCATGTCCTGTCTATTGTAAATAGTGCTGCAATGAACATTGGGGTACGTGTCATTTTGAATTATGGTTTTCTCTGGGTATATGCCCAGTAGTGGAATTGCTGGGTCATATGATAATTCTATTTTTAGTTTTTTATGGAACCTCCAGACTGTTCTCCATAGTGACTGTTTCAATTAACATTCCCACCAACAGTGCAAGAGGGTTCCCTTTTCTCCACAACCTCTCCAGCATTTGTTTTTTGTAGATTTTCTGATGATGGCCATTCTAACCAGGGTGAAGTGATACCTCATTGTAGTTTTGACTTACATTTCTCTAATAATTAGCAATGTTGAGGATCTTTTCATGTGCCTCTTGGCCATCTGTATGTCTTCTGTGGAAAAATGTCTATTTAGGTCTTCCGTCCATTTTATCACTAGGTTGTTTTTTGATATTGAGCTGCATGAGCTGTTTGTATATTTTGGAGAGTAATCCTTTATCCCTTACTTCATTTGCAAATATTTTCTCCCATTCTGAGGTTTGTCTTTTTGTCTTATTTATAGTTTCCTTTGCTGTGCAAAAGCTTTTAAGTTTAATTAGATCCTATTTGTTTATTTTTGTTTTTATTTCCATTTCTCTAGGAGGTGGGTCAAAAAAGATCTTGCTGTAATTTATGTCAAAGAGTGTTTTCCCTGTGTTTATCTCTAAATGTTTTATAGCGTCCAGTGTTATATTTGGGTCTTTAATCCATTTTGAGTTTATAGGTAGTGTTCTAATTTCATTCATTTACATGTAGCTGTTCAGTTTTCTCAGCACCACTTATTGAAGAGACTGTCTTTTCTCCAATGTATATTCTTGCCTCCCTTGTCATAGATTAGGTGATCATAGGTGTGTGGGTTTATCTCTTGGCTTTCTATCCTGCTCCATTGATCTATATTTCTGTTTTTGTGCCAGTACCATACTGTCTTGATTACTGTAGCTTTGTAGTATAGTCTGAAATCAGGGAGCTTGATTCCTCCAGCTCCATTTTTCTTTCTCAGGATTGCTTTGGCTATTTGGGATCCTTTTTGTTTCCATACAAATTGTAAAATTTTTGTTCTAGTTCTGTGAAAAATGCCATTGGTAATTTGATAGGGATTGCCTTGAATCTGTAGATTGCTTTGGGTAGTATAGTCATTTTCACAATATTGATTCTTCCAATCCAAGAACATGGTATATCTCTCCATCTGTTTGTGTCATCTTTGATTTCTTTCATCGGTGTTTTATAGTTTTCTGAGTACAAGTCTTTTGCCTCCTTAGGTAGGTTTACTCCTAGGTATTTTATTCTTTTTGTTGCAATGGTAAATGGGAGTGTTTCCTTAATTTCTCTTTCTGATCTTTCCTTGATAGTGTATAGGAATGCAAGAGATTTCTGTGCATTAATTTTGTATCCTGTGACCTTACTGAATTCATTGAATAGCTCTAGTAGTTTTCTGGTGGCATCTTTAGGATTTTCTATGTACAGTGTCATGTCATCTGCAAACAGTGACAGTTTTACTTCTTCTTTTCCAATTTGGATTCCTTTTATTTATTTTTCTTCTCTGACTGCCATGGCTAGGACTTCCAAAACTATGTTGAATAATAGTGGTGAGAGTGGACATCCTTGTCTTATTCCTGATCTTAGAGAAATCCTTTCAGTTTTTCACTATTGAGAATGATGTTTGCTGTGGGTTTGTCATATATGGCCTTTATTGTGTAGAGGTAAGTTCCCTCTACACTTTCTGGAGAGTTTTTATCATAAATGGGTGTTGAATTTTGTCAAAAGCTTTTTCTGCATCTATTGAGATGATCATATGGTTTTTATTCTTTAATGTGTTAATATGGTGCATCGTGTTGATTGATTTGCATATGTTGAAGAATCCTTGCATCCCTGGGATAAATCCCGCTTGATCATGGTGTATGATCCTTTCAATGTGTTGTTGGATTCTGTTTGATAGTATTCTGTTGAGGATTTTTGTTCCTATGTTCATCAGTGTTATTGGTCTGTAATTTCCTTTTTTTGTGATATCTTTGTCTGATTTTGGTATCAGCATGATGGTAGCCTCATAGAACGAGTTTGGGAGAATTATTTCCACCATACTATCTTCCAGCTCACTTATTTGTTCTTCTGCTTCAGTTATTCTGCTGTTGATTCCTTCTAGTGTACTTTCCTTTCAGTTATTTTGTTGTTCATCACTCTTTGTTCTTTAGTTCTTCTAGATCCTTGTTAAACATTTCTTGTATTTTCTCGATCTGTGCCTCCATTCTATTTCCAGGATTTTGCATCATCTTTACTATCATTACTCTGAATTATTTTTCAGGTAGGTTGCCTATTTTCTCTTCATTTATTTGGTCTTGTAAGTTTTTACCTTCTTCATCTGTAACATATTTTTTTGTTGTCTCATTTTTTTTTTTGGTGAGTGGCACTGCATTCCTGTCTGGTTGTTTGGCCTGAGTCATGCAACACTGGAGTTTGCAGGCAGTTGGGTATAGCCAGGTCTTGGTGCCGAGAAGAGGACCTCTGGGAGACCTCACACAGATTAATATTCCCTGGGGTCTGAGGTTCTCTGTTAGTCCAGCGGTTTGTACTCGGTGCTCCCACCACAGGAGCTCAGGCCTGACCCCCAGCCTGGGAACCAATATCCCGCAAGCTGCACAGCACAGCAAAAAAAAAAAAAAAA
>NW_020185336.1:2616566-2690206 GCF_003031525.2 Neophocaena asiaeorientalis asiaeorientalis
AAAAAAAAAAAAAAAAAGACAACAAACAAAAAGGAACAGAACAATAAAAAAGAATAAAAAATAAACTAAAATTAGAAAAATAAAAATATATTAGAAAAAATATAAATGAAACAACAAGGCTAAACAGAACCACAACAGCAAAAAAAAAAAAAAAGGGCAGAAAACCCCTTGGGAGGGTAGGCGAGGCATAGGCTTAGTGCAGCCAGCGGGGGCCCCAGAGGGCAGAGGTTCTGGCCTGGGATCCCCGCAGGCTTCCCAGGGCCTGAGTGGGCAGGGGAAATGTTGGCCACATTCCTTTCCAATCCCCTGAAGGTCTCTCATTGTCCCTCCTGATCCCCTCACCATAAGTGGGCCCCTCCAGGCGTGGGAACCCCTCCCCTCCCCCAGCCACCCCTCAGGGGCGCTCGTCCGGTCCTGCCTCCGCTTCTCCTTCCCCTCTCCTCCCCCAACATCCTACCTGGTCGCGCAAGGGTTCCTCCCATCCCCTTAGGTTTCTGAGGTACCCCACCAGCACCTGGTAGGTGCCCTAGTTGTGAGGAGATATGAGCTCCACGTCCTCCTACTCTGCCGTCTTCTCCCTCAGCATTTTTGTTGTTGTTGTATTCAGTGTAGATGTCTTGAAGTATTTTTATAAGGTATTTCATGATTTTGGGTGCTACTGTAAATGGGGTTTAATGGGATATAAAATTTTTATTTCCAATAGTTTTCTTTTACAATATAAGAATTAAATTTTAAGAATTAATTTTGTGTCATAAATTCTTGCTAATAAAAATATATTGATTTTAGTAGTTATTTTGTACTTCTACTGGTATTTTCTTGACAGAATATTATCTCACCTACTAATATGAACAGTTTTACTTGTTCATTTTAGATATTCATGCCTTATATTTCCTTTCCTGGTTGTATTGCATTGGCTAGGAATTTATTCTGTGAAAGAATAAACAGAAGTGGTTAAAGTGAGCATTCCTTACTTTGTTCCCAATCTCCTATAGAACCAATTTAGTTTTTCACAATTTACTGTATTTTTTTGAAGAACCTTTATCAGTTTGAGGAAATTCCTTAATATTTCTATTTTTCTGAGAGTGTTTATCATGAATGGACATTAAATTTTGTGAAATCATGTAATTTTTGTCTTTATTCAGTTAATATTGTAGATTACATTGACTGACTAAACCAACTTTCCATTCTAGGAATAAAAGATACTTACTTTGTCGTGATGTATTATCACTTTTTATATGTTGTATTCAATTTGCTGATATTTTTAAGAACTTTTAGTCTATATTCATGATAGGTGTATTCTATATATATATTTCCATAATATTTTCTCAGGTTTGGGTTTTGGATTATGCTGGCATCATAAAATGAGTTGAGCAATGAAACATTCTCCTCTATTTCCTGTTAATTTTTCTTCTCTACTGTATCATTCTCATTATGCAACAAATAAGTTGTTATTTAGTTGATCTTAAATAAGCCCCTTTATTAGAGAACTATCTGAAAAAATATTATCTGTAATCACTGTCTCCAATATTTTCCTTTGTATTCTCTTTTGAACCTACTCACATCTGGCTTTGCCCTCTTTATTGTACAAAATCTTCTCTTACTGAAGTCATCAAAGTCTAATTCTTAGTCATTACATTGCTAATTCTTAGTCACTATTCGGTCGTCATTCTATTGACCTAAAGCAACATTTTAAACAGTTGATCCCTCTCTATACTTTAAAGGTTTTCTTCACCTAACTATCAAGACAACACACTAATACAGTTTTCCTCCAGCTTCTCATGTGATTTCTTATAAGTTTCATTTGCACATTCCTCCTTAACTCTTTCTCTCTTCTATAATTTGGGGTACCCTAGGCTCTTCTTTGATCTCCTTATATTTATCCTACATACTCCCAATCCAAGTGATCACATTTAAAGTCCCAAGTCTTTAAATACCAAGAATATTCAGATGACTCTCAAATCATTATCTCTGTCCAAGACCATTCTCCTGAACTTCACGTGCATATTCTACTGAAACTCTCCACTTTGATACTTAAGAAATCTCACCTGTTTGTCTACTTTTTCATCATACTCCCCTTTCACGTGATTGCATCCAGTCTTGAGAAGGCAGCGAAAGGAACAAGAAAGAAGCAAAGGCTATGACAAATGGAAAGCATAGCAAGATGTTTGATTTAAACCTAACCATATTAATAAATTAAATTAAATGGTCTAAATATACCATTTGAAAGGCAGAGATTGACTGGACAAAAATGCAGTAACTGCTGCCTACACAAAATAGACTTTAAATTTTAGTACACAAATACATTAAAAATAAAAGGACGAAAAACAATATCCTATGCTAATACTGATGAAAAGAAACCAGAGAGCCTATATTAATATCAGACAAACTAGATTTCAGAGCCAAAAATATCCCTAAAGATTATTTCATATTGACAAAAGGATCAATTTATTAAGGGGACATAATCTTAAATGTGTATGCATCAAATAGCAGAACCCCAAAATGTATAATGCAAAAAATGAGAGGATTTCTTGGAGAAATAGATAAATTTACAATTATAGTTGGAAATTTCACCATCTCTCTCTCAATAACTGATGGAAGGAGTAGAGAGAAAATCAGTAAGGGTATAAAAGATTTGAACAAAACAACCAACCAATTTGAAATAATTGATATTTATAGAACATACTGTGCAACAACAGCAAAATAACACTTTTATTTCAAGAGTACATTAACACTTACAAATATAGACTATATTCTAAACCATAAAGCAAGTCTCAAGCAATATGTAAGAATTTAAGTCATGGGATATATATTCTCTGACTACAGTGGAATTAATTTAGAAATCAACAAAAGAAAGGTATCTGGAAAATAGCCAAATATTTGGAAACTAAAGAACACACTTCTAAATAACCCATGGGTCAAAGAAGAAATTAAAAGAAAAATTAGAAAAAATTTTGAGGTCAACGATAATGAGAACATAGCAAAATTTATGGGATGGTGCTAAAGTTGTACTTAGGAGGAAATTTATAGCAGCAAATGCCTATATTAAAAAACAGGAAAGCTCTCAGCTTCAACTGTAAGTAATTAGAAAATTAAGAAAAATTAAATACTAAATAAGGATAAGGAAGAAAAAATAAGTATCAGAGTGAAAAATCAATAAAATAGAAAACAGAACAATAGAAAAAAACTGTAAAAACATGATCTGGTATTTTGAGAAGATTAAGAAAATTGATAAACCTCTGAATTAACAGAATGAATAAGAGAAAAGAGAGGACACAGATTAAATACTAACATCAGGAATGAGAGAGATGACATCACTATAGATATTAAAGATAATTAGGGAATCTATGAATAATTTTCTGCCAATAAATTTGACTACTTAGGTAAGACAGAGAAAGTTCTTGAAAGGGATAAACTTTTAAAGCTTATACAAGAACAAATAAATAATATAACTAGTCCAACATCCATGAAATACATTGAATTTGTAGTTTAATATCTTCTCCTAAAGAAAACTGCAGGCTCATATGGCCTCCCTAGTGAATTCTGGTAAATATTTATGGAAAAAAAATATGTCAATTATCCAGAAAGTCTTCCAGTAAATGGAAAATGAGAGAAAACTTCCCTACTCATTCTATGAAGCCAGCATTAAGCCACACAAAGATATTACAAAACTACACAAAGATATTACATTAAAACCTACATCACTCATGAACACACATAGAAAAATTCTGAACAAAATTCTAGAAAATTAAATCCAACCATACATTGAAAGACTAATACATCATCACCAAGTACTGTTTATCCCAGGAATGCAATTGGTATAAGGTTCAAAAAGCCCATTCTTTCACTAATTGTGAGTCTAAAATGTTCCCACATATACCAGAGTTTGTCTTTGAGCTTTCTTTCTTACTGTTTTATTTGTCAATAATGTGTCAATACCATACTTTCTTATGGCTTTGAATTTATTATATGAATTAATATCCAGGAGGACAGGTAATTTCCTATCACTTATTTATAAAGTTGACTTAGTTTCTACAGACCTTTACACATCCATGAAATTTTAGAGTAAGTTTTTTAAGTTACTCAAAAAATATCCAACTGGAATTTTAATTGATCTTTAATAATATGGAATCATCTGTCCCAGACTTTGGCTGTCTCTTCATTTGTTCAGATAAATAGTTACATCCTTGCTATGGACTGAATGTTTGTGTTCACCCCACCCCCACCCCCACCCATATACTGAAGCCCTAACCCCTAATGTAATGATATTTGGAGGCAAAGCCTTTAGGAGGTAATTAGGTTTAAATAAAGTGATGAGGTCGGGGCTCCCATGACAGGATTAGTGTCTTTACAAGAAGAGGAGAGAC
This sequence comes from Neophocaena asiaeorientalis asiaeorientalis, assembly GCF_003031525.2. Lineage (NCBI taxonomy): Eukaryota > Metazoa > Chordata > Mammalia > Artiodactyla > Phocoenidae > Neophocaena > Neophocaena asiaeorientalis. Next base: position 2,620,931 of record NW_020185336.1, read on the forward strand.
CAGAGCTTTCTCTTTGCCACGTGAGGATATGCAAGAAGGCAGTCTTTTGTAAGCCAGGAAGAGGGACTTCACTAGGAACCAAATCTGCCAGCACCTTGATCTTGGACAGCCTAGTCTCCAGAACTGTGAGGAATGAATGTCTGTTTTTTAAGCTACCAGTCAATGGTATTTTGTTACAATACCTGGAACTGACTAATATAGTTATTTATTATAATTTTGTTGTTTCCTCTAAAGAGGGAATATTCTTGCTTTGACTAATTCTTAAATATTTTATTATTTATGCTGCTATTATAAAGAGCATCTTATTTTTGTCTTATTTTATTGAGTTATTGCTGATTTAGAGATATGCTTTTAATGTAGTCAGTTGAATTTTTAGTTAGTAAACTTGCCTAGCTTTTTATTGTTTATTTATTGTTATTGATTGTTTTAAGGTAGATGTTCATGTCTTGATAGTTTGTGTCTTCCTTCCCAATTCTTATACCTCATTCCTTTTTATTTTCTTATCATGTTGGCCTAGACTACCACAGTATATTAATCATTAAAAATAGTGTGCATAAAGACGGTAGGAATCTGTCTTATTCCCAATCTCAAATTGACTGCATTCATTTTCTAGTTTCCCTGTGAAAGTTCCTCCACTGGTATATCTCAATTTGGTAGACAGCCTCTAAGATGGCCCTCAGTGATCCCTGCCTTCTGGTATTTGTACTCTGGTGTAACCCTCTTGCCTTGAGTGTGGATTGAGCTTATTCATTCACTTTTAATGAACAAAATGTAGCAGAAGTGATAGGATGACACTTCCAATATTAGGTTATAAAAGATACTGTTGCTTTTGTCTGGGGTGCCCTCTTTTGCTTGCCCTGGGGGGAAGTTAGCTGCCATGTCATGAGGCAGCTCTATGGAGAGGCCCACATAAGTGAGGATGGAAGTGGATCTTCTGTGGTCAGTTAAGTCAGGTGAATGAGCTCGGAAGGAGTTCTTCAAGTGAGGCCTGTCAACACCATATGAGTGCGTTTGAAAGAAGAGCCTCCTTCAGTGGAACGTTGAGATGACTTCAGCCCTAGCCAACATCTTGACAGTAGCTTTATGAGAGATTCTGAGGCACAACTGCCCAGCTCATCTGTATCTACTATCTTGATTCACAGAAAATATGAGATGATAAATGTTTTTGTTTTAAGCTACCAAATTTTGAGATAATATGTTATGCATTAAAGGCAACTAACACACGTTTATCTACTCTTTAAGAAAACTTCCTACTGTTTTAAGTTTGCTAAAGATTTTCTAAATCTTCACTTGAAAAAAATCACATTTTTTTACTCTTTTTTTTAATTGAAGTATAGTTAATTTACAATGTTGTGTTAGTTTCAGGTATACAGCACAGTGACTCAGTTACATATATCCATTCTTTTTCAGATTCTTTTCCCTTAAATGTTATTATAAAATATTAAGTATAGTTCCCTGTGCTATTCAGTAGGTCCTTGTTGGTTATTTATTTTATATATAGTAGTGTGTATATGTTAATTCCAAACTCTTAATTTATCCCTCTACCCCTTTTCCCTCTGGTAAACATAAGTTTGTTTACTATGTCTGTGGATCTATTTCTATATTGTAAATAAATTCATTTGTATCTTTTTTATTTTTTTAAGTTTCCACATATAAGGGATATCATATGATATTTGTCTTTCTCTGTCTGGCTTACTTCACTTAGATTATGATAATCTCTAAGTCTATCCATGTTGCTGCAAATGGTATTATTTCATTCTTTTTATGGCTGAGTAATATTCCATTGTATATATGTACCACATCTTCTTTATCTGTTCATCTGCTGATGGACCTTTATGTTGCTTCCATGTCTTGGCTATTGTAAATAGTGCTTCAGTAAACATTGGGGTGCATGTATCTTTTCAAATTATGGTTTTCTCCAGATATATGCCGAGCAGTGGGATTGCATGATCATGTGGTAGCTCTATTTTTAGTTTTTTAAGGAACCTCCATACTGTTTTCCATAGTGGCCATACCAATTTACAGTGTAGGAACATCCTTTTTCTCCAGACCCTCTCCAGCATTTATTATTTGTAGACTTTTTGATAATGGCCATTCTAACCAGTGTGAGGTCATACCTCATTGTAGTTTTGATTTGCATTTCTCTGATAATTAGCAATCTTTTCATACACATTTTGGCCATCTGCCTGTCTTTTTTGGAGAAATGTCTATTTAAGTCTTTTGCCCATTTTTCAATTGGGTTGTTTGTTTCTTTGATATTAAGCTGTATGAGCTGTTAGGTTGTTTATAGTTACTCACTAGTATAAAAAAACAAAGGCTAAAAGAAGATTTCATTTTAAATGGTTGCCTAGGGACATTCCAAGAGTTTGAATTACTGAAATGTTAAAGGTTAGAATGACTACTAATATGTTCTTTTTTTTTTAATCAATTTTTCTAAATTTTTATTAATCTTTTTAAAGAATAGCTATTTTGGTTATTACGTCTATTTTTATTCTCAGTTTCATTGATTTCTTCCCTTACCTTTGTCCTTTATTTTCTTTGTTTCTTTAGGTGTCACTATTCTACAACCTCTCTCATTAAACCTCTCTCATTCAGTTTGTTTGTATTTAATCTTTGTTTCCTGATATATACATTTAAACTATAAATTTCATTCTAAGTACAATTTCAGCTCTGTCCCACACATTTTGATATGCTCTGTTTTCATTGTCATGAAGTTTACAATATTTCTTAAAATCCCTTATCGTTTTCTTTCAAACCAAAAATCAATGATATGTTAATTAATTTCCAAATATACAGGAAATTAAAATTATCTTTCTGTTATTAATTTAGAATTTTGTTACATTTAGGACAGAGAACAAGTGCATCATATCATCTTTTGGGATTTATTGCCACTGCCCTCATGACTGAATGTATGATTTATTTTTGTGAATGTTCTGTGTCTTCAAAAGCAATATGCATTCTTTGCCTGTGGGTGTAGAGTTCTATATATAATCTGTTAACTCAAGCTTATTAATTGTTTTTTCAAACCTTCTGTGTCTCTGCATATAGTGTTGTCTGGTTGCTTTCTTTGTATTTGCATGGAGTATGTTAATATCACCAGCTACAGTAGTTTCTTTCTATATTTCTTTTAAGTTCCTCGATATATTATGAGGCTATATAGTTAACTCTATATACGTGAGTATGTTTATAATGTTGTATTTTTGTTGTTGTTTTTCCTTTTGTCAGAATATAGGATCTTTTCTCTCGTTTTTTATATTGTTTTGCTTTAAGCTTGATTTCATCAGTTGTTATGGTTGCTACTTAGATATTTTTGTTCATATTGGTTTGATACAGTTTTTTCCGTCTTTATTACATTTAAACATCTTCATTGTGTGGCTTTGGATTTAGTGTTGTGTATTTAAAAAAACTTTATTCAGGGCTTTTATATTGCTGAAACCTTTTTAATGAGCTCATATCTTTTCTTATAAAAATAATGTAAACATTCTGTAAAATCTGTATCCAGTCAGCTCAGTATATAAGTAGGTAAAAGTAGTCTATTTCGAAATAGAAGGACCAGACCATTACAAAGATAGTTAATAGTCTAGGTTTGCAGCTTCATACAGTGAATTATTCAAAGAATGTCCCAAATTTCACTTGGTTTCACACTACAGGAGACTAAATTCCAATCTGGTTTATAGTCCAGGCTTGGGAGAAAAGATGTGCAAAAATGAGTGAGAACCCAGACTTCTTTGAACCCCTTGCTTAGCAATGCTTGTGTAACTTTAAAATAAGAGCTCTATTAAAAACTCCCTTATGAGATATATGACAGAGTCCTTCCAGCTGGTAGTTTTCCCAGCATATAACTATGGTTCATTGCCAACTGCACTGAGGAGGGCATGAAAAGCAAAACTGAATGAGATAAGCCAGTAATTATGCTTGTATGGTATGCTAGGTGATTGAGCTGTTTAACTGAGAAGGTTACAACTTGGAATGAGAGACAAAAGAACCTTGAATATAGTCTAAAATATTTGGTAATTTGGTAAATTCTTGGTAAATATTTGGTAAATTCTTTTAAATATTTGGTAAATTCTTTTTCTTCTCACGATTTACTTTAATTGGATTTTTAACAAGTGTATATTAAAAGAAACAAATTATATATATTTTAGACTGCCAAGGTGAGGTGAAATGGATATGCTTGCAAGTGAATTATGATAGTTTTATTCTCATTTTTCTTTATTTAAACACTGTTTCAATGTATTTTGATGTTTTTAGTGTATGATTTGTTATTTTGAAAATACATATTTGAATGCAACTTCTCCCATGTGAATCAATAGTAATAAGTTAAATCAGAAAATACTGTTTCTCTTTAAAGCTTGGCCATTCTGGGGCAAGTTATGTGCACTTATCTTGATGTTTTACTTTCAAGTTGTCTAAGCAAATTGGAAATAGTGCACTGAAGGCACTTTCACATATGATATCTGTTAAATGTCATTTACCATTTATGTATTCTTACACAGAATTTTCCTTTCTATCTTTAGAGGATGAGAAATAAAATTTCTTCCCTGCCACTTTTTTTTTCCTATTTGGAAAGGGAAATATTTAAATATATCTTTTGGCACTGTAGATAAACAGGCTATTATTTTATCCATTATTTCCATTGTATGTCTACATTTCCTAGGAGTTTCCTTTTTTACTATTACGTTTGTTTTGGTAGTGAGAAGATATGTCTATCTTTAATCCAAGTAATTTCTTTTAAAAATAAAATGTCTCTTAACCCCTACTCCTGAATGTAAGTAGTAAATTGTACAATCATACTTTTTCATCTATGTGTGAGATATTTACATTAAATATGCATGTCATATACAATATATGCATAGCTAAAAGCAAAAACTGCCACAGTGTTAGAGAGAAATCATTGAAAGACTTTATTTCACAAAACACCTAAAACACCATAAAGAATTAATTAAAGCAACACAAATATGCAGTTAGCAAAGCTTAGTTTTAAAGGCATCATTTTAAATATATATAAATATATATACATTTTTGACAGATTCATGTGACTCTTAATAAGCACATGTGTGAGAGGAGAAGAAAACTGAATACATACATGTATACATGTAATTTTCATATTACTGCAATTGAATGCATTGGTTTTGTCACTTTAATTTGCTTATATCCTTGTTAATTCTTTCAATAACTTTATTCAGCATGGGTCAGACTAAATATGATAAAATAGGAAATAAAAAGATTTTTAAAGATGGAAGAATTGCTCTGATCTGAGGTTTAGCTAATAAACCAGGAGAAATCAGAGACAAGAAGAGGATTGAAAATTTGAGGATATTTGATAACAATGATCTCTCATATTTATAAAGTGCTTAACAGATTCCTCCCTCATTAGTAACTGCTAATATTGTAGATCTCAGATGAAGCATTTTTGGTGGTGGAACCCTTATAGGAATTATGAGATGAGTAAATGGATAAAATGTCAAGGCAAAGAGAAAGACTTTTAGAAAAATTTCAATGAAAGAAATGCTATGGAGCAAAGATGACTGGAGGAAAAATAGATATATTAAATTATATTTTGATTCATTGAAACATGTGGAGGGGAAATGTATAAATAAGAAATTGAAGGCATGAAAGTTCTAATAGGATAACTAATAGGTTACTAATGGACGACAAATAACATACAGAGCTAGAGGAAAAAAGGACTGTGTGTTCTAATAATACAGAAAGAGTAAAACAGGAAAAAGAATAGATGAATATGGAAAAGATTTTTGGGTTGGAATAGAAACATTAAAGGTGTTCATTTTCTAAGATTCTATAATGAAAACTGCAAAGTTTCTCCTGAAAATGAGAGCCTACAGAGAGGGGGAAAGTTTGTAATTGATATTGAAGGAAATTGATGTTAAAGGGATTGAACAAAAGGATAAAACTGTTTAAAAGGACAGTTAAGCACCCAACTGATATTGGAATAAGTGAACACAATCTATTTACTTTCCCAGAAATGCCTGGCAAAGAGGAAGCAGGAGCTGAGATGGCAAAGGTTACAATTTACCAAGATTGTAGAAAATGTGAACTCCAGAGAAAGGAAAAATCAGGATTTGAAAATAAACTATTAGAACTCCTATTTCATTTTGATTGTTTAATCCCTGAGAGGTAAAGGTTAACATTTTTAAGACTTAACCCCAGCAGCCTGGCTACCCAGAGAAGGCACTGGTTTACTACATGGAAACCAGCTATGACTCAAGGCTTCAGACAGCTGATCCTGGTCAATGACAAGGCTTGGATCCCAGACGCACATTGTGCCTGGGAAGGGGCTAGGTGCTTCATCAGTCTTGAAGGCTGCCACACTGCACTTGGTACATGGTTACGATTCCTTTACAAGGCTTGGACCCCAGCTTCATTACCCCACCAGTGAAGGGACTGTTGTTTTCTCACTTGTGAAGGCTGATACACCGTGCTTGTCATATGACACAACTTGGACAGTGTGCCTGTTCACTGACCCCATGATTGTGTTAGGGGAGGGGCTGGTACTGCAAGCTTAAGGTTGGAGTCAGTATCTGGCATATCATATTATTGTTGTATCCTGACTCCTGATCGTGCCAGTGGAGGGGCAGTGCTTCCTGGATCTTGCAGTTTAAAGGTTCCACAGACCAAGGTCTATGATACTCACCAAGAGTCTGAGGTCTGGTTTTGACAGATTTCTTGTGCTCTGTACAGTATGTGATAAGACAAGGGAGCCTAAGCACTTGGCCATGATGCTTGCTCCTTGAGTTTGCCCCTCTGAAGACTATCATTCCGGTGTATATGTGTGTGCTGCTTGGACATTTACAGTCAAAAAGTCTGGAGACATCATCTCTAGCATGAAGATAGACAGATCTTGGTTATGGCTATCCAGAGATAGGAGATATATGAAGGCAGAAGGGAGGTGATTGGCTTTTACAATAGGCAGGTTTCAATGGACGAGGGACAGTATGAAATCAGTAGATATAAGGGGGTAAGAGAGGCATAAAGACAGAGGATTGCGGTCAGAGAAGAATAACTTCATGATTTGAGCTCATGCATGTAAGCATTAACGCAGTATGTTAAGATTTGACTGAAGAGCTGGAGAAGTAATGAGAAGGCAGTATATAGCAAGTCTTTTAGAAAAATCTATAAAACTTAATAGGTTAAAGTTCTAGGAAGAACTTATCCTCTGCAAAGTTATTTCTGGTATATATGTCTTTCTGATATTTTTGGTATATTATTTCTGGGCTGTGTAATTGAAAAGATTCTAGTAAACAGGTAAATAGATGAGCTGATGAAGCAAATTTCCTTCAACTCTTTGATTTTTTTACTGTAAACTACAAAAACAGCCCACCCCCCCACACACACACTACTACATCATCTCCTAGAATTAAGGAAATTACAAGACATCTGGTGAACATTTAAAACATAATTGTTGGTATAATCATTAATGATATACACTGTCATAAAAGATTGCTGGAAGAGATAACTGCTCTATCTAGGAATTCTATGGTTAACCCACTGTAAATAAAAGCGAAGTCAAATATTATATTTTCTCAATTCAGGACATCACATGTTTGAAACTAGGTGCATTTGAAATTGATGTTATCTTAGTTTTAATAAAATATGTTAATAACATCCTTATTAACTTATATTGTAAATGTAAATGTTCATGGTGCAGAATTAGTTGTAGTAAAAATACTCTTTTAAAACGTGAAGTATTCCATTTATTATTCTTTAATTTGCCGCTTCAGTTTTAGATTAGTCCTGAATTGTCTGTAGGAATTAGCAAATGGAGAATGATAGGATCATATATGGCATTACAGATATAAGTTAATAACACACTTTAACATTTCACCCTCTCTCTAAGACTCCAATCAGGAAGTGGGAATTGTCAAATTGTATATTCTCCTCTGCAATTGTTGAAATAATAACATAACAGGAAGAAAACTGACCATGCAAACCACAAAATCAGCAAAACAAAAAGGGAAATGTTAATCTTTACTTCTCTCTCTAGCTCTGAAAATTCCACGTGGATTTTTCTGGCTGTCGGGATTGCAGGTTATGCTGATAGTATATAAAGGTTTCATTTCAGATGGATTTCAATGAGACCTAAATATTTGGTTCAGCTACTATGAGTTTTTTTATAGTTTGCAATCTTAGGCAAACATCAGAAAATCTAGCTATGCTTTGATTTTACTCACTTCTTAAGGGTGCCTAAATCATGATAACTTGTAGTTGATAATTGCCAAAAGTTCAAAACTGCAATATTTTTACTCTTGGCGTGAAGGAGGGAAAAAAATGAAGGATTTTTCTTGTCTCTCAGATATATTGGCCTATTCTCCAAATGACAGGTTCCTGACTGATCAACTGTACCACCTGCTACTAAAGCTCAGTAATATTAGTCTGTGGAATGGTTTCATTCTCATCTCACACCTCAGAGATCTTGCGCTCAACCCCAGGCATCCCTTGTGTGTTTAAATCAGCTTAACGGCTCATACAGTGTGCTGATTTCCTTGTAGGCCTCTGTTTTCTCAAAAAGTGATCACCTTTTGCCAATGCCCTCAGGATTAAACAGGGCAGTCTGGTTTTCCTTTTCTGCATTGGCTATACCTTTGTAGTCAATAAAAGACTAACTAGAAAAGAATCAGCTGATGAGAGAATCAATCTTCTGGAAGCCTCCCCACAGTTTTCTCATCATTTTTGTGCGTCTGTCATCTCAGATTGTAAAATGGAAACCAAAACTCAGTATGTGGGAAGACTTTTACTGCTCCTTGTTAACAAAAACAGTAAGACCAGGGGTTTTGATCTTATGAGTGTATAGGTAAACAGTAAGCTGTAAGTGCACACTCTTGAAGTGGTTTTCTCTCTTTCTAATGGAGGTTTGCAAAGAATTATCAAAGTGATATCAAAAAGGTCTCCTAACTTACTGTAGTGTGCCTATCCATTCTGAGGAGGTCAGGTTAAATCTGAAGGTCTTATATATGATGATACTGGGGTATCATGGTACAGCAAGCAGTACTGTGTGCTTCTTACTAAGTCAGAGAAATAGATAAATATAAAAGGGATCCTTTCTGCATGTTTATAACTGGTTCCATTGCACTAGTTTATTTCTGTAGCATTACATTTTAAAGCAAGTGACATTTTGCCTCATTTAACTTTTATTTTAACAACTTTATCTCACATAATTTGCTTTCTTGTAGACTATTCAAAAATATGTATGAAATCTATTCAGATTACTTTTTCAGATAAAGTTCATTTCTTCATATAACCCATTGTATATATTTTCTCCAGCATCGGAGAATCTGAAAATAATTTTCTTCCTGCTTTTACTTTATGGTTTCAGATCTCATTTGTAACTTGAAAGCACAATGAGCAGAGGGAATTTAAACTTGCTAACTGATCCTATTAACATACAAAATAGAGTTTGAAATTTGATTTTTTTTTTTGCCTGAGTCCAGGCTTTTAGTCAGTTACAATGCTATCAGAGCTGTTTAGCTTTTCCCTCTGGTAATATATAAAATACATTTAATAAAAATAAAAATGTATCTTTAAATGTGTAAAATCCATTTCAAATTCTCTGGTATGAATTATATCATTAAATTATGAAGTAGAATGATTTCATTGCTTTCCTTTCAATGTCATTGAAGTAGCCCAGTGATTGAATTGTCACTGCTTTCTGGAGCTGGGAGTATGGCTTGGTGAGAACAAGACTGGCACTTTTCTACTGTTTATAAGTTTGAAAATTTGAATGTGTCAATACTGTATTTTGTATTGTGAAGATATTTAGATTTTTTGGATCTACCTATTTGTAGGAAAATAATAGAATACTGTTAGAAGGAAAAAGACATCTTTAGCACTTTTCTAAATATGTGGAATTTATTTCAATTTAAATCATATATGAAGTTAGCTTATAAAATGGAGAAAGTGGGGAATAGAATATTTTTCATCTCATTAGTTTATTCTTCCTTATCATTAATACTTATTCACTGCTGATAACATTCTCATCATAACTCTTGATTGATTGTAAAGTATGTAATCTTTTCCTGGACATTATGTAATGTTTTTGATAATGCAGAAGATCCAATTAATAAAGGAATCTGAATGAGATTAGGTAGAATATACTTATGCTTTCCATATTGCCAAGCTATTTCTCTCAATATTTAATATTGCCTCATTTTCTCATTATAAATTGTTCTTTAGACAATGAGTTTCATCCTTATTTTATTTAGTTTCTTTCCCCCTGGGCACTTCCTATAGCTAAGATTCTCTGAGAAAATAAAGATCCCTTTTCTTTCTCATAGCCCAAACCTCAACATTATTTTTAGTGCTGCTTTGTCACAAAGCATCTAAATCCTATGATGGCAGGATCCTCTCCTGTCATGTCATAATTGTATCTCCCACATGTGACACATACAAAGTAGTTCATTATTACCTGTTGATTCAACAAAAGGAGGAAATTCTGGAGGATAGTTTTATCTCAACGGCAAAAAGTTCTTATATACCTTAGTACCTAGGATATACAAACCACTGTGGTATGTGCTACTAGGGCCTGCAAAACAGTGTAATGCAGCATTACTCTCTTCAAGTGGGTTTTTTTTTGCATTACTTAAGAGCAGTGATTGGATTGGAGGGGCATTAAACGGATTTTCTTGTTTATGTCATCTTTGTTTATATCATACACCTTTCTCTACTCCAGGAAAGATGCTTCCCTGAGAGAATAATTAAGTTGTATTTCCCATGAAACCATTACTTAAAGACACCAGTTGCATAAAAGCAATGAGAAAGAAAGCAAAAAATTCAGTCAATGACTTTATATTCAAGTCTATATGTCCAATCTATTTTAACTTATTTTGGATCAGTATTGTTTTTAATATTATATAAACTAATGGTAAGGGTGTCCAAATAAATATTAATTAACTGGGCTTTAGTTAGGGCATGAGTTGCTTTTCCTATTTGCATCTTGTAAATATTAGACTGCTTTCAGTATTGCTGTCAGTGTAGATGGAACAGGGTATAGAATTAAACAATCAGGAACAAGGAAAATTGCAAGCCAACTGGAAAATTACTTAACATATAATAGGGAATATGTAAGTGCTATGCAAAAAATAATGTCATTTTTCAGTTGTATTAGATGTATCTTACTTAGAGAAATAAGAAAAAAATAACAAGTCAGGGGAAAACTTGTATATTTAATAATTTAGATACCAATTTCAGAAAAAGGTACTATAATATTCCAAATCATTCTTCTGTTTGACAGTGGCCTGTGATAATCCTTTTCCAGCTAAAGATAATTTTCATGACTAATGCCAATGTCTTCAAAATTTTTATCCTCTGTTTAGTGAAAACTCATTGGATTGTATTAAACATTGTGTCCATCTAACATAACCAAGCCTTCAAAGTTGCATTGAATCCCTGATAAACACTTAATGTTCAAAATTCTATCACTCCCTTTCACTGTTGCTATGGTAAGCTCATGATGAGACATAAGCAGTTTGTCTGGAATAGTAAACCCAAAATGTAAAGTTATAAATTAATAAAGAAACCATATGTAGTAACAGATGCATCAGTGATATCCGATCAAGGGTGACTCCCAACTGTGTTATTGACATCATTAATTTACATAAATTATTATAATAATTTATTACTGTATAAATAAGATAATAAGAGAAAATGTTTATTTACTCTACTCTGTTTCCAAAAGAGGAACTTAAAGCCATGTATGAAGATCCTTACAATGAAATATAAAAGAACTTTTAAATTTTGAGTACATTAGGGCAAAGAAAAAGATTGAATCTGTGGGTGACGTTGGTACACAAAGTGCAGATAAGTTTGCTATCCTGGTAGAGATGGGTCACACATTGGATTTAAGCTTCCAAGTAACCTGTAAGGAAAAACAACACATTATGAGTTACATAATTCATAGTATCCATAACCTAAAAATAATCTAGTTGCCTTGGCAACACAGAGATACTGATAACAAAGATAAACTTCTTCTTCTGGGTCTTCATTGAGTAGGCACTGTTTAACTTGGAGGATATTGTCTGCATTTATATCTTACCGGGAGTAGAGTAATTCATTTCATATGGCTATTTCTTATGATATTCCTCAGTGTAGGCTGATGGCATCTTACCAAATTACAATTTTAAAAAGTTATTTTACAATCATGAGAGTAAATCTATATTGATGTTAGCCAATATTCCTAGTGTGTTACAGGGAGTAGAATCATGCAGAATCCCTGTTAGTTTTGCTCAAATCAGCTAAGAAGACTGATCAAAGTGAAGAAAAGCATTGAGGAGGAGTATATTGGCGTCATAAGATTATACATGTGGTACTTATGGCACATAGTTTCCAAACATCTGCATCAGTCCAAAAGTTTTAAAATGCAATACAAACCATCACTGCAATTCACACAGCAGAGGTATGTTGAATACAGATATAACCTGTATTCATTTAACCTAAAGGGGAATTAGTTGGCTTATGGAACTGGGCAATGACTGTGTCTGGCTTAGTCACAGCTGGATCCAGGCCTCCACATGATGCCACTGGGATTATGATTTTTAATCTCCAGGCTTTGCTTACCTCTGCCTGTATCCAGACAGGTTCTCTCCATATGATAGTGAGACCACATTACCTTCACTGGTTGTCATATTCAAGAGTGTTTTTATCATAGGTCAAAAGTCTGGAGAGATCCCTTGCTCAACCCTTTACTGGGCCATGCTGATGTGATTTTTTTTTATTGCCCATCATTGCAACCTGGGCAGTAAAGGTTAGTTTCATCCACACCATGTGGAATAACTATAAGAAGGGTTGCATAGACTTCTGAAAGTTCAGATGAAAAGCAGATAAGAACAACAGTGAAATGTGTTTGTATCCTATAACCTTCTTTCATTGTATTAGGGCACATCTGGTACAAAACAAAACCTAAGGCAAGCAGTATAAATCTCTTGTTTCTTCCTGCATTTTCCTCTAACCAATATCTTACACATAAAGACAATTAAAGTGGGGTACATGATGTTGGTACACAAACATTTTGGTATCTTTCTTTCCTAATTTTCTAGAAATAAGCCTGTCCAAAGGGAAGATATTTTGCTTGATTAGAGATAGCTAGTAATGTTCCCAATTATTCATTTTCCATACTTTCCTTTTATTAAATGAACCCCATGATGTAAGATGAGCGTGTGGCTATGCAGCAGTAGACTGGACTTCCGGCCCTCTTTGCAGCCAATTGTAGTTCTGTGACTAAGTTGCTTCCTACTGGGTGTAATGGAAGTGAGTATATGCAACTTCTGGGACACCTAATTAACCAAAAAGCCCCTTACCTAGAACAACCTCTAACCTCCCTTTTCTTGGGATAGAACAAAGGATTGATTTATGGAGAGCTACCTTTGATTTTGCAGATATGAAAATACTGGAAGGGATTCTTAAACTCATGAGGTCCATGAACCAAGGGATCTATGAGCAGAATTCAAGGGAGGCATGAACTTAGAAGGGAACAATTACATCTTAATTTTTACTAACCTCTAATCTAAAGTTAGCATTTCTTTCAATTTTGAATACAGGCAAACACCATTGTAGTCCTAGCGGTATCTGTGCCTTTTTCATCTATAGAAACAAAAAATATTTTCATATCTCATTATAATTGAGGATGCACCAAAATATCATCTATGTTCATCCCTGTTAAAAATGTTGATAGTTATTATACCAATCACTTAACCTTGGTATTTAATGTATTAATAAAAACTCATATATGGTACTATATTATGAATTTGTTTTTCTAATATTCTAATTAGATTTATGTTTTAATATAAATTGATGTCCTTTGTAGTCCTATTTATTTTATTTTATGCAGTTAAAATATTAATCAAATAAGGTGTTCATGGACCTTTGAGTATAGCCAAAGGAGCCTCTGGTTCAAGATGATTGGGACTCTGGCAGAAATGTGGGGAGAGAAACCTCTGGGTTTCTGACTTAGCTTCTAGAGTATAGTTGTCCTGCCAGCCTCAAGGCTGAACCGTCACTGGGTTTATTTGTTTTCCAGAGCTGCTGTAACTAGGTACCACAAACTGGATGGCTTCAAACAACAGAAATTTATTGTCTCACAGCTCTGGAGGCTACAAGTCCAAAATTGAGGTGTTGCCTGGGTCCTGCTCCTTCTGAAGCTTTTAAGGGAAAATCCCTTCCTTGCCTCTCCCAATTTCTGATAGCCCCGAGGGATTTCTTGGCCTGTAAACGCATCATCCAATCTCTGCCTTCCTCTTCACTTGGCATCCTCCCTGTATATCTGTGTGTTCATGTCGTCTTCACATTTGTCTTCCTGTTTTTAATGAGGACACCAGTCCTATTGGATTAAGGGCCCACCCTACTCTGATATGACCTCATTTTAACTAGTCACATCAGCAAAGAATTTATTTCCAAATAAGATCACATTCACAGATACTGGGGATTAGGACTTCAACATATCTTTTTTGGGGACACAATTCAATCCATAACACTTGGGAAAGAATACATTTCCAGGGACTTCCCTGGTGGCACAGTGCTTAAGAATCCGCCTGCCAATGCAGGAGAAACAGGCTCGAGCCCCTGTCCGGGAAGATCCCACGTGCTGCGGAGCAACTAAGCCCGTGTGCCACAACTACTGAGCCTGCGCTCTAGAGCCCACGAGCCACAACTATTGAAGCCTGTGCACCTAGAGCCCGTGCTCCACAACCGGAGAGGCCACCACAATAAGAAGCCCACTCACCGCAACAAAGAGTAGACCCCCCTTGCTGCAACTAGAGAAAGCCCACATGCAGCAGTGAAGACCCAACACAGCCAAAAATAAAATCAATAAATAAATAAATTTAAGAAAGAAGAATACATTTCCATGTAATTTAAATCATTCTTTGTTGAGGCCTCTGTTGTAAAGCTTGGCCTGTACTTGGGTACAAATATACTTTGTCGTTATAAAGCAGAAACTAACACACCATTGTAAAGCAATTATACCCCAATAAAGATGTTTAAAAAAAAAAAAATATACTTTGTCACCAAAAGTAAGATAAATTCTAATTTAGATGCAAGTAACAGAGCTCTTTTGGGGCCCTGATTGTTCAATCAAATAATTATCCCTAGTATTTTCTAGTTCACAATAACTGTGTTCTCCAATCAATCAACAGAGTAATCCTCTAGGACAATAGTCTAGCCCATATACTATTTTTTAAATAAAATTTTATTGGAACATAACCACATCTGTTCATTTATGTAGCAGCTATACCTTCTTTCACATTACGATAGCAGAGCTGTGTAGTTGCAACAGAGGCTGTATACCCCTCAAAGTCTAAAACATTTGCTACCTGGTCTTTTATAGAAAAAGAAGTTTGCCAACCCCTTCTCCAGGACATGAGAGGGATAAGTAAGAGATTTGATATATTCTCCTACTTATTCTCTGTACAGTGAGAGTGGAGAAATCTTATTAAATCAGAACTCAAAGAATAATGTATAGGGGAACATGAACTAGAACTTAAACTGAGCCTATGAATTGCTCAAAACTCAATTTCTAGGTAAAGGATTCATTTACCTGTCATTGAAATCAATTATCTAAGGATAATGCCAGACAAAAAGAAAGCACACAACTTCCAAGTTCCCTGAATAATAAGTAAGCAACAATAAATTAAAACTCCCTTGTGATAGGAAAAAAATGGTTATTTCAAATCAAGAGAGTAAAATTCTAACAAGAACAATCATTGGAATAATTGTATGATATTTCTTACTTCCATTAGCATTATTAATGGGACTATGGTTTGACCTGACAATGAGAATAGCTTCCCTTGTGGCATTTTGGCAGTTCTATTTCTGTTCTTTGAGAAATAAGGAGCAGACAAAGGATAAAAGTCCTTGCTTGAGCTGCTGAAACAATAACATAGTGTGAAGAATTTCTAGTTACTCAGGAGCTCAAAGGATCCCATTTTTATGGCTCCTTGAGAACTGGAAGCTTGATCGACACTCACAGAAAAGACCTTGGTTCCCTTGAAATCAGCAGTCATTTGAGGGAGTATTACTGCATTTGGAGCCCTATAGACAAATGAGTATAGCGATGGAATTTCTTTTGGAAAGGAAAAAGATATCTCATGTGAAGTAATCACAGTCAGGCAGTTAGTATGTCATGTTTGGGGTGCATTGTAGAAGTAATAGGAAACTTGCCAATCACAGGCTGAGCTGAGTTACTGCAGGAATCAGGACTTTACTGAAGTGCCCACATATCTCCTGGGATTTTGTTAAAAGAATATATTCTACTTTAGAATATTTTGGTTATTCTTCAATGAATATTTTTCAACATGCTGGGTAAAAAAGCAGAAGTGACAATATAGTTGACCCTGGTTTGAGAATAGGATTAGGGCACAAAGATTGCACAATTGCCAGAATTTAATGGAAGTTTTAAAGAAATTTTAGACAACCTAAATCCAAAAGCATAAAAGGATTTTTAATTTAACTAGGTAGACATTTTCCTACTCCTACCCAAAATGATTTGATCTGACCCGTAATGAATTATCATCACACTTAACTTTTCCTTTAGTCATTACCTTCTCAATGGCCCCTCAGCCCCAGTTTCCATTCTCTCCTTATGCTTTTCCTATTTGTCTTTCATAAAAACTGATTCTGTGCGGGTACTTTTATCTGCTTTGTGATAAATGTTACTACACACCAGACATATGAAGACATCTAGAATTACAGCAAAGGCCTCATTAGATTTTTTTAAAACTCTATAGTAAGGAAGGTAAATTTAAAAAGAGAGTACAGTAATAAATGGAGAAGGTAGTAAATAAGCTTAGAGATTCTAGAAAGGGCCAGGTTTTTGAGTCTTTGAATGCCAGGCTAAGAAGGTCTGCAGACACTTGGGAGATAGTAGGTGTATTTGGGGTAATGCTGTGTTATTATTAGATTAATTATAATTATTAGATCATTCTGACTATAGCATGAATAGTAATTTAAAGGTAGCATCACTGTAAGCACACAGAAAAATCTGGAGGCTATGGCACTGTAGATGGGAAAAAAGGAGGAGAATTGACCAGAATGATGGTTTTAAAACTTAGAAACTCATCATAAGTGTAGATCTCATGTCTGTGTAACTGAGAGACTTATGGTACTATTAAAAGGGAAAAGGGGTTCAGAAAACTTTTTTGTTTCAGAATGTGGGAAGAAATTTGAATTTTGACTCAAATACACTGAGTGTGTGGTGCTAATGAATATTTATTGTACCATTATTATGCCCTTATGTATGTGTAAAAAATTGACCTGATATACACAATCGCCTCAAGTTTAAAACGACAGGACAATCCAGTAGAAACATTGAATAGGCAGAAGTTCAGCTTGGAGTATCTGGCAGACTCTTGTGATAGTCATGGGTTTTTAGTTCAAATCCAATACAAATTATACAAATTTCTAAACCTACTCTTATATAAAAATTTGTTACTTACACAGAAATATCTAATTATACTTTTGGAGTTTAGTTCTCCTATAGTTATAGTAGAAAAGACCAACCATCAAAATACTCAGTGTTATATTACAGTTTACCTAATGGACTCAATTTGGAAAACAACTACAGAAATCATAAATGTTGGCTATCTGTTCTCTATACAAATTTTAGGTTTACCTTCGTATGGAGTAATTTTTAGCGTTTCATTATTAGGAAGCCCACACTCATCCCACTTCCCTGACAATGTCTTGCTGTGACCATGCAAGCAGCTACTTTCCATTGGTCCTGAAAAATCGTTGAGAATTTTGGATGACATCGAAACTCTTTTTTTTTACTGCTATAATACGAGCTCCTAAAATATAGAAGTTGGGTCTTGCTTATCTTTCTTCCCATTGCAAAAATCAATGTATTTGCCGTCAGTGAGTTTTTGTTGAATAAATTGATTGCTTTGTGTATAAATGATTTATTAACATAGTTATTTAACAAAATTTTTTCTGATCATTTATAGTTATTTGACTGCTTTTTTAAACGTTTTCTATATCTGGCATCTGAAAATTCTTTCTGGGCGAATGAATGTTTCAGATAACTGAAGCTAATCTCTAAAACCTCTTTGTTTTAACCACTTTTGATAAACATCTTTTCAAAATTGTATTACATGCTGTAGATAAGAGAATAAACTTTAATTAATTTAACCATTTCATGATGACTCAGGTCCATTATAATAAGCATTAATCATTGTACTTTATAGCAAAACAATGCAGACCTTAGGGACCATTGAACCAGGCAGAATGTTTGCATCTAATATCTAATGGACTCAAATTGCTGTATTTTTCTGGTTGGTCTTCTGTTCTCTACTACTTTTCTTCTGTCACCTGTCACTCTCGGTTGCTAGGGAAACCAGAAAACCACATTTGTTAAAACAGTAATCTTAATTTTAGACGTGTAATACCTGAATCAGTGCATTTGTTACATGGATTCTCCCAGGTAATTGATTTCATCGAATACTGCCAGTGGGCATATTCCCCTGTCCTAGAACTCCTGGAAATATCTGAAATGAGAAAACATTCTTTTAAAATGTTATGTTAAGATATTTAATAGAACATAGTACATAACTCACATGTAAATTATGTATGTAGCTTGAAATAGACATTGAGAGTTTCTGTTTGATATTCTCCTTCCTCATAAACATTGATGATGCATTCCTTTCCTGGGCTGATATGGAAGACGCACGCATGCGTGTGTGTGTGTGTGTGTGTGTGTGTGTGTGTGTGTGTGTGAAATGTCCTTGCATTGGAGTTCAACCTGTTTATCCTGACTCTACAGTACTCTTTGTTCTCTTCAAATTTATATATGAAATATTTTCTTTGGGATAAACAGCTTGTTCATTTCCCACGGTTAGTTCTTAGATATGGTACACACCACAGTCAACAATCATCTTTCAGCTCTGTTCAACTTCATTACCATTTTCCCTGTCTGCTTTAGCCATCCTCTTTTCCCATTTACTTTGGCTTTCCTGAAATCCACAAGCCACATGACTTAGCACCTACTCTATTAAACCTCTCTGACTCCTAATTTTGAGGTCATCAGTGATCTAGATGTTGCTATATCTAATGGTCAGATCTCAGCTTTCATAATACTGGACCTATTCACAGCATGCGGCAGAGTTGATCACTCCTTTTTCTTGGAAACACCTTTCTCACTTGGCTTCCAGGACCTCATCATGTTTTGATTTTCTTCCAATTGTAAGGACTGCTGCAACTAAGTCTCCTTTGTTGGTTCCAGCTCCTCTTCCAGATCTTGAAATGTTGAGATATTTCAGCGTTCTTACGTTGGACCTCTTCTCTGTTTATACTGAATCCCTGGGTGAACTTATCTAGCCCTGTAGATTTAAATATTATTTATATGCTGATAGCAACAAATCAGTCTCTCTGCTTCTAGTCCTGAACATCAACTGCTTATTTATCATCTCTGCCTGGATGCCCAAAAGGTACCTCCAAACTTAATAGGCCTTGGAACAAACTGCTGATTTTCCCTCATAAAATGGCTCCTCTGTCTTCCTTATCTCAGGAAATAACAACTCCATTCTTCCAGTTGCTCTGGCCTAAAAGGTTGGAGAAAATGTTTATTACTTCATTTTTCTCACACTTCCATAACCAATTCTTCCACGAGCTCCACCTTACAAATATATCCGGAATCTGACGAGTTCTCTCACACTTGCCTGCCTGGTTCAGACTGCTGTACCTCTTAGATCACAGCAATAGCCTCTTAGCTGATCTCCATGCTTCTATTCATTGCCTTCCAGAGTCTAGCGTCCTCCCAGAAGCGAGAGTGATCTTTAAAAAATGAAACTCCAGATCAGGTCACACATACCTCTTTTCCCACTCTCCAGTGGTTTCTTACTGAGTTTAAGAAAACATCAAGAACCCCTGGCATGGCCCATGAGGTGCTGTGTAATCTGGCTATTTGGTTTGTCTACAGTTTCATTTCTTACCATGCATCTATCTCCCTCGGTGAAGCAGGCACCCTGGCTTCCTTGCTCTTCATCGGACATATCAAGGACAGCCTTTGCGTTTGTTTCTCTTTCTTCTACCCAAATGTTTGTTTTCCTATATGCCCATAGCTTGCTTTCTCACTAACTTAGTCACAAAGTTACCTTATCGGAGTGTTGTTCCCTGGCCATCCTAGTAAAAGTGCATACACATTCTTTCCTACTTATCCCCATCAAACTCTGATATATATATTACTTTGTTCGCTTTGTATACATCTCTCTGTACATCCCTCATCCAAGTAGAATGTAAGCCTTTTGAGAACAGGCACTTACTTCATCTGTTTTGTTTTCTGTTATATCTTTCAGCACCTGGAGTAGTGCTTAATACTTAACAATGGATCAATGAATGGATGAATAATGGCCTTTGGGTCTCCCAATTATTTGCTAGGTTCTTCTTGAGAAATGTTTTTCTCTAATCTACCCACAGATTCTTTTGGATTTGTACTATTTACCCTTTACTGTTTTCTTTAGTCAAGCACACACACTAAATCAATTTGTTCTGTCCCGAGGATAATTCGTGCCTAACCTATAGCACAAGGTCTTTGTGACAACTGCTCTCTCTGACGCTCAGGAGCCTTTTATTGCCTTATTTTGGGCTTGTGATTTTGTTGAAGCTGACTGTGGTTATCTGAAGTCTGACTGCCAGTTAGCGCAGTTAAGGCAGGAATTACTCTGTGGATTTTATTGTTTAAAATACTAGAAGTGTTTGAGTGAGGACGTCTTCAGGAAATTATGCTCGATGTGTATTGGAATTTTATATAGCTCCTCAGCATGACTGAGCCAAATGAAAGCGATTTAACTTTTCTTCCTTTTATGTTGATAATTTGTTTACATATCACTTAGTGAAGTGGCATTGAAATATATTAGAAGTAAATGTAAGTGAATATAAATAGAGAAATGGGTTTAAATGAGTTTTATTATAGGTCCCATTTGGAATATGAGGAATAGTGGGGACAGCAGAAATTTCTGAAGCAGAAAGAATTAAAAGGAAAGTTGAATCAGACATTCATTTTTATGTTGATGAATGGTGAAAATTATGTAAACAGAACTAAATAAAATAAATGCAATCAATACATAGTATTGTAACAGCAGTGCTAATGCATCATACTTATTATAGCAGTGACTCAATATATTGAAATATCTTTACTAGTAAGGTTTTTAGAAATTGGCTTACACCCACATTAAGCGTGCCATAGACTTGAATGTAATCGTTTTCAGGTATAACATGAATGTAAAATAAATAAAGTTATAGGAGAGTTTTATTACAGCTCATGAGTATTGCTTTTTGTGGGTCACAATCTCAAAAATATTCCAAGGAAAAAAAGGTCTTATAAAATAGATGAAACAAACATAGAAAAGTCTAGTGCTTTAAACTGAATTGGTTGAGGACCCATTAAACATTAAAAAACTGGGCATTAATTAAATGCTGGCATACCAGGAAGTATTACAGATCTTTTTCTTGTATCTTGAGCCCTCTATTACAGTATTGGAGAAAACATTCTATATAGGAAAAAACAAACCCCAAACTTCCACCCACTCAACCAACCAAATAAATAAACAATAAAACAAATTGTTGACTTTTTTCTGTTTGATTTTTGTTTTAATAATGAACTATTTTATTGGCATGCTTAACCAAAGTGTCCAAGTTTCGGTAGGATGGCTGAGATTGCTTGTTAACTAGTCAAAATATCTTTTCCCATTCTTTCCTATTAACAGATTTTATTCAGGGAGGCAATATTTGTAGATTAAGACAAAAACAAAAACAAACCCTAAATATCCTGCCTCTCCTATTGCTAGGTCTGGTTGTGTGTCATAGTTATGGTCAAATAGAGAAAAGTGGAAACACTGTGGTGAGGCTTGTAGGACTCAGCTAAAGTCAGCTTGTACCCTTCATTTTTACTCTTTGCCCTTTTCCTTCTTTCTGCCAGAAAAAGAGAGATGAGTGGAACTCTAGCAGCCATCCTGAGGACAAAATGATGGAAAGTTTTTAGGAGCCTGAGTTATTGGCTATTGATTGTGTTAGAGTCTTTGTTCCAGTCCTGGATTACCTATCTCCAGATTTCATTCATATCATTTAAATTGACCTCTAATTTTTGAAATTTCTGTTACCAGCAGCTGAGTACAATTCTGATATGATGCAGGTAGTCTTCAAGTCATCAAAGTAAAATTTGATGAGGTCTCTTGCTTCTGTTCTCTGTGGTTTTCCCACATTTGCCTTTCCCCATATGTCAGCTTTGTCATTAATCTGGCTTCCCTCATGAAAACAAAATGAACAGGAATTCTAGGCCTCACATCTGCACACTGTATTGCCAGAGCAAAGAAAAATTACCTTCTTTGCTGTTAAAGACAAGTCCAGTGATTCCTTCTGCTGTCTCCACTATTCCTCATATTTCCAAATGGGACCTCTAATAAAACACATTTTAACCCATTTCTCTATTTATATTCACTTACATTTATCTCTAATATATTTCAATGCCATTTCACTAAGTGATATGTAAACAAATTATCAACATAAAAGGAAGAAAAGTTAAATTGATTTTATTTGGCTCAGTCATGCTGAGGAGCTATATAAAATTCCAATACACATCGAGCATAATTTCCTGAAGACGTCCTCACTCAAACACTTCTAGTATTTTAAACAATAAAATCCACAGAGTAATTCCTGCCTTAACTGCGCTAACTGGCAGTCAGACTTCAGATAACCACAGTCAGCTTCAACAAAATCACAAGCCCAAAATAAGGCAATAAAAGGCTCCTGAGCGTCAGAGAGAGCAGTTGTCACAAAGACCTTGTGCTATAGGTTAGGCACGAATTATCCTCGGGACAGAACAAATTGATTTAGTGTGTGTGCTTGACTAAAGAAAACAGTAAAGGGTAAATAGTACAAATCCAAAAGAATCTGTGGGTAGATTAGAGAAAAACATTTTTCAAGAAGAACCTAGCAATAATTGGGAGACCCAAAGGCCAATATGACTCCTAGGTTCCTAGGCTAGAAGGTATAAGAAGAGGCAAAATAGCATTATCAAAATGCTATGACATCTAGAACTGGAGAAGAGAGCTCCCTGACAAAAGCAGCAACCTTCAGTTGAGTAATTCAACCACCACCAACCCACAGGCCTCCAGACAGAGAGAACAGAGGTGAGAAATACTTTGAGTGCTCTCTCTCCAACCATCCTTTTCTTTTTTGGCAGAGCTTCCCATTGGTTGAACCCAAAAGGCAAAGACCCAGATCTACAGAGATCAGCCTCTGGGGCCAAACCAGGAAGGAGACAATGGAGAGATGGAGAGAGTATCTCGGATGACGTCTGTCCCTCAGTAAGTGTGTGGTTTCCTCCTTATAGGTTTTTACCCTTATCTTTTAAATCTAAATGTGATTTGGGTTGCTGTATCAGTCAGGGTTCTTACGGGAATCATATGGCACATTCAGCTGGAATTTTTGAACTGGCTTTTTAGTGAAAGTAGAGTGTGGGTATAATAGGTTTGTTAATAAAGGAAATGGACATAGTGGATAGAGGTATCTAGGGAGAGCAAGAATGGGGAGTTGTCTCCCATAGGTCTGAAGGAACAGTGTAAATGCAATTTGTTCAAAAGCTGAAATATTTATTTTAAACTGATGCTAGAAATGATATTGTGAGTATCATTTATGAATTGAGATGTCAAAATAATTTCAGGATCAACATTTTCAACTGATTTTATTCAATATCTAAATGTTATTAATTTTGTTAATAATTTCAAGAGATTCTTTCCAAATGATTCACATAAAATATAATTTCTATTTTCTGAATGGCATTGTCTACAAAAGAAGTAATATGTACTTTATGATTGCTAAGACAAAAATAGCAAACGGTCTTTCAAACATCTAAATCTTTCAGATTACATTTTAGCAGAAACTTCTAAATATCCTCTAGGCTTTACTGTTTGTCTTTTCATTTTAGAAATAGAACCTCTTGATTTTTAGTAGAGCATATCCTCCCAATTAGAGACTAGATTCTCTTCCCTTCCTTGCAACAGTGTGATCATGTGACTAAGTTCTTGCCTAGGAAATGAATGGAAGGGATTTGTGCAACTTCTCTTGTAATTTGATTGAGTGTGAACTCCCCTTTATTTTTTTCCCACTTCTTGCAGGCTGGAGTGTGGGTGTGTTACTGGTCAGCTAGGTTTGACCATGCAGACAAGGGCACTGCCTAGGAAATGGGACAGGAGCAGAATAGAGATGTGTTAGGTCCTCCTGAAAGCAGATATCAAGAGGGGAGTAGATGTGCAAGAGATTTATTGGAGGAAGCACTTTTGAAGGATAAAGGGATTCCAAAGGAAGGATAATTGGGCAGGAAAAATGAGACTCTTGTCTGAGAGATGGCAACATGTTGTTAGAAAGTTTCAGCCAAGGTTACAAGGAGTCCTCTGGCTAAAATTTCCTGTTAGACAGACCTGTGCTCTGCAGAAAAGAGCTTTCATTGGTAGCTCAGTTGTATACAGTTGTTGTATACATCCTGGGGTCAGTGTGGCCTCCGTGGTAATGGATCCAGAAAAGTGACAACTGGAGTCATTGGTCAAGTATGCTTCTTGCTTTGGGATATCTGAGTGGTGGTTTTATGGTCACTATAAGAAAGATTTTGGATCCCTTGAGTAACTAAGGGAGCAGGTCTCCCTATCTGAAACATTTTCCTTCTTCCTAACTGCTTGATTAGAGGAAATCAATTTCTATCTTTTTAAAGCTAATATATTTGGGGTACTTTGTTACAGAAACTTCCTTTTTGTCCATAATAAGACATGTATGTACTATATATAATTTGTGAAACAAAACAATTTATTGTCCTCATATTTTTTAAATTGTGTAAATTAGCTTTTTTAACTAGAAAATATGCTTTTGTCCAGTTTTGAGAAGAGTTTAGGTAATGTCTATCATCATCACATTAACATATTCATCTTAAGTGCTTTATTGATCCCTTATAACAGTTACTTTTATAGTAGAAATATGCTTGTTGTATACCAGCATCTAAGCCCCTCTTCACCAGCAGATAACACAGAAATCTTCTTTTGGGTTACAGAAAAAATTAATTGGAGCTAGTGCTGTCCAGTAGTAATACAATGCAAGCCATTTTAAATGTTTAGGTAGTCACATTTGAAAAAGTAAAAATAAACAGATGAGATCATTTTAATATGTTTTATTTAGCCCAGTAAATCCAAAAGATTGTCATTTCAAAATGTAACGAATATAAAAATATTAATGAAATATTTTACATAGTTTTGTTGGTACTAAATCCTTGAAATCTGGTATGTATTCTGCATTAACAGCATACCTCAATTGGATGCTTAATTTTCATCTAAAATCCTTGATCTGTGTTGAGATTTATAAAGTTTATAGTTAAAAAGTAGATTCACATACTGAAGTTGTTCCAAATGTACTTAAAATGTAATGAATTTAGTGTTTTAAAATTAAAATAAAAATTAATTAAAATGAAAAACATCAGTCCTCAGTCACACTTGCACAAGTGGCTGGTGGCTTCCATATTGGATAGCAAAGATGAATTAAGTCAATTAGAGTAATCCCATCCACTTTGCCTCAGGGGTTGTTTTTAGGCAGAAATCCCCATTAATTGATTAGAAAATCAAGTGTGTGGCATTCCCCTTGCCATGAGACTATTTTTTGGTTGTTCCTCAAAGTTAAACTCAAGATGTGTGTTCTATAGGTGGTCACATGATACTGTCCCTGCTATAACTACTCATTTCTGCCTGCCATTATAACACAGAAGCAGCCACAGATGATAATTAAATAAATGAGGATAGCTGTGTTCCAATAAAATTTTATTTATGGACATTAAGAAAATTTGAATTTCGTATAATTTTCATGTGCCACAAAGTGTTACTCTTCTTTTGACTTCTTCCAACCATTTAAAGGTGTAAAAATGACTTTTAGCCTGCAGGCCATACAAAAACATGTAATGAGCCAGTGTTTTCCTGCAGGTCTGATTTACAGACCCCTGCTCTATTGCCTTAGAAATAAAAAAGGAAGTAAATCTCTTGCAATCATGAGAGGACATAGTGTGGAGATTAACTGACATTCTGAAATGGGCCCAGCAAGCTGAGGGACTTACAGACAAATGGACTTAACAGTCTTTATTTGACTGTCTGAAGACCACTTTCCTTCCCCTCTTCTCGGTTACATTAGTCAAAAAACAGCCTTCCTTGTTTAAGCCAGTTTAATTTGGATTTTCTGTTACTTGTAATATATATAGTCCTACCTTACACAAAACAATGTCCTGTTTTACTCCCTTGTGAAGTTCTGAAACAGGTGCTTATTTTACATTAATATTACTTGATATACTCAATGATAGGATAGCATATACATAATACGTGTGTTGTGTGCTATGGCAGATAGTATATGAGATGTCATTTACGCTATCAAGAGTGAAGACTAGTGAAATAATGATGAGTTTAGCCATGGAGTGAATCTTCTTAATACTAATCTTTAAGTTTTAAAAACATATGTCCAAAGTTAGACTATTATTTATTTAAAAGTAATAAATTCAGATGGGACTTCCCCAGTGGCTCAGTGGGTAAGAATCCGCCTGCCAATGCAGGGGACAGGGCTTCGAGCCCTGGTCTGGGAAGATCCCACATGCTGCAGAGCAACTAAGCCCATGCGCCACAACTACTGAGCCTACGCTCTAGAGCCCGTGCGCCACAACTACTGAAGCCCGCGCACCTAGAGCCTGTGCTCCGTAACAAGAGAAGCCACCGCAATAAGAAGCCCGTGCACCACAATGAAGATTAGTCCCTGCTTGCCACAACTAGAGAAAGCCTGCATGCAGCAAGGAAGACGCAATGCAGCCAAAAATTAATTAATTTTTAAAAATTCAGATGGACAGAGACTCAAGAGGATTTAAGTGAATTGCTTGGATGACATTGCCTTCAGTGGCTGATTTGGGTTTTGAAACATCATCTGCTTGGCTCTGAAGCCTGGACTCTTTTTAATGTGCTATGCCATCACATAAGTGAATAAGTTCTGAGATAGCTCTAAGCCTTTTATTTTTAATTTACTAATTTATTACAGTAATACAAAAAAATGAATAGCTGGATTCAAATTCAAGATAGAGAAGAATAAATTCTACTTCAAACCAAACTGATGAATTTTGAAGAATTGTGCATAGAGCTATTGTTCAGAAGGTCAGAGGAAATTGAAAAATTGTCAAGATACATGTTAAAAATTTATTAGAATAATGATGACTTTCTCCCTTACCAATGCTTATCAAAATTAAAACAGTATATTAATTTCCAGAGTTTTATATCAAATTAAATATAGGTTGAATGAGTCAAGTGATCTAATCAACATTTGCTTGAATTTCACTCTATAAATTCTTGGTAAAAGCTATCAGCATCTTTTTCTCCTTTAAGACTTATTTAGTAGGACAATTTTGCTGCCTTTTTTTCATTTAAAATAAAATGACTTCTACTCTCACAATATATTTCACATAGTATTAAATATTTTTATGTTTTTATTTGAACACTAGCCATAGAATGAATATTCTAAGTCACATAAACTGTAATAGCAATGCTAATATATCTTTTTATTTGCTCATTTGAAATAAAATTAATATGGGTATATAATAATCTTGAATACACTGAATATTTGAATTTTTACAGAGAGCAGCCCTGACTGACACTAAGATCATATTTCCTTGATAGCAGAACTAATCATTTACTTAAGTTCTTATAAATATATTGTCTCTCAATACACACTCATTGATTCTTTAACCATAATCCTAGGAAGAGCAACTGCAAATCTGTTTGATTGCTAAGCTCAAGGAATATTTTACATTATGTCAAAATGATTAATCAGTTAAGGTAAATGTTCACTGTGACTAGCAAAGTCTACTCAACAATACAACCATTTCATGTATGCAGACAATTTCAATTTAAAAAACTATTTCATATTTTATAGCCAATTAACATATTGAATTTCCCAATTTTTAACGAGCTTCAAATTGCACAGTTCAAGTTATATCCCAACACTGATATTTGTACTACACAAGTCTATAACGTTTTGTAGGAGACTGTGGTCCGGAATTCTAGATATGAATCCAAGCCAGTCAGTTGCTACTTTATGCTATTCAACAACGTAAGGGCATGCTCTATGTGGCCTTCTATTTACAAATTTTATTTCTCTGCCAAAATGAAGGGAGCAAAATAATCCCATGGATAACTGAGACCATTAAACCATTAAACTAAAATTTGTATCTTGAAGGGAGTCACCCTCATTTATCGTTCATTTGCTTCACGGTTCAATGAATGATCTAAATAGTACTGTAAAATTAAATTTTTATTTAGTGCTGATGAAATATTTATTTATTAAAAATGTAGTCATCTGCCATCAAATTTTTTACTTCAGTCTGTATATTTGGAATCTGCTGATAGTTACTGGAAGCTGTTTGGGGATTGGAACACTCAGCACTATTGTATTGTGATCAATAATTAAATTTAGTGCTGACATGCATCTAGTTTATGCAGCAGACTCTGACAATCCCATCTTGCAAAATTAATCCTTTCCAATTTATTTAATAGAGGCCGTGAACAATAAAATAATTCAGATGAGTACCAATGTAGGATTATTTCTGGTCAATATTACTTTATTATAAATTGGGTCCACATACTCATTAGTAAATTAACTGTCAAATCTGAAAACAGCCTTTTTTTGTTTAAAGGTAATTATTGGTACTGAAGACAAGAAGGCACTTAACCTTGCTGTACAGTTGTCCTTACCACAGTGTTTTTTATTCCAGACTATAACTAACCCATCAAAGCTGCAGAGGGAAAATAATTAGTGATATTAAATGGATGAAATGTTAACTATTACAAAGCCATAACTGTTTAGATACAGAGAGCATAACTAGATAATAATAGGCTTTTATAATTACTTGAATTCTGGCTTTATTTTTGAGGTATTTTAGTTTTTGCCACCTGAAAAATCTACTGGAAAGAAAAGAAACACTGATGTAGAAAGAATTCTATTTAAGAAATATAGGTTAAAAGTGGCTGATTTTTTCATTGAAATCATAAAAAATGCTTCTAGTTTTTTGTGAGATTTGACAATTTGTAAGTTCTTTTAAAAAGCTATCTTTAGAAAAATAGTCTCTCTCTCTCATGTGATGTTTTTTCACAGTTTTCTAATTTTTTCACCATGTTAATTAACCAGTTCAGTCACTGCTTGAATCCACTAAATTATTTTAAAGAATTACCCTACACAAATGCATTAAGTGACTTAGTTTTCTACTTTGCTTTCTTATTTGTACAGAAATTTAGAAGAGTCTTGAATAGACATTATCCTATTATATCAATGCAGGGAAGTGTAATTAATGCAATTGTATTTTAAATGTTAGTCTTCGAAACAGACCTAAAAATGCAAAGTATATTGCACCTACATTATGACTGAATGAATGGATATCATTTTGTATTACACATGTTTCTATATTATTAGATAAGTAAGAGGGATTATTTTTCAATGTTTGTACCACATACAAATTTGATGGAGAAGTGCTGAGTCTTATTGTATTGATCGCTGCTACACCTATCAAAGAACTGAAAGAGAGTGAAGAGAAAGTGGCATATATTCATTCTATTGATGTTGTATGTTATCAGTAATCTCCACCTCAAGAAGTTCCCAAATTGCATTTGTTAACTGTCTCATCTATTTACTAAATTGTTCAGAATTCACAAAGAACACCAATATGCTATTTGTATCTTGGAAATATACTATACCTACATTTTAATCACTGAGTTTGTATTCAGACCAGAGAGACCATGAACTAAATGTTAAATAATGAAAACTCAGCTTGTTAAATAATACACTATTGACTGAAATAAAATGGCTCTAGTTTATTCAGCTTACCCATTCATTCTCAGAAATAAGGTGAAAAAATAGATAACCCAAAAAGAAATGTCTTATAGGTACCAAAATTATTTTCATGACTAAAGGAAGCTTTGACATTCTTTTATTATTTTACTTCTAAATGTAGTGGCTACATAGTTGAGGTCTTTGAGAAATATTATTTTATCATGTGGCCTGTGCAGAGCATTGCTATGTGATCAAGGGCTTGGAAACATTTTGTTTAATTTATTCTTGTATAAATTTTAGTTCCCTCCTTTTTCTAAGCTTGGAGTCCCTTGTCCCTATTAAGGAATGGTGGCTGAAAACCTAGAGGTGAACCAGTTGCCCACCACACTTCAAGAAGACTGACTCTGTACTATTACATGTTCTTTATCTTCTCTTTGGTTCTGTGTGTTGACTATGCACTATCTCATCTATTTACTAAATTGTTCAGAATTCACAAAGAACACCAATATGCTATTTGTATCTTGGAAATATACTATACCTACATTTTAATCACTGAGTTTGTATTCAGACCAGAGAGACCATGAACTAAATGTTAAATAATGAAAACTCAGCTTGTTAAATAATACACTATTGACTGAAATAAAATGGCTCTAGTTTATTCAGCTTACCCATTCATTCTCAGAAATAAGGTGAAAAAATAGATAACCCAAAAAGAAATGTCTTATAGGTACCAAAATTATTTTCATGACTAAAGGAAGCTTTGACATTCTTTTATTATTTTACTTCTAAATGTAGTGGCTGCATAGTTGAGGTCTTTGAGAAATATTATTATTTTATCATGTGGCCTGTGCAGAGCATTGCTATGTGATCAAGGGCTTGGAAACATTTTGTTTAATTTATTCTTGTATAAATTTTAGTTCCCTCCTTTTTCTAAGCTTGGAGTCCCTTGTCCCTATTAAGGAATGGTGGCTGAAAACCTAGAGGTGAACCAGTTGCCCACCACACTTCAAGAAGACTGACTCTGTACTATTACATGTTCTTTATCTTCTCTTTGGTTCTGTGTGTTGACTATGCACTCGCTTACACCAAACCTCCTGGTGCCGACTCATTTCTACCATGATTTCTAACACTGTCTCAGCTCATTCTTTTGTGAGAATAAGAAAAAAGTAATCTGTTATTAAGGCTTAAAATAATTTTTACTATTTATTTGTGATACTTGCTCAATCACCATCAGTATCATTAGCATTGTAATATTTATTAAATAACTCTCTGCTAATGATAATCTTATATAGTTCTCAAAATCAATGAAACACAGATTCTAACCTCTTCGAATTTACCACTTTAAAGATCAATGTGCATAAGTAAAGACTTATACCATTGCAATTTGTGAGAGTAAGTGTAAGAGGAAAACCTCTAATATAGACTTTGTGCTGTCTTCATGGTTTAGTGTTAATGGGCTGCATATTGTGAAATATGAAAGGGGGAGATACAAATGGCCTCCTTTTCCATTTAGCCAGGGAAGGTTTCATTGGACTTGGTTGTGGACAGTCATGTATAAAGCAGTGGCTCTGTCCAGCCTGGAGCTACAGATCCCTCTGGTAATATTGGAGAAGAGGAAGGTGTTTGCCTGCTAAGTAGTGTTGACCCTCTTTTTTCATTGGCCAGGTTTCCACTTGTACCATTCAGGGGTGATGAGAATCAGTTTATGTGTGAGAAAATCTGGAGGTCAAGCATTTTTAGGGGTAGGTCTATTAATATCATAAAACCAAAGCCAGGGCTTCCCTGGTGGCGCAGTGGTTGAGAGTCCGCCTGCCAATGCAGGGGACACGGGTTCGTGCCCCA
Source organism: Neophocaena asiaeorientalis asiaeorientalis (assembly GCF_003031525.2). NCBI lineage: Eukaryota > Metazoa > Chordata > Mammalia > Artiodactyla > Phocoenidae > Neophocaena > Neophocaena asiaeorientalis. Next base: position 2,652,590 of record NW_020185336.1, read on the forward strand.
GTCCGGGGAGACCCCACATGCTGCGGAGCAGCTGGGCCCGTGAGCCATGGCCACTGAGCCTGCGCGTCTGGAGCCTGTGCTCCACAACGGGAGAGGCCACAACGGTGAGAGGCCCATGTACCGCAAAAAAACCCCAAAAAACCAAAGCTACATTCAGGCAAAGGTATAATGAAGTTTTGTGAAGTTCAGTTATTGTTTATAAAGCCATGCAACTAGACTTTGGATGCTTAGTTAGAAGTATCAAATGGCACTTTTGCCATTTGATCATGGCAAATCATGATCATGAGACAGATCATGTCATTCTCTCTGCAGCTCTCCAATGACTTTCCATTTCGTGCAGCCTAAAAGACAAAGTCCATACAAGGAGCAATGTTTCCCATTCTCATGCCCACCATTTTTGTCTCCACTGTTACCTCCTAAATGCACCTCCCCTCACTCACTCTGCTCCAGTTGCATTCACCCCAACTCACTCTCCCAACATCACACCAGGCTTGCTCTTTTTAAAAAATTTGTATTGGATTATAGTTGATTTACAATTTTGTGTTAGTTTCAGGTGTACAGGAAAGTGAATCAGTTATATCCCTCTTTTTTAGATTATTTCCTCATATAGGTCATTACAGAGTACTGAGTAGAGTTCCCTTTACTATACAGTAGGTCCTTATTAGTTATCTATTTTATATATAGTAATGTGTATATTTCAATCCCAGTCTCCCAATTTATCCCTGTCCCCCTTCCCCCTGGTAACTGTAAATTTGTTTTCTACATCTATGACTCTACTTCTGTTTTGTAAGTTCATTTGTACCAGTTTTTTAGATTGCACATAAAAGTGATATCATACGACATTTGTCTTTCTCTGTCTTACTTACTTTACAGTATCTCTAGATCCATCCATGTTGCTGCAAATGGCATTATTTCGTTCTTTTTTATGGCTGAGTAATATTCCATTGTATGTATGTACCACATCTTCTTTATCCATTCCTCTGTCAATGGACATTTAGGTTGCTTCATGTCCTGCCTATTGTAAAGAGTGCTGCAATGACCATTGGGGTGCATGTATCTTTTCAAATTATGGTTTTCTCTGGGTATATGCCCAAGAGTGGAATTGCTATATCATGTAAATTGGTATAGCCACTATGGAGGACAGTATGGAGGTTCCTTAAAAAACTAAAAATAGGGCTACCATATGATTCAGCAGTCCCAATCCTGAGCATATATCCAGAGAAAACCATAATTCAAAAAGATACATGCACCAAGCTTGCTCTTATCCTAGGGCCCTGTGCAGAGTGGTTGCTTCCTTCACCTTCCACAAATCTTTACCTTGATCAACTTTTTCACTATATTTTTCCCCATAACACCTTTTATATAAAATGTAAGCTATATATATTTTATATACAATGTAATAGATGTAATTATACATTTATATTAAATATAAGCCCCATGAGATTTGGGATCTCTGCAGTGGTAGACTGGTAAATGTCTAACAATCAGCTCTCTGGGGAGAAAACCCCTGATTTGTAACATAGCCCAGTTACTGTGGTGTAAATATTCCTATCCTGTTTATTTCAAGCTACCAAGGTTTAATGAGCAACTTGAAAAATTGCTCAAGATGTAAAAATAAGCTTTCAGAAATTAGTACAAACTGGCTTCAGCATACTGCTGGATTTTTGTCTCTTCTGCTCTTGGATGTATTCCTAGTACATAGAACAGTGCATACCAGTTATTAGATATTTGACATGTAGTGAATAACTGAGCAACTAGGAGGTGATCTAAAGGCAATTAGTAGAAAAAATAAGCCTTGCCATGATAGCTCTTTGCTTAAAATCCTTAGAATATAATATTCTTAGCATATATAGAGAGCCCATCAAGATTTAGGTGCTGCCTACTTCTGCAGCCTTTTCTCTTACCACCAGTTCCTGAATTACATTTTATGATATTGCTAAAGAAAAATCTATGATCATTTCCTGTCTGTCTCACATGACTTCATTCCTCTGCAACTTTGCATGTGCTTCTCCAAAAGCCTGAAATATCTCCCCCATATCATCTGCCTAGTAGACAGCTAAAATTATTGCAAACGTACATACGTGACCATCGCACTCTCAGTAAAGCTTTCCCAGAATACTCTTCCTACTCCTTTCAAGACATAGACAGAGTCAAACACTTCCTCATCACTATTATATCTGTTCTTTACACATACTCCTTCCCTTAGTTCCCACTCATTTCCTTCCTCATCACTGCAGATATTTTTCTTTTTTGTATTAGACCCAGTTTTAATTTTCATTTTTGCACCTTAATGTTTAAATTGCAAAAGTAATACATACACGTTTTTTGAAAGTGCAAAAAAGAAAGACACATATAAATTAAAAAACAGAAGTTTCCTTTAACTCATATATACATTAGCATCTTTGATTAATGACTGTAAAACTATTTAGTGTCTGGATTATATCTCCAATACTCATGAAATCATATTCCACTGTAATTCTAAAGATATGTTTATATCTCTATCACTAGATTGCGAGCATTTTGAGAATATGTTGCAATCTTCCTCGTTTCCCCAGCCCCTAACATGACACTTGGCACATGGCAAGTCAAAATAAATGCTTGGTAATGAGACCAAAACAGCCATGCTTGTTAAGACCACAACTACAGAGAAGATTCTGACTGCTGATGTGTGGAGGTTATTCTGGAACTATTGTAGAATGACTTTCAGTAGCCAGTCTTCTTTTTTTCCAGACCATAAAAGATTCAGCTATAATAATACTGACTTTTAACTGTCACTAGGCTCTCATTAGAGGAGATCTTGTCCACAGTTTTTAGGTGTTGTTGATGAAGTGAGTTCAGAACCAGGATATGAAGTCTATAATGCAATGAAGGTATGTGATTCTTACACTTGCTAAAATGTTTATGGAGGGTTGCTGCATAAAGGTACCTCATTATACCAAAACTGTGTATCATAATTACTGGCTGCATAATGCATAAATGAAATATGCATAATCTGAAGATTTAATTCACAGAATTTAATGTCTGTGAAGAAGAAAGAGAAGCTAGACTTGGAGCAGAATAGCTGGACTTGAATCACAGCTATAATCCTTAGTAATCATATGAACCTGGGTCAGTCCTTTGAGCTACAAATTCTTAGCTCTGGAAAGGCAATAATAACATCTGTCTCGAAGTGTTAAACAAGGATTATTCCTTTAGTTTTTGTTGTTTTTGTTTTACAACAACACTTTCTGCGTGCCAGACACTTATATATAGCACTTTCTGCACGCCAGACACTTTTATATAGCACTTTCTGCATGCCAGACACTTATATATAGCACTTTCTGCACGCCAGACACTTTTATATAGCACTTTCTGCATGCCAGACACTTATATATAGCACTTTCTGCACGCCAGACACTTTTATATAGCACTTTCTGCATGCCAGACACTTATATATAGCACTTCCTGCATGCTAGAAATTATCCAGCACTTTCTGCATGCCAGACACCTATATATAGCACTTTCTGCATGCTAGAAATTATATAGCACTTTCTGCATGCCAGACACTTATATGTAGCACTTTCTGCATGCCAGAAATCATATAGCACTCTCTGCATGCCACTTATATATAGCACTTTCTGCATGCTAGACATTTATATGTAGCACTTCCTGCATGACAGACACTTACATATATCACTTTCTACATGCTAGAAATTATATAGCACTTTCTGCATGCCAGACACCTATATATAGCACTTTCTGCATGCTAGAAATTATATAGCACTTTCTGCCTGCCACTTATATATAGCACTTTCTGCATGCCAGACACTTATATATAGCACTTTCTGCATGCTAGAAATTATATAGCACTTTCTGCATGCCACTTATATATAGCACTTTCTGCATGCCAGACACTTATATATAGCACTTTCTGCATACCAGAAATTATATAGCACTTTCTGCATGCCAGACACTGTCCTAAGCATTTTATAAATATTAACTCATTTAGTCTTCTTGACAACATTTTGAGGTCTGTACAGTTGCCATCACAGTCACTTTACAGATGAGGAAACCAAAGCATGTTAAATCTTGCCCTTAGCCACACAGAGAATAAATCATGGACCAGCTTTCCAACCCAGGCTACCTGTTTTCTGAACCACCCTGTGACCATGTTTTGGGAAGTATTTTTTAAAATATAAAGAGTTTTGTAAATAAAAGGCATAAATATTACAAATTAATTTTTCAGTGTCAGTGTTTAGTTTCCTTAAGTTTTTTTCTTCCCCCTGCTAATAAGCTGTAGGGCCAAACCTGAAAATAACCCTAGCTACTGTGATTTAATATCTTGTGACAATATTGTTGTTATTACAAATAATAAAATGTTATGTGAAAAGCAGAATTTATCTTTGCCCAGAAGTAAAGGGCAGAGGGTAAGTAGGGGTCAGTGTGGAGAAAAGTCCAAGCTGATTCATAAACCTTTAATAATATTATGTTCTCAAGCTCTTAGACCCAGCTTGGCTCTGGGAATTATATGATAGTTACTAGAGCTGCTCATTTCCAAATTCCATTTGTATGTAAACTAAAATGGAGCAGACAGGCTGCAAATTTGGCCTGTGTCACACTTATTGTCTCTGCTTCCCTGAGCATCTTATATTTGGGAATTTAAAGGTCTTGGGCAGTTAGTGAAGAATTTTGCTGATATTTAAATCTAGAAATAGTCTTATTTAATGATTTAATATGATCTGATGTGAGGACTTTATTCAATAGATAGCAATCGGGTAAGCCAATAGATATAAATTTCAGGAAATTCTTATAAGAATGTCCAAGTGCATAGTAAGATGATAAAACTATTTTTTCAATATGTACAAATGCAAGGTAAAACTTTTAGAGTAAGCTAATCCAAAGTAGATTTGTAGGATTCTTGGACTTATAATGATAATCAAGAGTTATGATTCTGTTAAAAATCAAATTGAGTACATTACTGTGATTTTAATGTCCAATAGGATGTTGACTATTAACATAGAAGCACACTGGAAATTTAAAAAATTAAATTCAATTGTACAAGATTCTGATACTTATCATCTGAGGTACTCCTTGCAATTGTTGTTATTACACCTCAAGAAAGACATAATAGAATCCTAAGAGGCACAAGGAAGAGTAGCAGAAATCATCAGTGGAAGTGAGCCACTGAGCTATGGATTAGGAAACCACCTAAAGCAGATTAGTGCGTATTAAACATTGAAAAGATAAAGGTTACAAAGTGATTGAAAGCTACAAACTCACTTAAGGAAGAGGGAGAGGAAGGAGAGTACACTTTGAAGCTTAAGATAAATTTAGAAAAGGTAAAAACAGTATAACCACATAGGTTGGGAGACAGTTTTAGGAATTTATTGTTCTGATGCTGAAAACTTAAATAAATTCAAAATAGATTTAGAATAATCCTTAAAACTGAACCCTAAATTGGATTGCCATGAGAAATGAAGGCATGGAGAAGAGGTATTTTGAAAAAAAAAATGGTACAAGATACTTGCACATGATGTCTCTCAATTTCTCTGTAAGATAAACAACCATGGGTCTAATTTAATGAGAACAGGCTGGAGTTCTTTCATTATATCAAGTTGTTAAAATATTTTCATTCCTCTCTTTTGGTTACATATGGTATTTATTGATTGGACCCCAGGACTATTCTGTATCACAATTAGTTTGAACTAGATTTTTATGCTTAGGATAGATTTAGGACATTAAAAAAATTGACAGTTGGTACTATGAGGTAGTCGAAATGTTCTTCAGTTCTGAGGTGAGGTAAATAAGATGGTCAGAAGTTAAGATAGAAAGCATTTGATTGAGAAAAATAATTTATTAGGGAGAGGAAGTGAAATAGCTTTGGAGTCATAAAGACATTTTCATTTGTCATGTGCTTTTTAGGTGTTTGAGCTTGGGCAAGTTAATTAACATTCTTGAGCCTCTATTTTCTGATCCATGAAACAAGGATTAGGACTAAATGAAAGAATCTATATAAAACACTTACCCCAGTGTCTGGTGCAGAGTAAACACTCAATAATTATTGGCTAATAATCATATTAATGACACTAAACATAAAATAACACCATTCTGAGTACATGAGTATATTCAGAGATGGGATCTTAGACATTGTCTAAATTAAGCATATTGCTTAATAGTTGAGGAAAATGGAGTCCATAGAAATTGAGAACTTTTTCCTCTTTCATTAGACATTATAATTCAATCAGTGCTGGTGGCGAAGTAGGCCATCTGAAGAAGAATTAGGTTTCCTAAAGTGTTCTCTGAATACAACCTGCAGATGCATTTCAGGGATAGATACACATTTTAGAAATAAAGCAGATTTGATGTGCTTCTATTAATTGTGATTTCTTGACCATGTATCATGTTCCAGGTGGTTTTTTGCACATGATTTCTTTTAATCTTCACAATGACCTATGGAGATAGGAACAGTTATTTTTTCCCCCATTTTATAGATGAGGGAACTGAAGTACAGAAAGCTGTAGTGATTTGCTCAGGTCTTACTAGTAAGTGGTAGAACAAGATTTTGAATGTAAGTCTGATTGACTCAATAGATCATGCTCTTACCCCATGTTCTACACTATTAGAGAAGGAAAAAGACAATCAATCTTGGAATAATGTCATTTTATCATGGTTATCCATATGCCAACACTTAGAGGCAGGTCAAAACAGGTGATATAGACATTTTCTTCGAGACAGGATGCTTGGTTTCCACTTTATTACAGTGCAATGAAAGTATCTTTGTAGAGCCCAGTACATTATTGTCATCTGCCCCTTTCCCTTCTCTACAAAATATGGGTAAATATACTTCAGCAAGATGTTTAGAAACTTAACATTATTGATTAGAAATCTTTAGATTAATAACCCAATTTTGCTCACAATAAACACATCTGAACCTGTTTCACTGAACTCCCATGATTCTTAAAAGAAGGGATCTTGTTTATAATAATCTCAATTTCTTTTCTTTTTTAACGTCTTTATGGGAGTATAATTGCTTTACAATGGTGTGTTAGTTTCTGCTGTATAAAAAAAGTGAATCAGCTATATGTATACATATATCCCCATATCTCCTCCCTCTTGCGTCTCCCTCCTACCCTCCCTATCCCACCCCTCTAGGTGGTCACAAAGCACCGAGCTGATCTCCCCGAGCGATGCAGCTGCTTCCCACTAGCTATTTTACACTTAGTAGTGTATATATGTCAATGCTACTCTCTCACTTCGTCCCAGCTTATACTTGCCCCTCCCCATGTCCTCAAGTCCATTCTCTACGTCTGCGTCTTTATTCCTAACCTGCCCCTAGGTTTCTCAGAACCTTTTCTTTTTTTCTTTTTAGATTCCATATATATGTGTTAGCATATGGCATTTGTTATTCTCTTTCTAACTTACTTCACTGTGTATGACAGACTCTAGGTCCATCCACCTCACTACAAATAACTCAATTTCGTTTCCTTTTATGGCTGAGTAGTATTCCATTGTATATATGTAACACCACTTCTTTATCCATTCATCTGTCGATGGACACTTAGGTTGCTTCCATGTCCTGGCTATTGTAAATAGAGCTGCAATGAACATTGTGTTATATGACTCTTTTTGAATTATGGTTTTCTCAGGATATATGCCCAGTAGTGGGATTGCTGGGTCCTATGGCAGTTCTATTTTTAGTTTTATAAGGAACCTCTATACTGTTCTTCATAGTGGCTGTATCAATTTACATTTTACTTTTCTCCACACCCTCTCCAGCATTTATAGTTTGTAGATTTTTTGATGATGGCTATTCTGACTGGTGTGAGGTGATACCTCATTGTAGTTTTGATTTGCATTTCTCTAATAATTAGTGACGTTGAGCATTCTTTTATGTGTTTGTTGGCAATCTGTATATCTTCTTTGGGGAAATATCTACTTAAGTCTTCTGCCCATTTTTGGATTGGGTTGTTTGTTTTTTGATATTGAGCTGATGAGCTGCTTGTAAATTTTGGAGATTAATCCTTTGTCGGTTGCTTCATTTGCAAATATTTCTCCCATTCTGAGGGCTGTCTTTTTGTCTTCTTTGTTTTCCTTTGCTATGCAAAACATTTTAAGTTTCATTAGGTCCCACTGGTTTATTTTTGTTTTTTATTTCCACATATGTGTGTGGGTTTATCTCTGGGCTTTCTATCCTGTTCCATTGATCTATATTTATGTTTTTGTGCCAGTACCATACTATCTTGATTACAGTAGCTTTGTATAATAGTGTGAAGACCGGGAGCCTGATTCCTCCACCTCTGTTTTTCTTTCTCAAGATCTCTTTGGCTATTCGGGGTCTTTTGTGTTTCCATACAAATTGTGAAATTTTTTGTTCTAGATCTGTGAAAAATGCCAGTGGTAGTTTGATAGGGATTGCACTGAATATGTAGATTGCTTTGGGTAGTATAGTCATTTTCACAATGTTGATTCTTCCAATCCAAGAACATGGTATACCTCTCCATTTGTTTGTATCATATTCAGTTTCTTTCATCAGTGTCTTATAGTTTTCTGTATAGAGGTCTTTTGTCTCCTTAGCTAGGTTTATTCCTAGGTTTTTATTCTTTTCGTTGTGGTGGTAAATGGGAGTGTTTCCTTAATTTCTCTTTCGTATTTTTCATCATTAGTATATAGGAATGCCAGAGATTTCTGTGCATTAATTTTGTATCCTGCAACTTTACCAAATTCACTGATTAGCTCTAGTAGTTTTCTGATGGCATCTTGAGGATTATCTGTGTATAGTATCGTGTTATCTGCAAACAGTGACAGCTTTACTTGTTCTTTTCCGATTTGGATTCCTTTTATTTCTTTTTCTTCTCTGATTGTTGTGGCTGAAACTTCCAAAACAATGTTGAGTAATCATGGTGAGAGTGGGCAACCGTGTCTTGTTCCTGATCGTAGTGGAAATGGTTTCAGTTTTTCACCATTGAGGACGATGTTGGCTGTGGGTTTGTCATATATGGCCTTTATTATGTTGAGGTAAGTTCCCTCTATGCCTGCTTTCTGCAGGGTTTTTATCATAAATGGGTGTTGAATTTTGTCGAAAGTTTTTCTGCATCTATTGAGATGATCATATGGTTTTTATTCTTCAGTTTGTTAATATGGTGTGTCACATTGATTGATTTGCATATACTGAAGAATCCTTGCATTCCTGGGGTAAATCCCACTTGATCATGGTATATGATCCTTTTAATGTGCTGTTGGATTCTGTTTGCTAGTATTTTGTTGAGGATTTTTGCCTCTATGTTCATCAGTGATATTGGCATGTAGTTTTCTTTCTTTGTAACATCTTTGGTTTTGGTATCAGGGTGGTGGTGGCTTCGTAGAATGAGTTTGGGAGTGTTCCTCCCTCTGCTATATTTTGGAAGAGTTTGAGAAGGATAGGTGTTAGCTCTTCTCTAAATGTTTGATAGAGTTTGCCTGTGAAACCATCTGGTCCTAGGATTTTGTTTGTTGGAAGATTTTTCTTTGCTCTTCTAAGAATTTGTCCATTTCTTTCGGGTTGTCCATTTTATTGGCATATAGTTACTTGTAGTAATCTCTCACGATCCTTTCTAATTCTGCAGTGTCAGTTGTTACTTCTCCTTTTTCATTTCTAATTCTATTGATTTGAATCTCTCCCTTTTTTCTTAATGAGTCTGATTAATGGTTTATCGATTTTCTTTGGTTTATCAATTTTGTTTACCTTCTCAAAGAACCAGCTTTTAGTTTTATTGATCTTTGCTATTGTTTCCTTCATTTCTTTTTTCATTTATTTCTAATCTGATCTTTATATTTCTTTCCTTCTGCTAACTTTGGGGGTTTGTTGTTCTTCTTTCTCTAATTGCTTTAGGTGTAAGGTTAGGTTGTTTATCTGAGATGTTTCTTGTTTCTTGAGGTAGGATTGTATTGCTATAAACTTCCCTCTTAGAACTGTTTTGCTTCATCCCATAGGTTTTGGGTTGTCGTGCTTTCATTGTCATTTGTTTCTAGGTATTTTTTGATTTCCTCATTGATTTCTTCAGTGATCTCTTGGTTATTAAGTAGTGCATTGTTTAGCCTCCATGTGTTTGTATTATTTACAGATTTTTCCTGTAATTGATATCTCGTCTCATAGCGTTGTGGTCATAAAAGATACTTGATATGATTTCAATTTTCTTAAATTTACCAAGGCTTAATTTGTGACCCAAGATACGATCTGTCCAGGAGGATATTCCATGAGCACTTGAGAAGAAAGTGTATTCTGTTGTTTTTGGATGGAATGTCCTATAATATCAATTAAATCCATCTTGTTTAATGTCTCATTTAAAGCTTGTGTTTCCTTATTTATTTTCATTTTGGATGATCTGTCCATTGGTGAAAGTGAGGTGTTAAAGTCTCCTACTATGATTGTGTTACTGTCGATTTCCCCTTTTATGGCTGTTAGCGTTTGCCTTATGTATTGAGGTGCTCCTATATTGCGTGCGTAAATATTTAAAATTGTTATGTCTTCTTCTTGAATTGATCCCTTAATCATTATGTAGTGTCCTTCCTTGTCTCTTGGGATAGTCTTTATCTTAAAATCTCTTTTGTCTGATATGAGAATTGCTACTCCAGCTTTCTTTTGATTTCCATTTGCATGGAATATCTTTTTCCATCCCCTCACTTTCAGTATGTATGTGTCCCTAGGTCTGAAGTGGGTCTCCTGTTGACAGCATATATATGGGTCTTGCTTTTGTATCCGTTCAGCCAGTCTATGTCTTTTGGTTGGACCATTTAATCTATTTACATTTAAGGTAATTACCAATATGTATGTTCCTGTTACCATTTTCTTAATTGTTGTGGTTTGTTATTGTAGGTCTTTTCCTTCTCTTGTGTTCCTGCCTAGAGAAGTTCCTTTAGCATTTGTTGTAAAGCTGGTTTGGTGGTGCTGAATTCTCTTAGCTTTTGCTGTTCTGTAAAGGTTTTAATATCTCTGTCGAATATCAGTGGGATCTTTGCTAGGTAGAATAACCTTGGTTATAGGTTTTTCCCTTTCATCACTTTAAATATGTCCTTTCACTCCCTTCTGGCTTGCAGAGTTTCTGCTGAAAGATCAGCTGTTAACCTTATGGGGATTCCCTTGTATGTTATTTGTTGTTTTTCTGTTGCTGCTTTTAATATTTTTTCTTTGTATTTAATTTTTGATAGTTTGATTAATATCTGTCTTGGTATGTTTCTCCTTGGATTTATCCTGTATGGGACTCTGTGCTTCTTGGACTTAATTAACTATTTCCTTTCCCTTATTAGGGAAGTTTTCAACTATAATCTCTTCAAATATTTTCTCAGTTCCTTTCTTTTTTCTTTTCTTCTGGGACCTCTATAATAATTCGAATGTTGGTGTGTTTAATGTTGTCCCAGAGGTCTCTGAGACTGTCCTCAATTCTTTTCATTCTTTATTCTGCTCTGTGGTAGTTATTTCCACTATTTTATCTTCCAGGTCACTTATCCGTTCTGCCTCAGTTATTACGCTATTGATTCCTTCTAGAGAATAGAATTTTTAATTTCTTTTGTTGTGTTGTTCTTCATTTTTTGTTCGCTCTTTAGTGCTTCTAGGTCCTTGTTAAATGTTTCTTACATTTTCTCTATTCTATTTCCAAGATTTTGGATCCTCTTTACTATCATTACTCTGAATTCTTTTTCAGGTAGGCTGCCTATTTCCTCTTCATTTGTTTGGTCTGGTGGGTTTTTACCTTGCTCCTTCATCTGCTATGTATTTCTCTGTCTTCTCATTTTGTTTTACTTACTGTGTTTGAGGTCTCGTTTTCGCAGGCTGCTAGTTCGTAGTTCTCATTGTTTTTGGTGTCTGCCCCCTGTGGCTAAGGTTGGTTCAGGGGGTTGTGTAGGCTTCCTGGTAGAGGGGACTAGTGCCTGTGTTCTGGTGGATGAGGCTGGATCATGTCTTTCTGGTGGGAAGGACCACATCTGCTGGTGTGTTTTTTCGTGTCTGTGACCTTACTATGATTTTAGGCAGCCTCTCTGCTAATGTGTGGGGTTGTGTTCCTGTCTTGCTAGTTGTTTGGCATAGGGTGTCCAGCACTGTAGCTTGCTGGTTGTTGAGTGGAGCTGGGTCTTAGCATTGGGATGGAGATCTCTGGGAGAGCTCTCGCCAATTGATATTACATGGAGCTGGGATTTCTCTGGTGGACCAATTTTCTGAACTCAGGTCTGCCATCTCAGAGGCACAGGCCTGACACCTGGCTGGAGCACCAAGACCTTGTAAGGCACACGGCAGGTATGTGGGGAGTTTCTTGCCTTTTGGGAAGTCTGAGATCTTCTGCCAGCATTCAGTAGGTGTTCTGTAGGAGTTGTTCCACATGTAGATGTATTTCTCATGTATTTGTGGGGAGGAAGGTGATCTACACCTCTTACTCCTCCGCCATCTTGAAGGTCTCTCACAATCTCAATTTCTTTTTAGTTATCATCATAATTGACTGTTTTTGCACCAACTATGTATAAACATCTAGGCTTGGTACTGGTGGTTCTAACACAAAATTCCTGTCTTCAAAGATCTAATAATGTATTTAGGGAGATAAGACCTTTCACTGTATAAATCATAATTTAAACAATTGACAATGTTCAGGTACTCGCAATCATAAGTTAAATATGAATTGTTAAGATGGAACAAATGCAACCTCTGTTTTGGCTGAGGAAAGAAATACATCATACCTTATTTTATTGTACTTAACTTTATTGAGCTTCACAGATGTTGCATTTTTTACAAATTGAAGGTATGTGGCAACCATGCATCCAGCAAGTCTTTTGGTGACATTTTTCCAATAGGATTTGCTCACCTCATGTCTCTGTATCACCTTTTAGTAATTCTCACAATATTTTAAACTTTTCATTATTATTATATTTTTATGCTGCTGTGTGATCAGTGATCTTTGAAGTTATTATGTAATTGCTTTGGGGTGCCATGAACTGCGCCCATATAAGACAGCAGGCTTAACAGATAAATGTTATGAATGTTCTGACTGCTGCCCCAACCAGTTATTCCTTTGTCCCTTTCCTTATACCTGGGCCTCCCTATTTCCTGAAACACAACAGTATTGAAAATAGGCCAATTAATAACCCTACAATGGCCTCTAATTGTTCAAGTGAAAGGAAGAGTCACACGTGTCTCACTTTAAATCAAAAGCTGGAAATGATAGAGCTTATTGACGAAGGCGTGTCAAAGTTATGTCAAAAGTCAGTAGAGGTGAAAGCCAGGCCTCTTGTGCCAAACAGTTAGCCAAGTTGTGAATATAAAGGAAAAGTTCTTGAAGGAAATTAAAAGTTCTACTCCAGTGAACACACAATGATAAGAAAGCAAGATAGTTTATTGCTGATGTGAAGAAAGTTTTAGTGGTCTGGATAGAAGATCAAATCAGCCACAGCATTCTCTTAAGCCTGATGCAGAGCAAAGTCTTAACTCTCTTCAATTCTGTCGAGGCTGAGAGAGGTGAGGAAGCTACAGAAGAAGAACTTGAAACTCACAGAGTTTGGTTCATGAGGTTTCAGGAAAGAAGCCTTCTCCATAACATAACAGTATAAGGTGTAGCAGCAAGTGCTAATGTAGAAGTTGCAGCAAGTTATCCAGAAGATTTAGCTAAGATTATTAATGAAAGTGGCTACACTAAGTAACAAATTTTCCATGTAAATGAAACAGCCTTCCACTGGAAAAAGATACCATCTAGGGCTTTCATAGCTAGAAAGGAGAAGTCAATGTCTGCCTTCAGAACTTCAAAGGACATGCTGACTCTCTTGTTAGGGCCTAATGCAGCTGGTGACTAAGTTGAAGCCAATGAATGCTCATTTACAATTGAAGACTCTAGGGTTCTTAAGAATTATGCTTAATCTACTCTGCCTATACTCTCTACATGGAAAAACAAAGCCTGACGACAGTATATCTGGTCACAACATGGTTTACTGAATATTTTAAGTCTACTGTTGAGAAGCACTACTCAAAGCAAAGATTGCTTTTGAAGTATTACTGCTCATTGACAATGTACCTGGTCAACCAAGAGCTCTTATGCAAATGTATTGTACAATGAGATTAATGTTTTCATACCTGCTAACACAACATCCCTTCTGCAGCCCACAGATCAAGGAATAACTTTGACTTTCAAGTCTTATTAGTTAATAAATACATTGTGTAAGGCTATAAATGTGATTCCCCTGATGGATCTGTGAAGAGTCAATTGACAACCTTCTGGAAAGAATTCACCATTCTAGATGCCATTAAGAACATTCATGATTCATGGGAAGAAGTAAAAATATCAACATTCACAGGAGTTTGGATAAAGTTGATTCCAACTCTCATAGATGACTTTGAAGGGTTCAAGACTGCAGTGGAGGAGGTTACTGCAGATGTGGTGGTAATACCAAGAGAACTAGAATTAGAAGTGGGGCCTGGAGATGTGAATGAATTGCTGCAATCTCATGATAAAATTTAATGAATGAGGAGTTGCTTCTTATGGATGAGCAGAGACAGTGAAGGCTACTCCTGGTATAGATGTTGTGAAGATTGTTGAAATGACAACAAAGGATTTAGAATATTACATAAACTTAGTTGATAAAGCAGAAGGAGGGTTTGAGAGAATTGACTCCAATTTTGAAAGAAGTTCTACTGTGGGTAAAATGCTGTCAAACAGTATTGCATACTACAGAGAAATCGTTCATGAAAGGAAGAGTCAATCGATGTGGCAAACTTTATTGTTGTCTTATTTTAAGAAATAGCCACTCCAGCCTTCAGCAACCACCACTCTGGTCAGTCAGCAGCCATAACACTGAGGCAAGACCCCCCACCGGCAAAAAGATTATGACTAGCTGAAGGCTCAAATGATGGCTAGCATTTTTTAGCAATAAATTATTTTTTAATTAAGATATGTACATTGTTTTTTTAGACATAATGCTATTGCACCCTTAATAGACTGTGATATAGTGTCAAGATAACTTTTATGTGCACTGGGAAACCAAAAAACTTGTGTGGTTCACTTTATTGCAATATTCGCTTTATTGCAGTGGTCTGGAACCGAACCCGCAATGTCTCTAAAGTATACCTGTTTACTGTTAATTACCAGACACAAGTCGATATTTTGCTGAATGAGAGCACAACATCATATACTTCTTATTAAAAGAGGAGAATATCATTTAATTTTAGATCATTCCATTTTACTGAAACTATACCATATGTTTGAATAAAAGTCACCAACCTAGAATGTCACATCAGGGCAAGGCCATTCACTGTAAAATGAGTGATACATCAACCAATGAGATTTTTGTTTTGCAACGAGGTGATGGGAAGAAATTGAGAACTGAAGGAAATGATTTCCACTTCTGTGTGATATTCATAAACAACAATTCAGATCTGTTTCAGGTTAGAATCTTGACAAAAGAAAGAGATTATCCACAGGGGGAAGGAGTATTATTATATAACCAGTGCAAATTTTTAACAGGTTCTGAGAAAGTTTAGTTCCAAATATTTGTTTTCCCAAAAATTTAAATAAATTCTCTACAAGGATGATTTTACTATAAACAAGTTACTAGGTTTTGCACTATTACTCTAATTTGGGATCCTATTTATAATGGAAAAACCTTAACAATAATTTGTTCAATTAGCCCAATTCTGATATATATGGGACAAAATAGCAATCTAGATTACGCATTTATTTCTGCATTCTTGGAGGTGGCAATTAGGCCTTATACTTAGACCTTCATTTATTGCCATTGTCTTCTAACTAATTCAAAGAAGTAACATAATTCGAAGATCATGATCTCTTGTGCATTGCTGCCTCTTAGTTGGCAACCATTGTACTTTTCACTTCCAACATGAAAATGTGCTATTAATTAGATCACTGAATCAACTCCGCTCTTGAGAAAGAAAACGATCCCCAAGGAATTCAAAGAAACCTAACCTGTCGGTGGAGCACATTTAATATGGGAATCCATTTCCGAGGAAGACTATGGACCAACCCCACACTGGCTGCCCTTTTCTGGAATCTCTTAGAAACAGATAGGCTGCCATTGTTTATGAAAGATCTAAAAGCACTAATGCTTGAAGGGACCAAGAGAGAGACTTGCATCATTATAATTTGGTATAAATCTCTATCATTGCATTTAGCACATTATATAACCATTCATGTTTTCTTGTCTGCTAGCTAAATTGTGTGTTCCAAGAAGGCAAGGGCTGAATCATATTCATCTCTGTATTTCAGCACTTGACAAAATTACTAGCATATTTTAAGGGTTTATTAAATGTTTGTAATTAATGCCCAATTTCCTTATAATGTTTTCAATCCTGTATTTCTAGCTAAATAAACCATTCCTTAGGATTGGTTTCTGCATGTGAGATAATACATATTGCTCCTGACTACATTATCATTTTTCTGAGTCTCAGAATATGTAATTTTCTAGTCATATATAAAATATATTTTTAATTTATATTCTATAATATGTGCTCTATAATACATAGAGGAGAATGATTACATACTCTAAGAATAATCTTTAACCTAAGAAGAGTTCCACAAGAGTTATATTCTTCTTTAATTTCATCTCTAACACCAAAGTCAAGATATGATTAGATCATCTGAAGGCAACTTTTCATCAACCACAGATTTGCCAGCTATGCCTCTCTTAATTTTACTCATAGAATGTTCTTGTTGTTATAGAAAAGAAGATGGGGGTCCTCTGGGCCTTATAGGAAGGGTTAAAACACAGTCATTAAAATCTAAAAATGAGGGCAATGGCTAAATTCCAAGCCAATAAAAAAGTTACATGCTCTGCATGAATTTTAATAACCATATGGTAACAAGGAGGCTATTCAATTGTGGTAATTTTAATATATTTGGTGTTCAATCTACTTTGCTAATTTTATTATTATCAGAGACTAATACCAATTTAGCATTGTATGGTTTTTCATTTCAGGATTTTGAATATATTTCTCTCTTCAATACTTCAAATAAATACTATTTTTTAAACACCAGTGGAGGTCTATTAATTCAAATTTCTGATTGTTATAGAATCCTTGGTCTAAACTTGAAATTATTAATCAGTTGTTGAGTCCACTGATTAATAATTTAGGTATTATTTCAGGTAAATCATGATCATGTCCATTTTAAAGATGTGACACTAAAGCCCAAAAAAGTAACAGAGCTAGTAAAAGAAGAGGAATTAGATCTCATGGGCAATTTTCTTCTACTCTCATTTTTTCATCTGACAGTTGGGGTTTAGTGAAATTCATCTCTTCATTACCTACCCTACCTTCTCTTTAGCCTCAAAGCTCCTTTTTTTTTTTTTTTCGTCTGTTCAAATACCTGTGCTATTAAATGCCAGGCTGTTTCTACTTATGCCACTTCAATCCCTTAGGTCTTTAGTCTTCCTTTTAATTAAACCAGGAGACAGGAAGAGGGAGTGGAGTGTGTGTTTTATAGCTTATATTCCATTATCGAAAATGCAGAAACATTTGTAACCAAGGTCCTAGACATGTTAAATTCCTAATATTATAATACCTTATGTAACAGCAGTCAAATGAAGATGATTAATATGGTGATAATTCAAGTGTTAACCATCACCTCCTTAGGTATGTATTATATCACTTGCAACATTGAAGATAAAATTTAAAGAACTGAAAGCACTCATAAATTCTCTTGGAAGCTTTGGGTGATTTTTTTACGTTGATTGAAACGAAAGGAGAAACATGAGGCCACTTCAGAATGTCATTAAAATATTTATCTCTTGAATTATACAGGCAGTAAAATCTTCATAGTCTACACATACTACTTATGGTGATGTCCATATCATGGTGAAAACAAAATACCTGAGGTGGTTTCATGTAAGCCTATAATAAATGGCCACTAAAGTTCATAAGAAATATAAAGTCTATCCTGACATTAATGAAAACTTAATGGGTTTGGGTGTGAGAGTGTCTGTGCATGTAGAAATACACATACACCACTGAAAACTACTATGTTCCACGTATCCTCACCAGACTGTGTTTTGTCTAGAAAATTACCAGAAGGGTAATAAACCCTCACTGGAATCTGCATGTTCTTGGTTTTGATAATTAGATTAGCAGATCCAGATATTGGATTAGTAAGAGTTCCAGAGATGTTTAGGCTCAGAGTAACTAACTAGAATTAAACAAAATCAAAGAGAGGGATGTATCATCCAGGATGCCTACATGTTCATATCCAACCAAGAAAAAAATTTGACCATGACTAGAATACTGAATCCTCTTAACCTGTTGGCAAGTCCACATAGAATGTCAAATCACAACTAGGAGAAATATAAAATTAGCAAGAGAATTTTCGTTGGATCATCTTAAGCTTTAGTTGGGTAGTCCCACTATGTAACCATGACATGTCAAAGATAATCACAAGTTGGATAATGCTGAAGATGTGTTGACATTGTCTTGATAATTATTTTTAAGAATCCATATTATTCAAACCCTTCTGTTAAAAATAATGCTGTCTATGCCCTGCTCATGTGCTAGGATCTTAACCTCTTAAGGAATCTTTACTGATTTCCAAGCACAAGTATGTTGGAGGGTTTGTTGTAATGCTCTGCCCCAGGCTTGGCAAGGTGGATGTACCAGGGAATTAATATCCCTCACCCCATGACTGATAGCAGCTCCTCTGTCCCACATGTTAGATAACTCTGTGTGTGTGTGTGTGTGTGTGTGTGTGTGTGTGTTTACATGGTTTGCCATGGCTTTGTCTTACGTTTAAGCTTCAGTTATTCACTCTTTTCCCTGGTTTTCATCATGCTCCATTTAGCTCCATTTATTGACTGCCTTCCTGCTCTGTTTCACTCCCCAACTTCCTGACATCAATGCCTACATTTCCCAAATAAAATACTTGCACTCAAATATTTGTTCAGAATCTATGTCTAAGCAATCTAAGACACCTTGAAAAGATAAGACACATATTAAAATGTATACTGATTTGGATACCCAATTGGTTATATTTTTCGAAGTGTTCATTCCTGGTCACCTCAGTGTGCCATTTGTAAACATATTGCTTAGAGTAGATTTACTTCTATAAATGTGTGATCTATTTCAAATTTGTAGATTTTTCCTAAATTAAGTCTGAGATAATGACATTCATTCTAATTCCAATAAAGGTTTACTGCCAACCCCTTATGTTTACTGCATCTCTCATATTATTTTTTTTCACACTCAGTGTCCCAGTCGTGATCCCATTTAGTTTTCCCTGTTCCAGGAGGAAGACGAGCAACCTATTTTGTGTCCTATGTCCCTTTGGTAGTCTTCTATAGCTTTATAAATAGCTTTCTACCCTATATACCTGTTAATTAGGAAATGAACCTCATCAGTTGGGTCTCCCTCAATATCTTACTCCTCAAGCGTTTTTTCTACCTCATGCCCTAATAATTGATCTTCTGTTCTTTAACTTTTTCCACTGAAACCCAGAGGTTCTGGTCTCCTATCTCTAAATTCCCAAAACTCTTCCTTCCCTCTCATCAATTACCTGATTTGCCCATATTAATCCTATAGCAATATGTCATTTCAAAACTTTTCCTTAATCACTTTATGAAATATGGGAATTATAAACAAAAATAATTTGTAAGACAACTATATTCTTCTTCTTTAAAGAAACAAATAATAGTAGAAATGCTTTTTGATAAATGACTTTGCAATATTTTTCACAGTATTAACAAAATAAACCTAATGTTTCTTTAGGAGTTTATAAATCTACCTTGATTATATTCATAAGCTACCTCTTTTGATGAAGCTGTTACCAACACTCTTGTTTGAGTATGCAGTGCTACAAAACGATAGCATTAACCCAGGTCATGTTTTAAAACTCCTATTCATCTTAGTGGGAAATTAATTTTAAGCTTACTTGTAACCATTTAGAGATTTGCACGTCTAGGTCACTTGTCCAATATGCCAATACTCTGATTGAAGAACTGAAGCTAAATAATAAGCCTTCTTGGTGTTACTGTTCATTATATAACATCGAGTACCTATTCTCAGAAGAAGGGCTTTCTGATTGGCTACTTCAGAAGGACTAATAGACAACAAAATGTTGAAGAATAAAGATAATCATCAGTAATGTTTCAGCTGATTATTTAGAACATTATAATACTTCTTTCTGGCAATTATATTATTTTTATGAAGCAAATAAAAAATAAAATTCTATACTTCATTCTCGACAAAAACCCTTGTCAAAATAGCTGTCATCTTCATTAATACCACACACATGTGCACGTGCCCACACACACACCAATATCATGCTTATGCATGAGTAAGAGTAGAAGTTTTTTCTTAAATTCAGGAACTACACTGGCTATCACCATTGCCAAAAGAAGTTAGTCAAGAGAGTGAAATTCTAGGTACAAATATGGAAAAGGAGTGACATTATTATTTTAAATTAATACACAGAAACATTAAAATAGCTAAAATAAAAACCACAATTAAATCTTCAGTGTATTGTGCATAGACTTATAAAAGTTGAAACATTTTTAAATATACACTTTTTACTTTTTTTCTCGTCACAAATATGGCATATTTCTTTTTTTATTGTTTATTTGAATTTTATTTTTTTATACAGCAAGTTCTTATTAGTTATCTATTTTATACATATTAGTGTATACATGTCAATCCCAATCTCCCAGTTCATCCCACCAGCACCAGTACCATCCCCCGCTTTCCCCCTTGGTGTCCATACGTTTGTTCCCTGCATCTGTGTTTCTATTTCTGCCTTGAAAACCGGTTCATCTGTACCATTTTTCTAGATTCCACATATATGCGTTAATATACGATATTTGTTTTTCTCTTTCTGACTTACTTCACTCTGTATGACAGACTCTAGGTCCATCCACATCTCTAAAATGACCTAGTTTCATTCCGTTTTATGGCTGAGTAATATGCCATGTTTATATGTGCCACATCTTCTTTATCCATTAATCTGTCGATGGGCATTTAGGTTGTTTCCATATCCTGGCTATTGTAAATAGAGCTGTGATGAACATTTTGGTACATGACTCTTTTTGAATTATGGTCTTCTCAGGGTATATGCCCAGTAGTGGGATCGCTGGGTCATAATGGTAGTTCTATTTTTAGTTTTTTAAGGACCCTCCATACTGTTCTCCATAGTGGCTGTATCAACTTACATTCCTACGAACAGTGCAACTTACATTCCCACCAACAGTGCAAGAGGATTCCCTTTTCTCCGCACCCTCTACAGCATTTATTGTTTGCAGATTTTTGGATAATGCCCATTCTAACCAGTGTGAGGTGATACCTCATTTTCAAAGAGTGCTCTTCCTATGGTTTCCTCTAAGAGTTTTATAGTGTCCAGTCTTACATTTAGGTCTTTAATCCATTTTGAGTTTATTTTTGTGTATAGTGTTAGGGAGGGTTCTCCTTTTTCACTTCTAATTTTATTGATTTGAGTCCTCTCCCTCTTTTTCTTAATGAGTCTGGCTAAAGGTTTATCAGTTTTGTTTATCTTCTTAAAGAACCAGCTTTTAGTTTCATTGATCTTTGCTATTCTTTTCTTTGCTTCTCTTTCATTTATTTCTGCTCTAATCTTTATGATTTCTTTCCTTCTACTAACATTGGATTTTGTTTGTTCTTCTTTCTCTAGTTCATTTAGGTGTAAGGTTAGATTGTTTGAGATTTTTCTTGTTTCTTGAGGTAGGAGTATATTGCTATAAGCTTCCCTCTTAGAACTGCTTTTGCTACATTACATAGGTTTTGGTTGTCGTGTTTTCATTGTCATTTGTCTCTAGGTATTTTTTGATTTCCTCTTTGATTTCTTCGGTGATCTCTTGGTTATTTAGTAACGTATTGTTTAGCCTCCATGTGTTTGTGGTTTTTATGGGTTTTTCCCCTGTAATTTATTTCTAATCTCATAGTGTTGTGGTTGGAAAAGATGCTTGATATGATCTCAATTTTCTGAAATTTACTGAGGCTTTATTTGTGACCCAACATGTGATCTATCCTGGAGAATGTTCCATGTGCACTTGAGAAGAAAGTGTATTCTGCTGCTTTCAGGTTGAATGTCATATAAATATCAATTAAATCTATCTGGTCTATTGTGTCACTTAAAGCTTGTGTTTCCTTATGAATTTTCTGTCTGAATAATCTGTCCGTTGGTGTAAGTGAGGTGTTAAAGTCCCCCTCTATTACTGTGTTACTGTCGATTTCCTCTTTTATAGCTGTTAGCCATTGCCTTATGTATTGAGATGCTCCTATATTGGGTGCATATATATTTATAATTGTTATATCCTCTTAGATTGATCCCTTGATCATTATGGAGTGTCCTTCCTTGTCTCTTGCAACATTCTTTATTTTAATGTCTATTTTATCTGATATGAGTATTGCTACTCCAGCTTTCTTTTGATTTCCATTTGCATGCAATATCTTTTTCCATCCCCTCACTTTCAGTCTGTAGGTGTCCCTAGGTCTGAAGTGGGTCTCTTGTAGAAAGCATATATATGAGTCTTGTTTTTGTATCCATTCAGCAAGCCTCTGTCTTTTGGTTGGAGCATTTAATCCATTCACGTTTAAGGTAATTATCGATATGTATGTTCCTATTACCATTTTCTTAATTGTTTTGGGTTTGTTTTTGTAGGTCCTTTTCTTCTCTTGTGTTTCCCACTTTGAGAAGTTCTTTTAGCATTTGTTGTAGAGCTGGTTTGGTGGTGCTGAATTCTCTTAGCTTTTGCTTGTCTGTAAAGCTTTGATTTCTCCGTCAAGTCTGAATGAGATCCTTGCCGGGTAGAGTAATATTGGTTGTAGGTTCTTCCCTTTCATCACTTTAAATATATCATGCCACTCCCTTCTGGCTTGTAGAGTTTCTGCTGAGAAATCAGCTGTTAACCTTATGGGAGTTCCCTTGCATATTATTTGTCATTTTTCCCTTGTTGCTTTTAATGATTTTTCTCTGACTTTAATTTTGGTCAGTTTGATTACTATGTGTCTCAGCTTGTTTCTCCTTGGGTTTATCCTGCCTGGGACTCTCTGTGCTTCCTGAACTTGGGTGGCTATTTCCTATCCCATGTTAGGGGAGTTTCCAACTATAATCTCTTCAAATATTTTCTCAGGTCCTTTCTTTCTCTCTTTTCCTTCTGGGACCCCTGTAATGCAAATGTTGGTGCAATTAATGTTGTACAAGAGGTCTCTTAGGCTGTCTTCATTTCTTTTCATTTGTTTTTCTTTATTCTGTTCTGCAGCAGTGAATTTCACCATTCTGTTTTCCAGGTCATTTATCCATTCTTCTGCCTCAGTGTTTTGCTATTGATTCCTTCAAGTGTATTTTTCATTTCAGTTATTGTATTGTTTATCTCTGTTTGTCCTTTAATTCTTCTAAGTGTTTGTTAATTCTTCTAGGTGTTTGTTAAACATTTCTTGCATCTTCTCAATCTTTGCCTCCATTTTTTTTCTGAGGTCCTGGATCATCTTCACTATCATTATTCTGAATAGATCCAGTTCCCTGACCAGGGATCGAACCCAGGCCCCCTGCATTGGGAGCGTGGAGTCCCAGCCACTCGACCACCAGGGGAGTCCCGCATCTTCTCAATCTTTGCCTCCATTTTTTTTCTGAGGTCCTGGATCATCTTCACTATCATTATTCTGAATTCTTTTTATGGAAGGTTTTCTATCTCCACTTCATTTAGTTCTTTTTCTGGGGTTTTGTCTTGTTTCTTCATCTGGTACATAGTCTTCTGCCTTTTCATTTTGTCTGTCTTTCTGTAAATGTGGTTTTTGTTCCACAGGCTGCAGGATTGATTAACTACTGCGCCACCAGGGAAGCCCTGTAGTTCTTCTTGCTTCTGCTATCTTCCCTCTGGTGGATGGGACTATCTAAGAGGCTTGTGCAAGCTTCCTGATGGGAGGGACTGGTGGTGGGTAGAGCTGGGTGCTGCTCTGGTAGGAAGAGCTCAGTAAAACTTTAATCCACTCGTCTGCTCTTGGGTGGGGCTGAGTTCCTTCCCTGTTGGTTGTTTGACCTGAGGCAACCCAGCACTGGAGCCTACCCAGCTCTTTGGTGGGGCTAATGGCGGACTCCAGGAGGGCTCATGCCAAGGAGTACTTCCCAGAACTTCTGCTGCCAGTGTCCTTGTCCCTGCAGTGAGCCACAGCCACACCTGCCTCTGCAGGAGACCCTCTAACACTAGCAGGTAGGTCTGGTTCAGTCTCCTGTGGGGTCACTGCTCCTTCCCCCTGGGTCCCGATGCGCACACTACTTTGTGTGTGCCCTCCAAGAGTGGAGTCTCTGTTTCCCCCAGTCCTGTAGAAATACTGCAGTCAAATCCCACTAGCCTTCAATGTCTGAATCCCTGGGAATTTCTCCTCCTAGTGCCAGACGCCCAGTTGGGAAGCCTGACGGGGCTCAGAACCTTCACTCCAGTGGGTGGACTTCTGTGGTATAAGTGTTCTCCAGTCTGTGAGTCACCCACCCAGCAGTTATGGGATTTGATTTTATTGTGTTTGCACCCCTCCTACCATCTCATTGCGGCTTCTCCTTTGTCTTTGGATGTGGAGTATCTTTTTTGGTGAATTCCAGTGTCTTCCTGTTGATGATTGTTCAGCAGTTAGTCATGGTTCCGGTGCTCTCTCAAGAGAGAGTGAGCGCACATCCTTCTATTCTGCCATCTTGAACCAATCTCCCATGTTTTACTTTTTATGTACTATCAGCATAGTTGATTTTAGACAGTGTTGTAGGGCCTTTTGTTTAGGTTAATTAATTTGTACCATCTATATATACTCACTAGAAGGAATTTGTTGTATCTCTTCCTTTTTCCCACTTTTCTGGAGCTTGCTTTATGTTTACAGATAATATGTTTAATGGATCTATTTCTTGAGTGATCATCCTTAGATATTATTGATTACTACATGCTATGATGGATGATGATTACTTATAACACCCCTACTTTCTTTCCTACATTCTACCAATGACGATATGTCACTGCTTTTGGTAACAATTTCCCACTACAATTTTAAACAATATAGTTATATTTGTGTGTGTGTGTGTGTGTGTGTGTTCATTCAAAAGTAGCCGCATACTTTGATTTCCTTAAGAAGGTATTACCTGCCATAGTCTCCCTGTCTTCTTGACTTCTTACATTTGTACTTCTGTCATCTCTTTGCATATTTTTACATTGCTAAGTCTGATGCTACTTAAATGTATTGTATGAACCACTTTATGTAGAATTACTCGTACATATGTACACATATACATGTGTATTGTGTCAGTACTAGCAGGATGTTCCACCATGTTAACTGTGATTATTTCTGATAGCGGTATATCACAAGAATTTTCTTTTCTTGATGATTTTAAGGAAACTATTAAATAGTATTTTTTTACTTCAGACCTTATAATTTCTATTCTAGAGGTTTGATTTGAGTCTTTTTTATATAATCTATGTATCTACTTAACATGTTCAATCTTTCTTCTAGCTTGTTGAATACATGGAAAACAGATTTAGTATTTTAAAAATATTCTTGTGTACTAATCATATACTCTGTGTCATTTCAAAGGCAGTTTTGGTTGACTAATATTTGTGCTTATTATATGGTGTTTTTCTTCTTTGCCTTCCTGGTAATTTTTTATTGGATATATGGCAGATATTGTAATTTTTACCTTTTGTGTGATATATGCACATACATATATATTTAGATATTTTATATATTACATATATTTTTATATATACATATAAATATGTGTGTATAAAATATATATTACATATAATGTATTATATTTATATAGTCAAATATATTTTAACTATATAAACTATATACATATTTTACCTTTTTGTGTGACGTATATCACACAAAAAGATAAAAATCACAATATCTGCCATCTATCATATATATATATTTCTTTCAGCTTGCTTGGACTTTCTTCTGGAATGTACTTATTAGAAACAGTTTGATCATTTTGGGTCTTGCTTTAATCTTTGTAGGCAGGACTAAGAGAGGTATGGTATTGGTAACTATAACTACATCAAAGCACATATTGTTGATGCAAGAAATGGCTAGAACAGAAAAGATTATGAGTCAGGAGGGCCTTAAACTCAACTGTCTCCATCTTAGAGAAGAATATCAGTTTCATAACAAAAAAAGATCCCAGTTGCCAGCTATGATATTCACAATTGTGGTCAATAGATCCTTTATGTTTCCCACTATTTCCATGGACTCCACACCACTGGCCTACTTCTAGTCTTTGTCAATCATGGCAAAGGCTACATTCAAGTGGTCTTCATTGGAGGTTGCTCTCTTAGCTCCATGAGCTTCAGTTCAGAAAACAGGTGCTTCAAATCAGAGACATTATTCTTCATCCACTTTATGATAGCTGGATTTACACACAAGTTTCTCACTGGGCTGTCAACAAGCCTTGAGTCTTAGAAACATGTCTCATGGGGATGGTATGATCCGTGTCTGCTGTGCATAACACAATTGCAGTAAATTTGGTCAAGATTGGGACTTGGCTCTTATTTTTCTGATTTTGCCAGGTCCAAGGGAGGTGTGGAACAAGTCCAGCAACCTAGTTCGCTGCAGCAATCTTTCAGGCATTAATCATGAATAGAAGCTCCAATAGATTGTTACTAGTTTTCCACAGCTGCTCTGAACAATATAAACATCCTCCTGCACATTCACACCCTCACCTATTTCCATACCTATCTCCTAGTTGCTGAATTTTTCAGTAAACATTTTGCCTAATTCCATTCCTAGGCAGTAGGCAGTTTTCTGAGATGAGTCCTGGTAGCATCTGCAGCTAAAGATTTTATTTGGCATTTTGATCATCTAC
The DNA here is from genome assembly GCF_003031525.2 of Neophocaena asiaeorientalis asiaeorientalis. Lineage (NCBI taxonomy): Eukaryota > Metazoa > Chordata > Mammalia > Artiodactyla > Phocoenidae > Neophocaena > Neophocaena asiaeorientalis. Next base: position 2,679,364 of record NW_020185336.1, read on the forward strand.
TTTGGCAACATTTCAGTCTAGTGACACTGCTTCTGATGGAGATAAAACCAAAGTCATACCACACACTGAATTACTAATTGCTTTATGCTGTTACTCCACCATTTTCCATTGCTTACGTCTTAACTATGTAATCATTGTTCACTGTATTCAAGTAGCGTACAACTCTCATATCTTTTTTTTGTTTCAATTTTTTAATGTTTTTAATTAATTTTAGACTTAAAGAAAAGTTACAAAAAATGTATGGAGAATCTCTGTACACCCTTCACCCAGTTTGTTAAATCTTGCATACCCATGGTATAATCATCAAAACTAAGAAATAACATTGGTACATTATTATTAATCTACAACTTTATTCAAATACATCATATTTATTAAACAACTTTTTTGAGTTTCATAATTCCTTTTTTTCTCATGCATTTTTGGTGTACCAAAGGATTCACTGATACATACTTAAGGACTTCCAATTGATTGATAACAATATAAAATTTCTGAAATTCCCTCTCTCTTTCCCCTTCGAAGTTTCTCTCTTTCATCTCCCATTTGGCCTAAATTCTCTCTAGGCCTGGACACATCTGTCACCTTGCAACTTCTCTTTATTGTTCTCCAAATTTTCACCTATTGTTTCCTGAATACCAGATTATCCTTTTTTATATTTTCCCCTTTAATTAGTTAGAACAAATCTTAAATGATGTCAGAAGAAAGAGTATGGGAGGTAAACTATTCTTTAATGTCTGAAAACTACAGTTATTTCTAGCTTCACATTTGAATTATAATTTGGCTGGGTATAGAATTCTAATTTGATATTTATTTCTCACAGAACATTGAAGTTTTGTTTTCCTTCTCCCAGTATCTGTTGTTGAAGATGATGACACCCTGATTCTCATTAAGAAACCTGTTTTTCTTTCTGGAGGTTAAAAAATTTTTTTTTACTCTGCATTTCTAAAGTTGATAATAATATGTCCAGATCTGGTTCTTTTTTATTAGTTGTGCTGGACACTTTCAATTTAAAGGCTTTTGCACTTTGGCTATGAGAAATTCTCTGCTAATTTTTTAAAATAATTTCTTCTTATTCCTACCATTATTACTTTTTGGAATTCATAATAGCATGAGTATAGAATTCCTGGATTAATCCTCTACATCTTTAAAATATTTTTCTCATATTTTATGATTTCTGCTTTTGTTCAACTTCTTGACTATTGCAGAAGTCAAACCCATCTACACGATTTTTTATTTTTGTAATCAGAGTTTTAGTCCCTAAAGTGTCTTCCTTTTTTCTCTGATTCCTTTACTTTTAATAGCATTGTGCCCTTTTTCTTTATGATTGTAATAACTTCTTAAGTCTTCCTGATTGTATTACTTAGAGCTTAAAACAAAACCTTGTATTCATTGAGTTACCTCTGTTTCCTCTGAAATTTCATTTTGTAGAATTTCCTCAAACGTGTGGTGATGCTTAGTAGAATATTCATATTTAAGAATGAAATGAGAGAAAATCTGCTTGCCTACTAGCAGACTTCACTACATGGGGAGTTGTCAGTGAGTCAGCCACTGGGTCCCCCACAGCCCAGAATGGTAATGCCTCTGCTCTATGAGCTCCAGATCCACACCAGCTGCCCTAGTTTCCACAGGGAGTTTGCTTACTTTCTTTAAGTGGAACACTTCTTTTGTTCTTATTGGTTTTTTCCCCTGGGAATTAAACATCTGGCTGCTGCAGTTTTGTGCAGAAAAGTGGGAGTAGAAGTGGGAATTCAATTGTTATGTTTATTTACTTTCCATTAGGCCTCATGATTTCAACCCCTTGCTCAGTTTCACCCTCATCTGTACTTTGCCCTGTCAAATCCGAAGTTTCTTTGAAGTTTTGCTGGGTTTATGGGTTGCCCCTTTGGCTGCAAGATCTAAGCAGGGATCTTATTTGTCCTACTTCATGAGTTGCCAGTCATCTATCTGCTTTCCACTTTACAGAATGTGTGGAAATTTTTTATCCGCTCATAGACTTGCCTCCCATTTTGTTTTTATAATTTATGGGTTTATGACCTTAAAATTTTATATGGTATTATCTTAATTGGATCTTGGAGGGCAAAAAGATCATTGTGTGCAAGAAATCAACAAATCAACCACCTTGATAGAAAAGTCATTGATAATTTTCAAAAAAATTATCCCTACTACACTAAGGTGAAGAGACTGAGCATAAAGGAAGATAAAAGGGGGACCCTTTAGGAATATTTGGTAATACAATGAAGGAGTGATAAGAGTTCAGTGTTAGAGTGCAATGAGCATAAACAGGAAGGGATAGATTCCAGACATTTGGGAGATAGAATAGATAGGACTTACTGACAGAGTAGATGGAGTGTATTAGTTTGCTGTTGCTGCCATAACAAATTACCAGAAATTTGGCAGTTAACACAACATCCATTTATTATCTCACAGTTCTGAAGTCAGAAGTCCAGGGGGCTCAGCTGGGTTCAAGGAGCTCAGCTGGGTTCTTTGCTTCCAGTCTCACAAAGGCTGAAATCAAGCTGTTGGCAGGGCTGGAGGCTCTGAGAGAGAATTGTTTCCAGGCTTATTCGGGTTGTTCACTGAATTCAATTCCACATGGTTGTAGGACTAAGATCCCTGTTTTTTCTTGCTGGCTGTCATCTAGGGGTATCCCTGAGGCCCAGCCTCCCTCTGGTCTCTCCACATTGCCTCCTGCATCTCAGATCCAGCAACAGCACATTGTATTCTCAAGCTGCCTCATCGCTCTGACTGACTCTTCTGCCCTCCTCTTCCACTTTTAAGGTTGCGTGTGATTACATTTGTTTCACCTTCTCCCTATTTTAAAATTAGCTGATTATTAACCTTAGCTCCATCTGCAAAGTCTCCTCATAGAAGTTCCTAGATTAGTGTTTGACTGAATAACCAAAGGACAGGGGTCTTGGTGTATGGGGTGGGGGGTATCTTTAGAATTTTTCCAACCACTGGGAAGATGACTAAAAGGGGAAAATAGGAGATGACTTCCAACTTTCTAGTTTGGGTAGTGTCCCTTAATTAGTTTCCTCACTATCTATATTTGAAGCATTTTTCATCTTAAACATATAATCTCAGCATCACAGCATAAGGGAGACCCAGCCAAATGCATTTTAAATCTCACATAGATTACTATCCCTGAATCTTTACCTGCTTTGTTCTTATTAAACTAGGACAATGAAGCTACAATAGAAATCTCTGTAAATAAGCAAGCAAACAAACAAAGAGTTTTAAGCTTAGTAGGCAATTCAATAGCTTTCCCTCATCTGGGCCCGCTCCTGAGGCTCCTTCGCTTTGTGTAATTAAAGGCCACACCCCAAGCTGAAAGCACCCCCAGAGAAAATTAAGTTGGAAAGGAGAAAATGATATGGGTACCAGATTTTAAATCTTCTAGTATCCCATAAGCTAACAGCCACCAAAGACTACTAGAGTCTCTTACAGCTGTTAGAGAATGATCTACTATCCTTCTCCCTCAAAGGTAAATATTCTACTCCCACCACTGAATCTCCTAACCTCCGTACTTCCGTGGTCTATACTTCTCTTTCTTTCTCTGTTCCACTCCACATAATAACCTAGAGACTTTCAAATTCCCTCCTGGGGTAGATGGGCTGGCAGAATGGAGGATGAAGAAAGGTGCATGAGAACAAAAACAACAAAAAAGATGATAGGAACCGATGCTGTATTATTTTTTAACATCTTTATTGGAGTATAATTGCTTTACGATGGTGTGTTAGTTTCTGCTGTATAACAAAGTGAATCAGCTATACATATACATATGTCCCCATGTCTCTTCCCTCTTGCGTCTCCCTCCCTCCCACCCTCCCTATCCCACCCCTCTAGGTGGTCACAAACCACCTAGCTGATCTCCCTGTGCCATGCTGCTGCTTCCCACTAGCTATCTATTTTACGTTTGGTAGTGTATATATGTCCATGCCACTCTCTCACTTTATTATTGATATGTGCTTTCTTTTCTACATAGTTATGTACATTCCATAAAAAAAATAGAAACAAAGACAAAACTAAGTCTTTGGGATGCCTTTGGAATTCAAGAATCTCCATCTTTCTCTCTCTGTGTATGTGTGTGTGTGTGTGTGTGTGTGTGTGTGTGTGTGTGTGTGTGTAACATTCTGTCCATAGATGTTTTTGTAACCCCAGTAAAGAAGCAAAATCTGGTTGACCTTGAGAATGACTGAATAAACTGCTTTCTGTAAACCAGATATTGTATTTGGTAAACATATAAAAAAGGCTTGTGCTTTCTTGAAAAATTGTACCTTTGCTTTTCACAGAGAAAACGTCTATCCAAGAAACCGGCCCCAATGCCATGACACAGCCCTCTGTGTGGACATGAGATTGCTGTCTGCTGGATGTTTTTAACAGGGCTAATTAAGTTCATTCACAAATCCTCTTTATTAAAGAGTTCACACTGAAATATCTCTACACATGCAAGAGGACACTATTATTGAAAAGTCTTTGTTTCTAATCACAATACCAGGGTGATAATGAAAGACATTAGAACGTGCCCTCATGTGAGTAATGATTAAGAACACTCCCACTATCTGCTCAAGCCCTGCAAGGGGACGTATTTGGATAGTAGCGCTCCATCACCACAGATCCTAGAATGTTTTTTTGTAAAAGTCCAGTGTCCAGATATCATATTCTGAAGTCTTTTTTTTGTTCATGCTATTCAGAATATAAATGCAAACAGATTATGTGATGGAGCCTTCCTTTGAACATCCCTTCTGTTTATAATTACCAGCTAATTTATCAGAATAAAAATCAATCCTTTAGGTGTTTGAGCCAACCCTTGTATTATTATTATTTTTAAAAGTGCTATGTATAGGCTATGTTAAAATACTCATCTTGGGAGATCTGTTGTTGAAAAAATAGTACACTAGATTACATGAATATATTGCCGCTAGATTACATGAATATATTGCAAAGCCATTTCTGGAAAAATTAAGAGTGGAAAAGATATATTTTACTTGGAATCTGTTATTTTATTTTACATACCTACTTTAAAGTGTTCTTTTCCTCAACTTCTGAATAGAGAAATTTTGTTTTGATACCTAAGAGTTTCAGACCAGGCATTTCCTCATGTTTTCTGTGAAGTCAATTTAAAAGTACATTAGCAGTGCATGTGGATTTACTTAGGGACTCAGGATGTGAAATTCTGAACATATTTCTCCAAAGGTGAACTCTTCAAATTATGACTATGAAAGTAATTTATTCCAGCCAAACACACTTCCACATATTGTTAACAGTGCTATGTGCTTCAATTCATTTAACTGCTTTTTAATTCAGTAGTTATTCAGATTTAATAGAGCCATTTCTTCATCATTTTGCATTTAGTGATAAATGGTGCCAGAATTTATGATAAATTAAACTGCAAAGGACCATGTTAAAATTATCTTAAGGGTTTCACATAAAAGGAATCCGCACCTATTTTGTTCAGAACAGCCACCTGAAAGTTCACGTGGTGAAAAGAGCTCCTTACTGGGCATAAACTATGAGATCTATTTGAAAGTTAAGTTTTAATTATACTTTTCCCTCACCCCTTACCATTGGCAGTGGCCATCCAGCTGGGGGACTGACAATGTGGATGCTTTAAACTAGGGGTTCTTTCTTGTTTTAATATTGATTTAACAAGTGGAAGAACATTCAGGTTGGAGCTTTGATGAATATCCTTACACAACAAAAGCTACCAGATACAGGGGGCAACTTTTTAAAAGTTTGGAGAAGAGATGAGGCATCAAGGGGCTATGGGAGAGATAAATTGGGCAGGGCCAAGTGGTGGGAGAGAGGGGAGTTGTAGTTGGACAGCCCTGCCAATTACTAGCCCTATTATCCTTTCTCCTTCCTACTAAATGTACTGGCTTAACAGCTACCACAAAGGGAGATGAGGGGCTGAATTCACGGGGCCTCTTCCTTTCCCTCCTTCTCATACCACATTTTGAAAATGAAAAAAGAAAAATGTGATTCCTTGACTAAAGTATCAGAAATGGTTTGCAGCCATTATCTCTACCATTTTCCAGACGTGTTAAAATGTATAAACTAGCTTAATTAGGTTTTTTCTCCCTGCTCATCTATACTTCCAGACAGGCAAGCTGGGCTGGTTAGTCAGGACAGAGATCAGGAGAAAACTATGCAAATGGAAAATTCCGTCCTTAAGGTTAACTACGTCTAGGTCACTCTTGACAACTAATGAGAGACCAGGGAGAACCTGCTCTCAAATACATTCATTTGCACTGGAAGATATGTTTTGGCTCCCAAAACAATCATGAATAAGATACATGTGTCCATAACTCTGTAGGCAAAACATTAGTAAGGGAGCAAGGGGTGCCACATGCCTTTTTATTCGTTTGTGAAAAGCAAATTTTGACTGTTCACATTTGAGTTTTCTGAGTTAGAATTTGCCTATTACTTCATGATTGTTTATTTGCTATCATTCGATTCATCCATATAGAGCGCTGTTTATTGAGAACCTGTTATGAGAGGTGCTTGTCATAAGAAGATGAAAGACAAGGTCTCTTCAGCAGAGAAGCACCTAGTCTCCTATGTAATAATAAAGACATTGAAGGAAATTTTCCTCTCATCAAGCAGCTGTAAGCTGGGTTAGTGTTGAGCTACTGAAAATAGCATTTGCTTGATGGCTTAAAGGAAAGTCTAAATACTTTTGAAAAGCAACCCAAATTCATTAGTCTTACCCCATACTTGTACTCAGACCCTTTTCTTAGCATCAGAATTTGTGTGTACATTTGTGTGTACATCTTTGGGCGCATTCATCTCTATGTATTGCTCTCTATATAGCTTTAGCAGTAATTATTAAGTGCTACTGTTGTACCAGGCAATATGCTAAGCCATTTATATACCTCATCCTATTTGAAAAAAGAAAAAAGAATGATGGGTTAGGAATCTGGATGCTCTGATCACAAAACTAGAAGTAAATCACTTCACATTTCTATTTTATCTTCAAAATGAGGAAGCTCCCTCTAAGGCCCTTTGTAGCTGTAACAATTCTATAAAACTGTGATTCCTATGCCTTCCTAAATGTTTCAAGAGAGTAAGATTAACACCTATTTTGGTTAACTATCTAACATTCTCTATTCTGTGGATACCTGTTTAGAGGAAAGGGATTGAATAACAGACCACTTAAAGAAATAAACTTCATTTTTAACAGATGGATTAAGTTTGGGGACTGCAAACATACTAGTTCTTTATTAAAAGTTTAAAGTTATATGTGTGTAAAAATTTTTTCGCAGATACAAACATTTTTGATTTCTTAATAATTCCCAAAAGGTTTTTCTTTAGCTACAAATGTTTAATGGATGAATATTTGGCCTTTAATAGTATGATTTTGAACTCCTAAAAATATTAGTACAATTTTTAACTATAATGAAAATGCTGATTTTAGGAACATCCATATACATACTTAACCTGAAAATAGAACAGTGAGGATTTCTACTCATTAAATTGCCATTGCATTGTCCAGAGCCACTTGTCCACATTCTTGTTGTGTCTGCTGCTTGTTATATTTTTCTGGGCTGTTTATTCCACAAAGGGCAATTGCAAAAGAGTTGGAAGCACTTTTTAGTGCCAGGCCATTCTCTAGCTTAGGTTCATGCCCCTTGGTTCTCATATTTAACAGAAGCTCAGATAGCCTGCAGCATCTGTCCTTTTGGCTCCCTTCAGGACTGTGTGCATTTCTTTGTCATATTGTCATTTCTCAAACCACAGAATTTCTTTAAATAGCAGGCCTGTCCCAGTAGAATTAGGGGAACTATAATTCTGCAATTTGAAGAATATTCCACTTCAAAGTGCATTGTTCTAATTGACTTAAATATTTGAGACATATGTTTTATTTTGTTTCACTGTTACGAGGAAGTAGAGTACGACCGTGTTTCTGCAAGGAAATAAAAAAGAAAATATCAATTGTTTCTTTCTGTCCTTATTTGGTTAGTGTGGTCAGTTTCATTGGTTGAGTAATAATACTATCCCTCCCCCCAAATAATCAAAACACAAAGCAGCAAAATTGGCCACTTCATAAAAGGTTAAAAAAAAAAAACCTGAAAAATTCACCTACTTATTCCAAAAAGTGGTATTACAGATATTTTAAAATAGGGTTGTGTTGACATATTCCAAATAACTAATCAGTACATACATACATACAGGCATGTCCATAAATAAATAAAGAAACCACAGTTTATGGCTGTCATTTAGAGCAAAAGAGAGAAATTTCAGAAACATGAAATTCACCTTCATTTTGTCATCTCTTGCTAGGTTTAGAAAAGTTATCTGTAAAGATAATGGTTCTAGAAGAGCTTTATTAGTATTACATAGTGTTTTTTGACTTAAGGAAAATCTGTCTCCATACTAGATGTTTAGACTTTAAAAATCAGTAACCTGTTTTCAACTTTATTATTTACACACGTGCCCAGAAATATCTATAGAGGATTAAACAATGTTTCACTCTTCCTCTGAAGGCTGTGAAGAAGTATAATCAGATCTGAAGACTGTTCCTTTTTCTGTAAGAACATTTGTAAATGGCGAATTCTTTTGAGATTCTTCTTGTTCAGTCTCAGTGATTTTTGTTCTTTCTTTCACAATGAATTGCAAAATGCCATTTTACTTCAAGGTTCTAATCATCCAACTATACTGTACTCACCTTTTTATTGACCACTTTCCTTGGTTTTTTGTTTCACCAGCAAGATTCTCACCTTGCTGCACATTCTTTCAGCTTGGTCATCAACATATAAAGTCGAGAAATCCTTCTAAGTCTGGATGCTTACAGCAGCATCCCACTTATCACTTCTTTCCATCCTTGGAGGGAAGCTCTATCTGAACTGTCTGAAGTAGCTGTTGATGGTGTCTTTACTGCTGTTACATGGAAGCCTTTTTTGAATACTGTCATTGAAAACTTCCTGAATCTCAGTGAAGTATTGTCAGGTTGAGTCAGCGATGTTTATATTTCTCTGCCTCAGCATCTCTCTCTCCCTGCCCACTTCTGTCCTCTACCTTTCCCATCCTTTTAAATTTGTGACAATGAAGTTGTTGATAATATTTCTACAGTTAGGCTCACAGGATGTATTTTAATAAATCTGAGAATGTTTTGGTTTGGATTCTACATTCTAACTTACGTAAATTACTGTTGCTTTTGACCACCATCATCATTCAATATATCATATTTATTTCATTTGAACATTTATACATGTTTATAATGTATATAAACATTTAGATATATTTTTTAAATATACATATGTTTCCCCTAAAATGTGTGTGTACATATATGTATATGCATATATGTGTGGTTTACATGTATGTATATATGTGTGTATGGATGGATATATATGTGTGTGTATAAATATGTATACATTTCTTCCCTCATACTTAACATTAGTTAATCACCTCTACTAAATATCTAGAAAGTGCTTCAGTACACCAGAAACTAACACAATATTGTAACACAACTATACTTTAAAAAAAAAAAAGGTTTACACCACAAGAAAGTGCTTCAGAAAGCAAGGATTAAGAAATATATACTATCTGACAACTTTTAACAAGTTGCCAGAATAGGAAACAGAGCAGCAGCAGGGGCAGCTGGGCAGGTGTGGTCCAGGGCCTGGGAGGGGGCCCACTGCAGCCATCCAGCCTGGTCCTGAGACGTGGAGCTCTCCAGCTAAGAAACTGGGCATTTTAGTTATGTTAGCCCTCAGGTTTGTGCGGATGATATGTTCTTAGTCTCATTTTGATTATTAATAACAATACTAATAAAAAATATTTGTTCAGTTTACAAAAACAGGAGAAATATATAGTATATGAAATAAATTTATACAATACACAAATTAATATGTATACATATATTTGTGTATTCTATTATGTATATACTTTATATCTATTATAGGTAATATATATTTAAATATATAAATGTGTAAAAATAATGTGAAATGAAGGACTTCAGGACTTTGCTCTCTCCAGCTAGAATTTTAATCTTTACCAATCCAATCATATATTTCAACACATTTGTATAACTTCTACAGATTTCTTAACATGTTTTCATAGATCCCAACAGAGCCAAATCAGGCTTGCGCTATCACCCCAAAGAGTCATAGAACACAGCCACATTATTTTCCCCTTTAGCTGAGTTTTGGCTTTATTGTTTAAATAACCATGAAATAAAGAGACTCATTCCTGTTGCAGCTTTCATTCAACAATTATGTTTAATAAGAAGATGCTGGGGAATAGAAACAGTAAATAGAAGCTCAATAGGGAGAAGAAAATGCATTGAGATTTTCTTGGAAACGGCTTCCATATAAAATAAGCCTTCACATTCACAGAAAGATAGACAAGATGAAAAGGCAGAGGGCTATGTACCAGATGAAGGAACAAGATAAAACCCCAGAAAAACAACTAAACGAAATAGAGATAGGCAATCTTCCAGAAAAAGAATTCAGAATAATGATAGTGAAGATGATCCAGGACCTCGGAAAAAGAATGGAGGCAGAGATCAAGAAGAGGCAAGAAATGTTTAACAAAGACCTAGAAGAATAAGATCAGATAAAATAGACTTTAAAATAAAGAATGTTATAAGAGACAAGGAAGGACACTACATAATGATCAAGGGATCAATCCAAGAAGAAGATATAACAATTATAAATGTATATACACTCAACATAGGAGCACCTCAATACATAAGGCAACTGCTAACAGCTGTAAAACAAGAAATCAACAGTAGCACAATAACAGCGGGGGGCTTTAACACCTCACTTACACCAATGGACAGGTCATCCAAAATGAAAATAAATAAGGAAACAGAAGCTTTAAATGACACAATAGACCAGATAGA
>NW_020185336.1:2690233-2705891 GCF_003031525.2 Neophocaena asiaeorientalis asiaeorientalis
AAATCAAACGGGAAATCAAAAAATACCTAGAGACAAATGACAGTGAAAACACGATGATCCGAAACCTATGGGATGCAGCAAAAGCAGTTCTAAGAGGGAAGTTTATAGCAATACACTCCTACCTCAACAAACAAGAAACTTCTCAAATAAACAATCTAACCTTACACCTAAAGGAACTAGAGAAAGAAAAACAAACAAAACCCAAAGTTAGTAGAAGGAAAGAAATCATAAAGATTAGAGCAGAAATAAATGAAATAGAAACAAAGAAAAGATTAGCAAAGATCAATAAAACTAAAATCTGGTTCTTTGAGAAGATAAACAAAAGTGATAAATCATTAGCCCAACTCATCAAGAAAAAGATGGAGAGGACTCAAATCAAATGATACTATATAGAGACAATCCTAAAGATGCCACCAGAAAACTACTAGAGCTCATCAATGAATTTGGTAAAGTTGCAGGATACAAAATTAATGCATAGAAATCTCTTGCATTCCTATATACTAATGATGAAAAATATGAAACAGAAATTAAGGAAACACTCCCATTTACCATTGCAAGAAAAAGAATAAAATACCTAGGAATAAACCTACCTAGGGAGACAAAAGACCTGTATGCAGAAAACTGTAAGACACTAATGAAAGAAATTAAAGATGATACTAACAGATGGAGAGGTATACCATGTTCTTGGATTGGAAGAATCAATATTGTGAAAACGACTATACTGCACAAAGCCATCTACTGATTCAATGAAATCCCTATCAAATTACCAATGGCATTTTTTACAGAACTAGAACAAAAAATCTTAAAATTTGTATGGAGACACAAAAGACCCCGAGTAGCCAAAGCAATCTGGAGGGAAAAAAACGGAGCTGGAGGAATCAGACTCCCTGACTTCCGACTATACTACAAAGCTACAGTAATCAAGACAATATGTTATTGGCACAAAAACAGAAACATAGATCAATGGAACAAGATAGACAACCCAGAGATTAACCCACGAACCTATGGTCAACTAATCTATGCCAAAGGAGGCAAGTATATATAATGGAGAAAAGACAGTCTCTTCAATAAGTGGTGCTGGGAAAACCAGACAGCTACATGTAAAAGAATGAAATTAGAACACTCCCTAACACCATACACAAAAATAAACTCAAAATGGATTAGAGACCTAAATGTAAGCCTGCACACAATAAAACTCTTAGAGGAAAATATAGGAAGAACACTCTTTGACATAAATCACAGCAAGATCTTTTTTGATCCACCTCCTAGAGTAATGGAAATAAAAACAAAAATAAACAAATAGGACCTAATGAAACTTAAAAGCTTTTGCACAGCAAAGGAAACCATAAACAAGGCGAAAAGACAACCCTCAGAATGGGAGAAAATATTTGCAAACGAATCAGTGAACAAAGGATTAATCTCCAAAATTTATAAGCAGCTCATGCAGCTCAATATTAAAAAAACAAACAACCCAATCCCCAAATGGGAAGAAGACCTAAATAGATGTTTCTCCAAAGAAGACATACAGATGGCCAAAAAGCACATGAAAAGCTGCTCAACATCACTAATTATTAGAGAAATGCAAATCAAAACTACAATGAGGTATCACCTCACACCAGTTAGAATGGGCATCATCAGAAAATCTACAAACAACAAATGCTGGAGAGGGTGTGGAGGAAAGGGAACCCTCTTGCACTGTTGGTGGGAATGTAAATTGATACAGCCACTATGGAGAACAGTCTGGAGGTTCCTTAAAAAACTAAAAATAGAACTACCATATGATCCAGCAATCCCACTACTGGGCATATACCCAGAGAAAACCATAATTCAAAAAGATGCATACACCCCAATGTTCAATGCAGCACTATTTACAATAGCCTGGTCATGGTAGCAACCTAAATGCCCATCGACAGACGAATGGATAAAGAAGATGTGGTACATATATACAGTGGAATATTACTCAGCCATAAAAAGGAACGAAATTGGGTCATTTGTTGAGACATGGATGGATCTAGAGGCTGTCAAACAGAGTGAAGTAAGTCAGAAAGAGAAAAACAAGTATCGTATATTAATGCATCTATGTGGAACCTAGAAAAATGGTACAAATGAACTGGTTTGCAGGGCAGAAATTGAGACACAGATGTAGAGAACAGACATATGGACACCAAGGGGAAAGTGTCAGGGGGTGGTGGTGGTGAGATGAATTGGGAGATTGGGATTGACATATATACACTGATGTGTATAAAATTGATGACTAACAAGAACCTGCTGTATAAAAAAATAAATAAAATAAAATTCAAAAATTAAAATAAATTAAGCCTTCAGGGGAATTCTCTGGCTGTCCAGTGGTTAGCACTCTGCACTTTCACTGCCAAGGGCCCAGGTTCAATTCCTGGTCAGGTAGCTAAGATCCGCAAGCAGAGCAGTGTGGCCAAAATAAGTAAATAAAATAAAATAAGCCTTCTGTATTCAAGGTATTTTTTGCTCCCGTGACGTATGAGTTTTTTGGTCTTTTCATATGCTAAAGACAATGGTCCTTGAATTATTTATTAAAAATATCTGAATGGTCAATATAATATGTACTAATGATGAATATTAATGTGTCCTGCAAAAATATACTTACCTAGTAACTAGAAGTCTTAGTATCAGATCCCTGTATCAGGGTTAACAGAGTTTTGGTGGGGCTTATATCATGATAGAGTATAGAACAGAATCACTAAGTGTTAAAACTGCACTGTTTTTCACCTCTCAGTTTTCTTTAAACATTTAAATAGGAAAAACAGGCAAAAATTAAATTTTAAATATTTCAGTAAACTTAATTTTTAAGTTAAAATTATTTAAGTGTGTTGAAATATGAAATTATAATAGTTTAAGAAAACATTTCATTTCAGACCACTGTGAATATTTGGTCATAAAAATAACTATAAAAGAGAAGATTAACTTAAAAATTCAAAGATATATTTTCATGGAGATGAAAATCCAACTGTAATATGAACAACACAGGCTTTTTCTATGATATTCTAAACTACTTAGAATAAAATTTAATTAAGTATTCACAACTTGTAGGTCTTAACTATGAATCTCAGCCATTTAACTGAAGACCAGGATTTAATCTTTTTAATGATTTGTGTATTAAAACATTTTGAACAAACAACAAAATTCAGTGAGTTAACATTCTTTTGCCCTGAATCCAGTTGCAAGGAGCAGTAAATTCAAGACCAGTTTACATGCAGCTCCATTTTGTATAATTCTAGCCATTTTTTTGTTAATTTATTATCAAAAGTGTACTCAAACACCACATGGCATTATTTATTTGATATTTTTATTTAGTTGGCAAAACGTATTTTTTTTTGCTGTACGCGGGCCTCACTATTGTGGCCTCTGCCGTTGCGGAGCACAGGCTCCGGACGCGCAGGCTCAGCGGCCATGGCTCACAGGCCCAGCCGCTCCGTGGCATGTGGGATCTTCCCGGACCGGGGCACGAACCCGTGTCCCCTACATCGGCAGGCAAACTCTCAACCACTGCGCCACCAGGGAAGCCCCGGCAAAACGTATTTTTGAGTTCTTATCAGTTGCTAGATATTGAATACAGATAAAACAGCAATCTATTCAGTGGTATAAGCCATATCCCCCTAGAAATTAGAGAAATCTGCAAATGAAAAATGTACAAGCACAATAATATTTGTCTTTTCCCTTTCCATCTTGCATCTCTCCATAGTACTATGGGGAGACAAAGATTTGATTTATGATTTCTTTCAAATTTTGGCTGATAAAATTACCACCCTCAATGCTCTGAGCACTGTGAATAGTGAGTGTTACAAAGATGCTCAGTTCTTTCTATGCTGTGAATTTTGGATCCTGTTTATATGAGGATGATGGGGAAAACACGTAATTGTGCATAAAAAGTCATTGCATGGGAGAAAGAGTGAAAACAGGGACTTCAGACATATTCTTTATTATGAGCACTTGGTCTTTGAGCATCAGAAGGCCTTTAATTAAGCCCTATTTCTCCTAATGGTGGGAGAACATCCCCACCAGGACAGTCCCTGGCTTCCACTGGTAGTTTTAATGACTTTGCTTCCAGGTAGACTCCTGAGGGGAAGCACTAAAAAAACATATAGCATGATTCTGTCATAAGAAAAAGTTGTAAATTGTGGTTTAATGTGAGTTATTTGTAAATAAATACTGATGCCTCTATCAGGAACACGTTTAAATAATGAGACCAATTTGAGATTATGTGTTCTGGAATTGGCAATTTCAGTTTCAGGAGAGAAAATGAGTCACAATATTGCATTTTCTTCATTGAAAGTGCACAGAAAACAGAGCTTATTGTACCCTATGAGACAAACACCTTACTTGCAAGAGACTCCGTAATTGTTTTAATTCCATTTACCAAGCCATTTCTTTGACATTTTTGATGATAGAAATGAGATGATTTAGGTAAATAAGTATATATGCTGAATATTTTGAAGAGGTTACCTGACTTATACAAATATATTTAAATTAAGGTTTTGATATGAACTTTCAAATATAAGTAAAAAGATACATTCATCTGTTTTATTAAACCCCTGTTACGTTTTCTTTAAATACTATATTACAGTGTCAATGATTTACTTACATGGTTATTGTTTCTGTTTTCCTCCTAATGCAATTATATTAAATTTTAATGACATCAATTATAATATCTAACTGATATCTGGAAGCTTGTGGAGAGCCCAAAGGTTTTATACAAATTTATATGTATCAAGCTCTCACTGATATAATTTGCCAGTAGATATTTTACCTTGAGTAGTCAGCTTTGCAAATCCCTTCCCACAAAAGATGAAAAACATCCTCCTATTACATCTAGAGATTTCTTTTTGTTATTCAAAGCCATGAATAAATTTAGGAAAAATGTATATGATTTTAATGCCTTAAATGAGAAAGCTTCCTTGATTCCTATTTAAAAATGGAATATTTAATGTTTTCCTTCTTCTGTGGTACTTTTTTGATATTGTAGTGAAGAACAAAAAAGAATTCTGAGAACATATAAAACAAAAAACTGAGTTTGAAGTATTATAATAAAACAACCTTTTTCCTTTAATGCTAAGTCCCTTTTTAATGAAGATCTTCTGGCAGCTCTTGAATGTATAACTAGTTTATATCATGGGATGAAGCTGTCTGTTCTGATGATTGACATGAGCCCACATTACAATGTGATTCTGAAAATTAGTCCATAGAGGTCCTTTTCAGGTACTTCTCAGACTGAGAGCTGCCCTCCAACTACAGGAGAGCCTTTTTAACCCCACTCATTGGTATTCTAATCTGGAAGAGCTGTCCTGCCTTTTAAATAACTCAGGCATTCAGGCTCGTACCCCCCTTGACACATTACTTAGCCAAAGGATTCAAATGAGATTCAAGAAACATGCAGTACAGCACAAAGGGATTGGAATATGCACAATTAATAATCACACAGTTAATTCATTTTTAATGCAAGGAGGATTTCTGAAATTTCACATTCAGATTTGTAGCACAAAGTAGTGGCTGTCTACCCTGATTACATTCCTAAAATTCCAAAATATAGGCACTATTCTTAAGTAATTATTTTAATTTTAAATAGATTCTCCTAAAGGTGTAGCTTTAAGTGACATTAAGGTTATGACACAAACAGATACAATTTTAAAATGGGACCCCTTTCAATTCAGATATTGTGCAAATAAACACATGAAGAGTTTTTATAAGAATGGGAATAAGGTATGTCTCTGATTAGGAAGGGTTGTGGTGGGGTTTGATTATCTTGGGTCAAAGCCATCCAACTACGTTACACAGTGCAATGTTTTGTTTCTCTTTTTTTTTTTAATATAAGTATTTTTATATATCCAACGTTAAAGATCTTGCTGCCCGCATTTGAGAGGGGGATATGCAGTTTATTGCAATAAGAATGTCAGTAGATCTACAACAGTTCTATGATTTTAGAATGACAACCAGGAAGACAACCAACCATTGAGTCAATAATTAGTTGCTAGATTCTTTCTATGCATGGATAAATGAATGCTTTCATTTGCCATTTATACATTGCATGTTTTCTGTATGCCAGATCCTGGGGATGAAAGCAGTGAATAGGAGAGACAAAATTCCGGCTCTCATGTAAATTATATTCTAGTGTACAAATAAATGAACATGATAAATTCAGAGGATAATAAGTGCTATGCAGAAAAGTAGAGCATGGTAAGAGGAGTAATGAGGGGGTAGAGAAGTGGGAAGTGATCATCAGAAAGTGGAATTTGAGTAAGAGGTCTGAATGAGCCATGAGGAAATATGAGGGGAGCATATTAGGCCGAGGAAGAAGCAACAACAAAAGCCAGAGGAGGTCATGAACTTCCCAGGTTTGAAGAAGCCCAAGTATGGCTGGAGCAAGTGTTGAGTGAGCAGAAGAAATGTCCCACAACCAACCGGTTCATGTGTGGACCTACATGAGACATTAGAGTGGCCTAACTCATTGCATAATGTATTTTGATCCACTGTGCTTCTCCTTAGAGATAGCCTGGAAGTCAAGCAGTAGACAACATAAAGAAAATGTAGTGAAGATAGGACTTTGTAGGGAATTCAATTAAGTGGTGACATCTCTCTTTTAAAACATTCATTATCACCCAGCTACATCAGTTGCATGGGGTAATTATCGGATGGCTTGCAGCTTCAAAATTATCATGTATTTTAAAATCATTTATGCTTTACAACGATTTGCAATCATACCAATGGAGACTTCACAGAGAATTTGAGTTACACAGTTGGGCAGGTCATCATAGGATATTTGTACCACTACTTTTCCAAAAGATTCAATACCTCTCCCTTGCTTTCTCCTCCTTCCTCCCCAGACCACATCACCCTTTAACCTGAAGAAAAGGAGGAAATTGATCTTTCATGGAAACCAGGCTGTGTCTGAAACCTTTAAGATTCTTGGGGTATCCCTGTTATATGAAATAGTGGAATTATATGTTGTATATTTATATGGAATAGCTTTTTTTGACATACACACCATGTCTTCCAACTCTGGTTTGGAAAGTAGTTCCAAGCAGGCTAAACTGGCAATGATTTCTGCAACCTATTTATGAAGAGGGCAGGCAGATTTTTGGGTATCTGCTTACAAGTTTCCTAGGCTAATTTAATGCTAGCTGTCTTCTCGTGGTTCTATTTTTCATTCTTCTTCTATCCTTTCCTTTATTTCTTTCCTTTTCTTTTCCTTTAGTGTAAATTACTGGAATTAGCACGTGACCTTTTCCTGGTGCACTAATGCCAATTATCAAGCATGAAATAACTCTCAATCTCCAAGCTACAGAGAAAGATAAACTAGTTTTATTTGATGTCTTACTTTTACTAGTGTCCTGAAAGGTGAAATCATTCATGCATAGGTAATTGCTCCAGTGAGTTTCCTTGATCTGCGTGTGTGATTGTAATTTATAAATACCAGTTGGGTAATTGCTGGGAGAGGTTTTAAAAGCAAATGTTTCTAATGCATGGTTGACACACTGTGTTCCCAATTGATTATATTATTTACCATATTAATGAATCTGATATTCTTTATCCCATCAAGGGCAACATTAGGTTTACCTAATGCTCAGTAGTGTGGCCAGTGCATAATTTGGCCTGGGAAAAGGTGGGGAAGGAAGGTTAGCTCTTTCCCTCTAATATGTTGTCCTCTGCAGTGCTGTGCACAACCCATATGCTAGTTTAGTGCCCACACCTCAAATTAGGTCACAGTCATGAATGCCTAGAATACAAAAGTTGAAAGATTTTTCGGGTGTCAAGCTTTCAATATCATTCCCCTTTAATAAACTTGAGTCTTAAAAGTAAGATGGCAAACATTTTGTAACAAGAAGTACACAAAACTCCTACATTCAGGAGATTAATCTATTAAAAAAGTCTTGCCTTTAGTGACCTACAAAAGAATAAGATAAGCTAAAGCCCCTTCAGCAGACTCTTTCCCCTTGCAGCCTGTGTCAGACCTAATGTAAAAAGATAACACTTTATATTCCCGAATTTATGCCCATTGGCATTTCCATTGCCAAACATTCACAACTGGATGCAAAAATAAAAATAAAAACAAAACACCATTGTCTAATCACGTGAGTGGTCCCTTTGTAGAGGAAATGAGAACATTACCCCAATGGCATGAAGGAGATTTGAATAATACCCAGTGTAGTTTTTCCCTTTCCATTTGGAAGACACTCCCATGGGCCTCCACAATAAAAGAGAAAAAAGGAATTTGTGTGGTTTCTTTATGGACGCGTTATGCTCCTTTCCTCAGTCTCTACATTCTGCCAAATAACAGCTTGGGACTCAGAGTAGACCCCCCCAGGCATTTTACCCATGTGGATTTGCCTATCCACACCTCAAATGTGCTTCCTGAGAGCAGAACATAAATGCCCAGGGAGGCAAAGTGTTTGAGAGCATATTCCTACCAAGTTGTAATATGGGGCCTTCAGCCCAAAATGAGGACACAGAGAAAGCCAACAGTCTTGGAGTTCTTTACAACAGCAATTTACCCCTCTCACTCCTACATATCTTTACAGGAAAGAACTGAGTTGAATGGAAATGGGCCTCTTTCATGCCAGGTATGGAAGAGAGAAGGAAAAGCTTACTTGGAATTTTCCAGTATTAATCTCTCTACTATTGGGGGGAAGAGTTATCTAGACAGACAATGCAATTGCACCGATTGTTTATATTTAGGTTTGGTAAGGATCACTTTAAAAGTGTAGGCTTCCTGGGGCTTCCCTGGTGGCACAATGGTTGAGGGTCCGCCTGACGATGCAGGGGACGCGGGTTCGTGCCCCGGTCCAGGAAGATCCCACATGCCGCGGAGCGGCTGGGCCCGTGAGCCGTGGCCGCTGGGCCTGCGTTTCTGGAGCCTGTGCTCCGTGGTGGGAGAGGCCACAGCAGTGAGAGGCCCTCGTACCGCAAAAAAAAAAAAAAAAAGTGTAGGCTTCCTAATTATCACAACATACTTAATAATGCATAGGCTCACAAATGAGCTGGCATAGCATACAGATTAAAGGGACCCACATTATAATTAAATCCATTCACAGATCTCTATCTGAAGGAGAATTGCACCATGAGATAGTAAGAATGTGTACTACCACACTGAATGCTGATAGCGACTCAGTGTGGTATAGAAGACTCATGCATTTGAATGAGAAAACAGATTTTTCTTTTTAATTCAAGGGTATAATTTTGCTAGTCACATTTTTTTGTTGTTTATTTTTTTTTGGCCACGCCACATGTCATGTGGGACCTTAGTTCCCCAACCAGGGATCAAAACCATGCCCATGGAGTCTTAACTACTGGACCACCAGGGAAGTCCCTTGCTAGTCACTTTTTATTGTCTTGTCCATTCTTTCTACTTCTGTATTTGCTAAAGAGAAGAGGACTTTGGGAGAGTTCACAGATATTTATTTTCTATTCCTCTTTAGATTTATAGTGTGTTTATTTTTAATTTCTCTTTAGATTTATGTTGTCATTTCTCCAAAGATTTCAAAGTACTTTTCCAAAATTTATGGAAAAATAATGAATGTCACTAACAGTTATTCAAATGAACAAGGAGAACAGCATGTAAGGATGATAGTGGAAAGACATTCACCAAAGTACCCAATTGAAAGAAACAGTCTTTTCTCTGCATTGACCCACTTAACTATTCTTCTTTCAAATTTTTTAATTGAATAATTGAGCTTATACACTCCAAATCTTAAACAGGTCTATACCATCAGTACTTAACTTTGAAATGAGAGCACCTCTGTATCAGGATTCGTTCTAGGTAGTTGGGATGAGAGGCTGATTTGTGGTTCACCATAAAGGGCATAACAATGCCTTGATCAGCAAGCACTGTCTCCAGCAACTCATTATAGTTGCTTTTATGGTTTAAGGCAGTGTTATCAGAAGATTCCTACTATCTGAGAGAGACATTAAATTAATAATTTAGACCCCATTGATACATTCATTAAAATGCATTAAATACTTAGCATGGGGCTTCCCTGGTGGCACAGTGGTTGAGAGTCCGCCTGCCGATGCAGGGGACACGGGTTCGTGCCCCGGTCCGGGAAGATCCCACATGCCGTGGAGCGGCTGGGCCACTGAGCCATGGCCGCTGAGCCTGCGCGTCCGGAGCCTGTGCTCCGCAATGGGAGAGGCCACAACAGTGAGAGGCCCGCGTTCCGCAAAAAAAAAAAAAAAAAAAAAAAAAAAATACTTAGCATGTGTTGAACAAAATACTAGATTCAACAATATTTGTGAAAGGAATAAAACTATATCAATAATTCAGAATTCATGTGATCTAATTTTTCTCATCTAAGTACCAAGCATAGACAAGATATAGGCAATGTAAAGGATTTTAACAATGTTTTTCCATTTAACTGGTAGCTTACAGCTTCATCATGATTCTTTGTGCCTGCCCATGCTTTGAGAGCTGTTATCTCGTGTTATTTGACTACTCGGATTGTATTCAATTGTTTGATCTATTTTTAGATGATTGTGAATGTAAATGGTACATAAAGGAGTGTGTTATCTTTGGGTTATCAAGATTTATCTCCTGAGCAGAAATTGGAAGTAGTGCCTTTTATTCACATTTAAAAATCACCTTGATTTGATGGTACTCTTGGGTACAATTTCTACTCTCCCATTTTGGAGAGCTTTTTCACCATAAATACATTTTAAAATCCAAAATGAGGTGATTTGGCCCATTTTGCTTTGTGTATAATTTAACCTTCAAAGGATTATGGTCTATGGAGCAAACAGGTTAATAGGAAGGTTTTAAAAAGACATTTTTTCATCTGATGGGACATAATTGTACCTACAGAGCTGTTATGCTCCATTGTATAAATCCTTCAAATTCATGGACTATTGGCCCAAAACACAGTAATGGATCCTGTAGAGCACTGAAAATCTATCATGTTAACATAGCTGCTGCATATGCATTCTCCCATCCACGCCTTAGAGGATTTGTATGTAATTCTCGTATTAATAGGCCCGATTCCTGTACTCCAGATGGAATGCTTTGCCAAGCCCTTTACATGCTAAGTAAAAACATCTTCTCAGGATTTGCACTAAAACCAATGATAATAACATATTCCTGTAAAACACTGCCATGTCTAACAAAAATATTTGCTTGTTCAGAATTCCCAAAGGAATCACACCACTTCATGTTTGTAAAGCAACAAAGAGCTTTTTTTAAGTTGTTAGGTTACAAATCAGCACCTGAAATCATTGAATTGTATCTAGCTAAATGCTGAAGTACACTCCCTTCAAAACCCCTTTCATTGATGTTGGCAAGAACAGTTTTGTTCTGAATACATATGTATATTTCTACTTTTATAGACTGATGGGCTTTTTGGAAAGCCTAAGATGCTCTCTATCACAACATCTCAATTCCCTTAATCTTGTTTTCTTCCTCTCCCCACAGAGCTGTAAAAGTAAAGGCTATTGGCAGCACGATTTTATGGTCACTCAGAATATCGATCTGCAATATCAGAGAACCCTTGATCCTAATCTCTTTGTCTGTCCTTAGCTGCACAGACATAATAGGGACTAAAGGCGGGGGCCAACACAGGGTATAATCAAATCTATAAGGAGTATTTCTACAAAGTTTTAATCTAACCAGAAAGGAACAAAGGAGATGAAATAATTTCTTCCTTCTATATTAACAATGTTAACCCATTTTCCAGATACTTATTATTATGATTAGTTTTAGTACGAAGTCTGACAAGTTTTTATTTTTTTAATTTATCATGTCGGGGCTTGGAGAGTTAGTTTTTTCATTGTCTTACTGCTCTCTGTAGACTGTGCCATGGCCACAGAGGACTCTCAAAGGAGTCAGGTGGAGCCCAGCCCTCTCCTTAACATTCAGGATAATACTTTGTTGCATTATCTAGGAATTGCCAAAGGAAAAGCGAAGGTAATACCAAAAGAATGCTATCTCAATGCTGAAAACCTCACGGAGGTTCAGAGAACTGAATTTCCCTGATGATCGATACTGACTAGATTCTCATCATTTCCTCCAAGCAGGAGACAGATTCAGTAGGGAGTTCAACTACGCGTGTAGATTCTGATATTTATACTTTTTTTTAATCTTCTCATAGCTTTTCCTTACTCAGATTTGTGGCTGGACCCCACAGTCACTCTGTTCAGCTCAGGATGGTAAACTCAATATCTACTGCTACCTCTCAGTTGTCAAGCATTCAATATAATATTCTCATTGAATCCAATCCATTTCCTGGTAAATGGCTATTTAAATAAGTTTAAAAGTGAGGTTGTATTTAATTCCCTTTCTACTTAAACCAGTTTGAAATAGGTTGGCTATCACTTGCAACTAAAATGTCCCAAAAAATCCACTGAGTGGCAAAGTCACATCCGTTTACTCTTCAGAAAAATGGAGGCAATACCTGCTTCTTGTGCGGATGACAGTTGGGCATTCAAATCAGACGTATATGGGATTGGGCTTCCCTAGTGGCGCAGTGGTTGAGAGTCCGCCTGCCGATGCAGGGGACGCGGGTTCGTGCCCCGGTCTGGGAAGATCCCACATGCCGCGGAGCGGCTGGGCCCGTGAGCCATGGCCGCTGAGCCTGCGCGTCCGGAGCCTGTGCTCCGCAACGGGAGAGGCCACAACAGTGAGAGGCCCGCGTACTGCCAAAAAAAAAAAAAAGAAGTATATGGGATCAATAATGTCTACTTTAAAATTTTACAATGATACTGTCATTTTTCAAAAGTTAAACAAGACTCATCCTTGTGTTTTCTTACAAGTTCATAAGGAGAACACTTTTGTTAAGTGCTTATGCACATGGCTGCTACTAAATTGGCTTTACTGACTCAGCGTGTTCACCTCCTATTTTGTTGGGAAAGTATTTTCTTTCCTTTGAAAAATTGCCCTCTATGTCCACTTCTGTCACCTGAATATAATAGACACTGCCCTAGTGGTATGATGGCATATGACTCCTGGTCTCAGTTGATAGGTTCAAGGAAGGACTCTTAATCCTAGTGAGACAAATTGCAGTTCCTTCTTTAGCTACTGTCCCCTGGCTAAAAGCAACTGTCCAGCAGTAGGTACTTTACCCAAGCTGAATCTATCAGACTATTTCATAGCATTTAGAAAAAGGAAAATGTCTGGAAAATCAGTTTCTTTCTAGGAATTTGATGCTGTACTATACACAGTTCATGAGAAGTCAACAGCCACGTTCTCTGCTCAGAAGACCAGAAAAATAGCACTAGTTGGTCTGAGAAGAGAAAGTAAAGAATAAACAAGATATTCAAAGAAGAATGGAAGTAGATATAAAGGGAGATATAAAGGGAGACTCCTAATGCTACTTACGTCCCTGGATGCAGTTGTTACCTTGTCCTTGTTTTTTGAAGATCACAGTATCCTTAAAATAAATCCCTCTTGTTTCTTTTTTTTTTTTTTGTGGTACGCAGGCCTCTCACTGTTGCGGCGCCTCCCGCTGCGGAGCACAGGCTCCGGATGCACAGGCTCAGCGGCCGTGGCTCATGGACCCAGCTGCTCCGCAGCATGTAGGATCCTCCCGGACCGGGGCACAAACCCGTGTGCCCCGCAGCAGCAGGCGGACTCTCAACCACTGCGCCACCAGGGAAGCCCCCTCTTGTTTCTTAAATCAAGGTATGGATTGGATTTTTATTCCATGCAACCCAAAGTCCTAGTTGATGCCTAACATTATACTTCCTAAGAATAAGATAAAATTTAAGTAATAGAAAAATATATCATGTTTTATAATAATCAGTATAACTCTATTTGGAATAAATTAATGGTTGAATTGATTTTTTAAATTTCAGAAAAATATAAATGTCTTTTCAAATGTTTTTATATAATATACTGAGTTTGATCTTAAATATTGAACAATTCTAAATTCTAAGGTTAAATTGACCACAAAAGCCTGGTTTTACATTTTAACTATATTTAACTATATTATCTTTGTTTGTAGTTGATGTTAATTTTAAACTTTAAGGTAAGCCTCAGAAGCCATCAAAGCCCTGAGTATAAAAATTGTTTATTGATACAATTAATTTTAGAGATAAATGAGAAGCCAAAAGTGTTCGATGCCCTCCATTTCTTCAAATGGTACAGTGGTAGGTGAATAAAAGGTTACATTGAGGGAGGTAGTAAAATGAGTTGATCATAAAATATATCAATAAGCTCCAAAGAAGACATACAGATGGCCAAAAGGAACATGAAAAGATGCTCAACATCACTAATTTTTAGTGAAATGCAAGTAAAAACCACAATGTGGTATCACCTCACATGGGTCAAAATGGCTATCATCAAAAGGTCTACAAATAATAAATTCTGGAGAGGGTGTAGAGAAAAAGGAATCCTTCTACACTGTTGGTGGGAAAGTAAATTGGTGCAGCCACTATGCAAAACAGTATGGAGGTTCCCTAAAAAACTAAAAATAGAGCTACCATAGGACCCAGCACTCCCCTGGGCATATATTCAGAAAAGATGAAACTCTAATTCAAAAAGATACATGCCATATACCCTGAGAAAACCATAATTCAAAAAGAGTCATGTATCAAAATGTTCACTGCAGCTCTACTTAAAATAGCCAGGACATGGAAGCAACCTAAGTGTCCATCAACTGATGAATGGATAAAGAAGATGTGGCACATATATACAATGGAATATTACTCAGCCATAAAAGGAGCGAAACTGAGGTATTTGTAGTGAGGTGGATGGACCTAGAGTCTGTCATACAGAGTGAAGTAAGTCAGAAAGAGAAAAACAAATACCGTATGCTAACACATATATATGGAATCTAAAAAAAAAAAGGTTCTGATGAACCTAGGGGCAGGACAGGAATAAAGATGCAGACATAGAGAATGGACTTGAGGACACGGGGATGGGGAAGGGTAAGCTGGGACAAAATGAGAGAGTGGTATGGACATATATACACTACTAAACGTAAAATAGAAAGCTAGTGGGAAGCAGGCACATAGCACAGGGAGATCAGCTCGGTGGTTTGTGACCACCTAGAGAGGTGGGCTAGGGAGGGTGGGAAGGAGGGAGATGCAAGAAGGAAGAGATCTGGGGACATATGTATATGTATAACTGATTCACTTTGTTATAAAGCAGAAACTAACACACCATTGTAAAGCAATTATACTCCAATAAAGATGTTAAAAAAATAAAAATTAAAAAAAAACCCAAAAGATACATACACCCAAATGTTCATAGCAGCACTATTTACAATAGCCAAGACATGGAAACAACCCAAATGTCCATCAGCAGAAGATTGGTTTAAGAAGATGTGGTATATATATATAATGGAATATTACTCAGCCATAAAAAATGAAATATTGCCATTTGCAGCAACATGGGTGGACCTAGAGAATATCATACTAAGTGAAGTAAGTCAGTGAAAGACAAATATTATATGATATCACTTATATGTGAAAACTAAAAAATAATACAAATGAATCTGTATACAAAACAGAAATAGATTCACAGACATAGAAAACAAACATGATTACTAAAGAGGCAGTGGAGGGAGGAGGGATAAATTAGGAGTATAGGATTAACAGATACAAACTACTATACATAAAATAGATAAACAACAAGGATTTACACAGTTAACTATATTCAATAACTTGTAATAACCTATAATGGAAAATAATCTGAAATATATAT
>NW_020185336.1:2705960-2734144 GCF_003031525.2 Neophocaena asiaeorientalis asiaeorientalis
TATATATATATATATATATATATATATATATAACTGAATCATTTTGCTGTATACCTGAAGCTAACACAATATTGTAAATCAACTATAATTTTAAAAATAAACAATAAAATACATCAATGGGGACAAGAATCTTCTGTCACAGGGGATGTGAAAAGTTTTGCATTATGGTTTGGGTGTAAGACCACCCTACAATAATTGTCTAAATAGGCGGTGTATCTAACCATCTGTGTCTTTTCATAAGCTCGTTTAAACTTGATGCCAGTAGATTTGAAAAAGAAAAATTTAAGAAAAGAAAAACAGTATAAACATCTTACTAATTATGGACCAGAGATTGCATACTATTTAGATTTATTAGTCCAAATGAACTATGTTGGCATTAATTAATTAATTAACTAAAATTGAGGACATTGATGATTGGTTCTGATTTATTCTTATCTAGGTCACTTGCATAGTTTATTTGAATTTATTAAACTCCTTTAATATAAAACTCATTGATTTCATGTGCACATACAATTTTATTTATTAATGCAATTTATTTAATAGAAGGTTGAATGTTCTATAAAAAACAAAAATTACACTTTCCTTTTAAATGGAGAGGGAATTTACAAAAATCCTTCAGCTATATTGTAGTCAATAAAGCAATCTAAGTCACCCTACTACCAGGGTTCAAAATTTTTTTCTTCTACCTATATTTTAAAATTTTAGGAGTAACAACTGAAATAATAGAAATGAAACTCATAACTTCCAAGGATGCACAGGGGAGAAAAATGAGAAACTATGTTTTTTTTCCAATGAAGACAGGAAAGAAGAAAATTATGGAATAAAAGAAAGCATGGTAAACTGAAAATATAAAATAAGAGCATAGAAATTAGTCCAAATATTTTAACAACCATAATAAATGTAAATGGCTTAAACTCACTGATTAAATGTCTGAAACTCTCATATTGGAGCTTAAAAATCCAATCCAATAATAAGAATGGGAAAAAGATTATACACCAGCAAAGCAATAACTAAAAGAAAGTTGACAAAGGCATATTAAAAATAACAAAATAGAAAACAAAGCAAATGCATTAATAGACTTAAAAAATAATAGTAATAACAAAAAGACCAGCCCACCAAGATGTACAAAATCATGATTTTTGTATACACCTAATGATGTAACCTATAAATAGGTTTAAAAAAAAGTGACAGGGCTTCCCTGGTGGCGCAGTGGTTGAGAGTCCGCCTGCCGATGCAGGGAACGCGGGTTCGTGCCCCGGTCCAGGAAGATCCCACATGCTGTGGAGCGACTGGGCCCGTGAGCCATGGCCACTGAGCCTGCATGTCCGGAGCCTGTGCTCCACAACGGGAGAGGCCCCAACAGTGAGAGGCCCGCGTACCGCAAAAAAAAAAAAAGTGACAGAATTACAAAGAGAAATTTGACAAATTCAAGTCATAAATGAAGATTTTAGACAAACAATTATTAAGGCTGTGAGTTATTTATAATGTATCTAAATAAAAAATATATAATAATGTACCTAAATATAAGAATATAAATGTATCTAAAAATGGTGTGTCTGAACTTTATGCCTAAACATACAAAATCTTATTATGGACATAATAGAAAATTTAAATAGAGATAATTTGGTGGTCATCATTGAGAATATATAATTCTTAATGATGTCAAAATATCCTTAAATTTATATATGTATATAAATATATGGATTCAATACAATTCTAATCAAGTTGTTTTCATGGAATTTGATGAGCTGAAATTAAAACACGTCTGGCAGAGTAAAGGTGAAAAATTGCACTAAGATATTTTGAAGAAGAATGGGATTAGACAACATATGAATAACTCACAAAACTAGTTATCAAAACTTGTAGTTCTAACAATTAAGACTATATAATATTGTTATAGGAATAAGTGAAAATCAGTGGAGAGTCCTGAAATGACTTGTAACAACAATATAAACATATAAAAAACAATGGCAATCTGAATATTAAGTCACAGACTGGGGTTTTTCAAAGCAGAAGCTGAAATGTTTTAAATGTAAGGTTTTTTAAGGAACAAAATCTGTGAAGATAAGAAAATAAGAGGAAATAAATAAGACTGGACAGAGAGAAGTCAAACTGCCAAGCAGGTAAAACAGAACCATGGCCAACTGTTATGGGCTGAAGTGTGTCCACGCCCCTCCCTCCAAAAAGATGTTGAAGTCCTAACTCCCAATAACTGTGAATGTAACCCTGTTTGGAAATGGGGCCTTTGCAGATGTAATCAGTTAAGTTAAAATGAGGTCATACTGGAGTATGATGGATTCTCAATCCAATATGACTGTTCTCCTTATTAAGAACACAGCCATGTGAAGACACAGTCATATGAAGTCACAGAGACATAAGGGAATGCCAAGTGGAGAAGGAAGATTGGAGTAATGCAGTTATAAGCCAAGGAAGGCCTGAGCCTATCACAAGGTGGGAGAGAGACATGGGAGAGATTTTCCTCAGAACGCTCAGAAAGAACCAACCCTACCAACACCTTGATTTTGGATTTCTAACCACCAGCATTGTGAGACAATACATTCTTGTTTTAAGGAGCCCCAGGAAACGAATATACCAATAGAGTATGAAGTTTTGGAGCAAGAATTGCCCATTAGTGTCTTATGTTGGGCTGAAATGGTCAGGTTTTATACCTTGGCCTTGCTCAGTCACCAGCTATAGGATGCTCTTGGAAGGGAATGACCTTGGGCAAGACAGCTGGGGCAGACCCTGAAGGACCTGACAGCTGGAGGCTGCTTGCAACAATTCTTCCCTGTATGGACATCTGGGAGATGTATCTTTGTGTCTACAACAGACAATTCCTTGCACCACTTGAATCAATTTCTCTGTATATGGAGGTCCAGCAATCCCTTAAATTCTGGAGCATTCCCTTTTCCCCAGTGAACAATTTCCCAGGTAAATAATTCATTCCCTTGCATACTCTCCCAGTTCTGCTGACAAAGTCTTATGGATCTTTTGGAGTATAGTCTCATGCCTCTCTTATCAGACTCAGAATGTCTCTAGCTGACTCAACCTTACTTATAGACCTAAGGGCAAGTGGTGGTAGTTCCTGAGAGGGACAATGTCGTCTTGTAGGGAATAAGTCTCTGCATTGTCTTCCAGTGTAGGAGGACTGTTATCTCTTAACCAGGACAGTAGACAATTCTTGCAGACTAATAGGTTTCTGAGGAGTCTGGGACCCAAAATTGTGGTGAATCCACCCAGATATTCTCATCTCTACTGTCAGGTTCTGGGGTTTTATTCCTGGTACTGACATAACAGCCCTGCCTTGGTTAGGGGGTTAACTGTATTTGAAGTTCAGCCACTTAGACTAGTATGTCCCAAGCTTGGTTCTCAGCCTTCTCCTCCCTCCAGTTGGAGGTAATGAGAACTTTTGTGTGCAACCAACAAGGCCCTTTGGCTTTTACAACTTTCCACTCTATCAGTTTTTATCTCTCATGGAGCATCAATGGGGCTTAGCAGGAGCCAAAACATCCCATTGTCCCTATAGCTACTATTTTCTTCCTACATCTAAAACACACTCTTTGTGCACTCTTATGCATTCCCTTTCATCAGTGAAAATACTTCCTTGAAAGGGGATCTAGGCAGTGCCTCTATGTGTCTACCACATTACATAAGTAAATTTATGGGGTGAAGACAAAGCTTCACCACAGCAGATTTGTAGCTAGTATTTCTTTAATTAGTCAAGAAAAGATGAAAACATATGAGCCATAAGTTCAGTTATCTATCTATCTTATCTTTCTATCTACCTATCATATCTATCTCTATCTTTATCTATCTATTCTATCTATATCTAGATATATATCTTAATATGCAAGGGATTCTTCCAAATTCATAAACAATAATAAAACCCAATATTAAAAGGGAAGAAGACATAAAAATTTAATAATGAGATATTTTATTTTTCTTCTTTTACTGTTAGCAGGATGTTTTGTTTATCTCCTAATTTAGCCTCAGTAGTATACTATCCGTAGCCTCAAATTTCACAATCTATGTTACTTCTCTGACATTGTTTCCATATTTTCACTAGAAAAATGGGAAACTGCTATGACTCTTTAAGGTAGTGTTGTGACTGCTCATCTATTAATGTTATATTTGAATTAATATTTAGATTTGCAACATATAATACAGTGTAAGAGCAGATATTTACCTGCACGTCTTACTTCAGATAATTATGACCGTATATGCAAATCTAGATGGTCAGGAGCAGAAAATCATAATTCAGGATCAGAAAGCACTTTGAAGTGCCCAGATAACTTGGAGTTATCCAGTTAATTTCTTAAACACTTCCTTTCCTTTTGCAGTTTTAGCTTTTGGTTAGTACTGAATAAAATGTGTCATCTAAACTGCAGGAGAACAAGGAAACTGCTAATAGCAAAAGACTTCCCTTCCCATGTGCTAATGTACATTCAGATATGTAAAATGGGGAGAAATGTCAGGAATTCTTCAGACCTCAGGATGGTTCACTTGCATTGTATAGGCTTGCATTGTATTCCCTTTGTTTTTTGTCTCCTCACACACAGAAGCGGATAAGTCACTTCTTATCTGGGCATAATGCAGTTCCCCTTTCAATTGCTTCAGTAAGCTAGCTGTTTCTGAAACGTGGCCCCCTGGTGGATTCCAGAAGCTAACCCTGTAGGAGTCCCTCCCCTGCAGGGCACCAAACTGGAGCTCTCCATCGTGTCTCTTCCCAGACTGTGGCTGTTGATCTCTTCAGCCTAATTCCCTGCCTTGAATTGTCTTCAGGATGTCATTTTCCACTGACTGCAAGGAGCTTACGTGCTGTTACTTATTTGGCAATAAGGTCATAAGCGCATTTTGCCCGTCAAGCATATGTATGATCAGAAAGGTGTGCCCTCTGCTCATTTTTGTTTATGCTGTAAATCTGCTTTCTGGCCTTCGAGCTGATCTCATCAGGAGTAAACCTGGAGCTGCACTTCCAGACAGTTATACTGAGATTGTAACCCTGTGTGGCATGGTGGCCTTTTCTTTTGGTGAATCAGGGCATAAGCACTGCCTCAGCAGATTTAAATAGACAGTTATTGAGATCAACAAGATCTTCTTTTGCTCGATGTCCAGAAATGGCCCAGTTGAAATATTTAAAATGGACTATTTTCATTGGCGTGGTATGAATCATTTTTGTTTCCTTTTTTCGCCTTGCTATTTGTAAAAAAAAAAAGGATTCTCACTGAAAGGGAAAATATGGTTAGTTTGCTGGTAAATCTCCTTCCAAGTGGCACCTGGGCCCTGATGTCTGTTCTTGTATGACGTGCCCTTAGCAGTTCAGACGCTGGTGACTATGGTAGTGCAAATTAGAATCCTTTTCACTTTTTGTAATGGCTTTGTACTGTGTCAACTTAGTTAAGTTGGAATTTTGTTTCCCACAACTGCCTTTCCTGATGATGGTGGGTTAGGATGAACCACAAGAGAAATTTACCTGCAAGATTTGGAACCTAGAAGTAAGAGGGCAACTGTTTCTACACTCTGAACGTCTGTGCAGGCACTATGGCAGTTCACACATATTGTCCTGATCTGCTGACTTAGCTTGTTGGCGTGGGGCAGTAGCTGGGCCAGAAGCTCCTCCAGTTGCTACAGAATTTCCTTTTTCAGCATCTCTGAATACTGGACCATGTGCATGGGCAACTCCATGGTGAAGAGAGCCAGCTTCTCTTGCAGGTGACCTGCATCACTGAAGTTGGAGCCAGTGAGAGACAGATATGAGTTCCAGTTTGTCCTTACTCTCCCCCACTTCCTGTCCATCATTTATTCCCAACTGTCTGCCCTGCTGAAACCATGCCCAGTACCAAATACAGGAGCAAAAGCTTTCCATAGATGACTTAACCTGCTCCCAAAGTGCATAAAATTAAATCTCTATAACAAGTTCTTCATTCTGTATTACTCACAGTGTTTCTGTGTTTCTGGACAATCTGTAACTGATACAGTTTGGTTGAGTGTATCAACCATTCTGTGCATAGCAGAAGGGCAAACATTTTCCTCTTTCTTCATTCAGTGGATGAACATGTGGCTTTTGTTTTTTTCCTTGATTGGGAAGATGGTAAGATTTTAATCCCTAAGTGTTCTTGTCCCTCCTGCGCTCTTGTGCTTCTGGTTAAGTAGAGACAGTAACTATTAGTCCCTTGGTGAATAAAATGCCAAACCACACACGACACCCACTTTGCACTCCCTATTAAAATTTTACAGGTCAAAAATCCAAAACCCACTTAATAAAAATTGTTCTTCATCATAAATGACAGGAGAGAACAGGTCAATCTATGGAATAATGGTACAGTAATTAGAAACTT
Source organism: Neophocaena asiaeorientalis asiaeorientalis (assembly GCF_003031525.2). Taxonomy (NCBI): domain Eukaryota; kingdom Metazoa; phylum Chordata; class Mammalia; order Artiodactyla; family Phocoenidae; genus Neophocaena; species Neophocaena asiaeorientalis. The sequence continues at coordinate 2,712,299 of NW_020185336.1, forward strand.
TGTAGTTGATAAAGTGTGACTGCTAATCAATGTTTGGCTAATTAATCAATATTTTAATCATTAGACCTTTTAAATTTGTTTTAATGAGCATTTCCTCTAATTCCCTTGATCCCATTGCTTCCAATGGTTCTATTATCACTGTGAAAGAACAAAGCAAGGATTTGTCTGTTCAGGGTCCAGTATCTCTCAAGACTGTAGAGTAATGCACCTCATGTACGTAAAGATACCCAAGAATGCCCAGATTTAGGTGATTAAACAAGAAAGATTTAAAGTCACCACATTATCTTGGACCGTTTGCTTAATGGCAAAAAGTTATGATTTAGAACATCACATTAAAACCATCATAAACTTTCCCTTCTCAAAGGTGTTTGGAAACTCGTGTTACTTACCTGTTAGGATTGCACAGTGTGCATGAATATCACTGTGTCCTGTTTCGAGTTCATATTTGCTCTTATGCAGCTTCCACTGGCCCGCATGACCAATGTGTTGTCTTCCTTTTCCTCATCCTCTTCCTTCTTTTTCCCCTTCTTCCTCTTTTCCACCTGTACCTCCTCTCCCTCCTCTCGTCCATCAACCTTCTCCATCCAGGCCTTTACTCCGCCCAGAATACCACCACAAACACCGTCGCATTTGAGATCTATGAGAACAATGTAAACAAGGACAGCATGTATTCCCCCTCCCCCTTAGTGGATGAGAATACCAGTGAGGTTCAGAGAAGGTGAGAGAGGTGTCCAAAGGACACACAGTCTAAAATAGAACCCAAGTCACCTAAGAGTTCTTTTTATATATTCAATGTTCTTCTTCAAATTGACTTGGAAATTTTATTTGGAAGGAGACCTTTCCAAAAACAAGTTAGACAGGTAAAGTCTTTCATTTATCTGAAGTCTTTGTACAGCAGCTACCATTTCCATAATATTCTCCCTAAATCTATATCACTGAAAATGAAGACATAAGTAAAAGAATTAGCAAGAAGTACTCTTGTATGTGCCTTTAAGACTTTATTAGGAAAATGCCATAGGGATACCGTAGCAGCTCCAGCTGGGCACCTGTGAGAATATGGAGTTACAGCGCTACAGGTCTTCCCAAATGACATTGTACACCATGTTAGTACATGCTGTGCCTGACATGAACAGAGCGGGGAATCACTGTGGCTGTGCAAGCCTCAGAGACTCTGGAACACAAAATAGTAAACACTACACCATCCAAAAATAAGATGATGAAAATCCTGCCTACACTGAAGTATTTTTTGATATCCTGATTATTCTGGAAATCCGGGCACTTTGTAAATTGCTATAGACATTAATGGAAAATATAATTAAATATGTGTTGAGAAGTATAGTTGGTTTGGTCTGGAATTTTGGTTACAATTTGTGTGGTAGTTGGAAAAGCTATTCACAACATTTCAGTTCTCCTCTCCTTTCAGACACGCGGTAGGATTACACTACTCACCGCCTTTGAAATTAGACATTATCATTGATTTGCCTAGACCAGAAATACATGTTTCTCCTTCCACTCAGTGACTAGTTTCTTCCACTAGCCACCTAGTGGAAGAAGAGTTAAAAACCACTAGGTGACTTTCCATATTCCCTTAACTTTGTGGAAGATGAACCCTCTAATAGGCTGGGTCCCTGACTGACTACAAAGAGCACAGGGCCCCAGCAGACCTGCACTGGACATGTAGCTTCACAGAATGCACCTTAGATGTGCTAAGCCATCCTGACCGATAGGGCCTGTTTCTGGAAGGTTGTAGGGTGTTTGAAATTGTTGTGTACAACACCCTTCTTTTTAAATCACTTAGAAGTGGGAAGCAGCCGCATAGCACAGGGAGATCGGCTCGGTGCTTTGTGACCACCTAGAGGGGTGGGATAGGGAGGGGGGGAGGGAGATGCAAAAGGAAGGAGATATGGGGATATATGTATATGTATAACTGATTCACTTTGTTATAAAGCAGAAACTAACACACCATTGTAAAGCAATTATACTCCAATAAAGATGTTAAAAAATAAAATAAAAAATTTTTAATTAAAAAATAAAATCACTTAGAATAAATAGCCCTCTGCAGTGTCATGAGAACAGTATATTCTTCTCACATACAGATATGACACAAACCAGAGAGCTAGATCTTGTGTGTGGCTTTGGGCAATCAATCTTATTATTTATGGCAATACCTCATAGAATCTATTTCATGTTAGAACCATGGTGTTCTAATGAATAACTTTACCTCCTCTTATTTTAGCTACAAACCCTAAGTGACCTCTTTTACTTTGCTTCTTATTTTCCAAAGTTCAATATAGCTGATCTATCTATCACCAGTGAAGAAAATTCATGGAGGTAGTTATAAAATGCATACAGCTATAACAGGATTTATTTAGATTTTTCTGAGTAAGGAATTAACTGCTATTTTCAGAGACAAAAAAAAATCCTATAAGGTCATCTTTGTAATAAATTTTCCTTTATATTACCTATGAAAAAGCAAAAATGCTACATTGAAAAAAAAGAAAGCTTGAAACTGATACTTATTTTGATCATCTCAGCTCTAACATGTGTCTTAAATTAATTAGTTGGCGTTACGTTTTAGCAGCCTTGACTGAGTGAGATTCTCTGATATGGAAGTCCAGGAATCCTGGAGGTAAGCCATTAAGTTCCTGAAACACCAGACAGTAACAGATTTTGGGTTCTAGGGGGTCAAAAAATAACACCACTGTTCCCAACCTGAGATCAGAACCAATTTACAGAGAATGATACAAGAGTCAAACAGTTAGAGATCAAAATGTCAGCTTTATTACTGATAAAAGCAATAGTGAAGGACATAGCTTAGATAAGTCCTAATAGTCCTGCTAAGGTTCCTCTGAATTGAAGTCACCCCATTCCCATTACCACCAAACAGACAACAAACAAAACCCCTGCTTGTCTGCAGAGATAGGAGCACAGCCTGCTTGACCAACTTTATCACGTGACTGACAGCAGGTATAAAGCCACCCTCTCTGTAGGCTGTGGGATTCCAGAGAGAAAAGCAAAGGGACAAACTGCGGCAGCAAGTCCACTTCATACTTGCAAACCAAATAAGTTGTTCCTCTTCTCTGGGGAAGGAGAGCATTAGGCATTGTGAGCGAGATCCTTGGGCAGAGTTTCTCATCCTCGGCACTGTTGACATTGTGGACTGGATAATTCTCTGTTGTAGGGTGCTGTCCTATGCACTGTAGGATCTACCCACTATATACCAGTAGCACAACTATTAGGTGTTTCAATGCAAAATGTACCCAAATATTGCCCAATGTCAGGGATGATAGTGGGAGTGTGAAATTGCTCCTGATTAAGAACCACTGCCTAGGGACTTCTTTTACTTGGAAATGAGAGGGAAAAGCAGTAAGTGTTCCTCATAACTGAAAACTAGCAATTCAGTGAATTTGACCACTAGATTTTAAACTCCTTGACTACTTCTTTGAAAAGTAAAGTCTAGAAAAGTGCCTTTCAAATTGGCAACAGTGCAAAACATTCTAACTAATGATAACTCAGGCATTATCAGAAGAAAAAATGTTACTTGCTAAGAAGAGGAAAGTTATTATTTCTACTGATCAGAAAGCAAAAATATTTGCAAAAATGTTATTAATAAGAATTAACAGATGAAGATAAAGACAAGAAGGAAAAAAATAAAGGTGGAAGGGAGGAATATGACCAAATTAATCTGCCCAATATTTACATGTTCCCTTTATAGTACACAGCGTTCTTCTCAATATTGTGTGGGTTTATAAACTGTACTTGTAATCTGTCATCTAAACTCTGTCTTCCCTGTTACGAAAAATATGTGTTATGACACACACCCATAAAAAGTTCAATATCAATATCACGTAGGGTGTGAGTCAGTGCAATTCAGTGCTCTCCTTTTGCCTTTTGGAATCTATGTTTTAGCTCCCTGAAGTGAAGAAAGCCCTGGCTTTGTTTCTGTTCTCAGTCTGTAAGCCTGATGTCTCCCTCCATCAGAGGTTTTTCATCTGGATTAGGTAAATTTCATGTATTCAAATAAATCCATTTTCCACATAGCTACGGACACCATGAAGTAAACTATCAGAAAAGAAAAAAATCTTGTCAGTACCTGGCGTTGGCTAGCTAAGGTTATGGGATAAGACAAGAAACCAGGAATAAGAGGATCATGTGTGAGCAGTGATGAGGGTGTGGGCTAGGCATGGTCACGGAGCCAGAAGCAGAAGTCATTTTAAAGACAAAGTGTAACCTTGGGTCAGAAAATGCTTGGGCAACATGAAGAAGATCCAAAGAGTTAATGGTTTCCAACTTTTTGATGTCATATACTCCTTCAAAGATCTGATAAGTGCTACGTACCCTGAACCCAAAGAAATGGATACACATACACAAACACACACAAGTTTTTCTAGAGTTTCAGTGGGCCTTCACAGATTATTAATCTAGGATAAGGCAAGGCTGTTGGGCAAAAATTTACGCAGCCAGTGTAACTAACTGCACAAAAGAATTCTCCTTTGCATTGCTACATGGGATAATGTCTTAAATGAAACAATAACATCAAAACAGATAGTGTGGGCAGTCATATAGATAATTTGGATTCAGAGGTCTTTTTGAAGAAAGGATATGTTTGACCTCAATTATCTTTTTTTTTTTTTTTTTTGCTCTCCTGGGCCTCTCACTGTTTGTGGCCTCTCCCGTTGTGGAGCACAGGCTCCGGACGCACAGGCTCAGCGGCCCTGGCTCACGGGCCCAGCCGCTCCACAGCATGTGGGATCTTCCCGGACCGAGGTCCGAACCCGTGTCCCCTGTATCGACAGGCGGACTCTCAACCACTGCGCCACCAGGGAAGCCCCCTCAATTATCTTTTAATTAAGTATTTTTATTGATCAAATTCATGAGTCTTCAATTCATATTGCCTGTGGACACAGCTCTGATCTAAATAACATTCTAAAAATCTCCTTTTCCAGTTTATACCACATCATTATTCCCTTAATTACAAAATTTTAGAATCTGATATAGGAGAACAGATTTGCTAGGCCATATAGTAATTTAAGACCTGCCTTTAAAAAAAATTTTTAACACAGATATAGGTTGTGTTCTTAAAACATAAGTTAAGCTTATCTACATTTGTTTCATCAGTTTTTTGTGTGTGTGTTTCTTTGGATATTCTACCTTTGCTTTCCATTTTTTAAAATTCTATTTGATTTCCCTAGTTCTGGATATAAATGCTTATGATTACATTACTCTTTACCTTTGGTGCTGCCAACAGAAAACATACATGAAAACTATAAGTTATCTCCCTAAACCTACACTTGTCCTCTGTCCACCACAATCTCAACTTAGATAGCCCTTTGGTGAGCTACAATAAGAGCTAACACATACTGTCTATTGTATGTCAGGCCCTGTCCTAAGTACCTTATATAAAGTATCTCATTTAATTCTCAAGGAATACTACAAAGTGCCTATTTTAATCACTGCTCCCAGTCCCCCAAATAAGGAATCTCAGGCCTAAAAGGTTAAGTGACTTTGATCACCACTACTAAAGTGGCAGAGCAGGAATGCAAACTCAGGCCTTTGATTCTTCAAGAGCTTTTAACATCTCCACTATACTACCCATATGCACAATTCTTTGTTTAGTCCTCTTTTTAATAGCCATTATTTTTATTTAAAATTTTTTTCATCTGTATCCATATGCCTTTCCAATACATACGCTTTGTATGTAATTCATAAACAATGTTAATTTTAATATCTCGATAGCTGATCAAGGGAGAGATGGCTGCTTTCACGCTGCAGGGCATAAGGGTGTTCCATGCACAATCCCAAAACAGAGGTGGTTGCCCTGCTGCATTTTAAGCATTTATAAAATTTTTGCTTAACTTGTACTTGAAGTCTGTTTCATATATTTCCAAATTTCTTCCTTCTGTGTGTCTGAAAAAATCTACTATACATACTTTTTTATTGGATGCCTTTTTTCTTAATTTTTCTTCTCATACCTTGTAAAAGAAAGAAACTTAGTCAAGTGAAGAGAGCACTTTCAGGGGGTTCAGAAGGCTAAGATTTTATTCTTGACTCTGCTACTGACCTGTTATATGCCCTTGGGTTTAACCTCACTGCACCGGACTTAGTGAAGAGGTGTTTCAGCTTCTCTGCTAACATGCACTCAATGGGCCAAATCCTTCAAATGAGCCAATTGCACTTGGGGATTAAGTTAAGCCATTTGGAGGGGCATTAACCCTTTCTGGTCAATGAAGTTTTTATGCACGAGTAGAATAACTGACTAAACAGAGCCTACTGTCCTTCTTTATGCACTCCTCCTATCCCAGTTGCCTAACTTAAGCAGGAAGTGTCACAGTCAATAACCAAGCAATACTTGGGAGAAGTGCTGAGCATAGGGAAGAAGGGAATAGCAAGTAAATGAAATGACCCTCCACAAACAGGTGAACAAACTGTAGAAATCAACGACATGACAATGGACCTCTTTCCCCTCCTCACTGAATTTAGTAGTCGCCTGTTTGTCTCTTCTCCCCTTTGCTGGCCGCAGCATTCTAGGAGTAACCGTGTCATAGAACAGCCCTGCATTGTCACCGCACTGCCTGGGAAAGAGCCTATTCATTAAGTCCAGGATGGCATCCATTGCCATCCATTGGATCAAAGATAAACTCCTGACTGTTGCCTTCAAAGCTCTCCATTAGCAGGACTCATTCCACTTATGTGTTCTAATCTCAAGCCTATCAGTGACATTCTCTCTAGAGTAGATTCACAGTGGGTTCTTCCACTACTACCCCCAGCCCTTTTCCTGAGACTTTCCATATACACACCCCTGCCTCCTGCCTTTTGATTTCACTGGATTCTCTCCTTTCACAGGAGACACAAGACCTGCCTCCTCCAAAGCTTCCCATGATGAGTTCTTCCAGAAAAATCCTTAGTGAAGCTGGGGCTCTTGAGAGAGAAATGTATTTTTCTTTATAATGGAGTTTGGGCAGTGATTCTCCTATTAGATGTGCATGCTTCTTGAGTCCTGGGGACCTTTTTTTCAATTGATAATTTAGATGTCCAGTCCCTGGCCAGGAAATTTGTTGATACGGTAAGAAATGAGACGACCAAATTTTACAGTCTGGGGATACAACAGGGTTCTTATGAAGTTGCACAGATGTTGTGAACATCCTTTTTCAGTTTGGATTGTAGAATTGTACTTACATATCTAGTTACAAATTATGTATGGGTCTCTATCAAAGAGGGAAATCTCTCTAAATAAAAGCAAATGGATTAGGAAGAGGGAATTTTTGCTTTGGTTTTCTGTTAATTCATTTAAAATCTGGAAGGGAAAGCTGTGGGTTAGGAATGAACAGATGTTTAATAATTTGTTATTCCACTTTATTATAGTACTTTCAAATAAAACTTGAACAAATATGTAGTTGTGCAGCCTTGAGCAAATTACCTAATCTCTTTGAGGCTTCATTTTTTCAGTGTAATACAGGGATAATTTTCACCTAACTCCAATGGTTAAATGAGAATAAGGCAAAATAAATCATACAGCACTATGCCTGGCACATATTATGAACTCAAAAAAATAAGTTTTCTGGCTCTCTCCCATCTCTTTCTAGTTTCTGCATGTGTTAACACACTTTTAACCTTTGAATGGAAAAAATCGAATGGAAACAAATATAGGAAAAATAAAATTGAATCTCCATGAGGGATTAAACCTCCATGAGTAATTAAGTGAAAGGTTTAATTTAAAATGGAATCTGCTAGCTGACAGCCTAGAAGTAACCCACTAAAATATCTAAGAAGATACAGGAAAGTTAGAAAACTCATATAAATTCTGAAAACTATAGCTGATGGTTATCTTGTTGCCAGAATCTGGATGAAATGTCCTATAATAACATTAAGGCTGACGAAACTATACTGAAGCAAACAATTGATAACTCTTTCTTGGTATAATTTAGAAAAGAAGCGATCCTGTTTTCTTGAAAGTTGTCAGGAGCACCTTTCATCTCTCTCCTCAGACTATTTCCTGGTTTAGAAACACAAGGTCACTGCCAACCAAAACAACTATAAAGGTGCTATTTTTTTAAAGCAGCTGGAATTCTGGTAGACTATCCTGGCAGCTGTAGAATCAGCAATAAAATGCTAGGAAGGGAAAAAAATAAATGTAGAGCTAGAATAGGCCTTAGAAACATAATACATACTAAGAATTGTAATTTAATATGTGCTCCATCTATACAGAGTGCTGGGCAACAAGAGTGAAAGGGTTCATGTCAGGTCACCATAACCTCCACTAACTGAGTATATTTCAGACAGTAGAAGTTGTGATGGAAGTTTTGCACTTCAAAGCATTGACCACGTCTAGATCTGAGGATGTGAGAGCACTTGAGTTTGTTAGACTTGGGGGAAAGGGTAATATATCAATGTAATATCTCATGATAAACACTGGATATGGATAGATCCCTGCTCATTTGAGGATGAATAAACAGAAAACAACAATTTAAAGGGGGAAAGAGGAAAGGAGATGGAAGGGTACCATGCCATGGAAACCCAGAGAAAATCTTAAAAAAATTTTAGCCAGGTCCAGAAGAAAATTTTGTAAAATTGTTTGACATCTTCAATTAAGGTCAGAGATGGCATCTACTGGATCAAAGACAAACTGGATCAAAGACAAACTGTACCATTTGTATTAAAACTCTCCATTGGCAGGACTAACTAACCAAACAAAAATCATAAGACCCCTTGGAAATAGGAGCCAAAATCCACAAGGAGAGGAGAGGATGAGATGAAAACAAAGTAGAGTGAAATGCAAAGGGAGTTGGATATCATAAGAAGTGATAGTAATACTGGAAAATACCTTTAAAGAACTCATTTAAGCCATAGCAATATTTTGAAAACTACACAGATGATTAAGTTTCAGATGGTGATTTTATTCATTTATTCATTAAGCAAATGTTTATTGAGTGCTTACTCTGCCAGACACTGTACAAGCAGTGAACAAGACATAGTAATAACAGAGTTGAGGTCTCTATTCTTAAGATTAATTTTAGGATTAATCTAATCTCTGTATGGCAGTGAGGAACTCAGACAAAAATTCAAAACAGCTGATCCTGATCAATGCTAGGAGAATTAGAGTAAACTGTATAATAGAAAGTAAATGGTATTGAGCTACATGAACTGCTTGTATATTTTGGAAATTAATCCTCAATCCAAAAATGGTCAGGAGACCTAAATAGACATTTCTCCAAAGAAGATAGACAGATTACCAACAAACACATGAAAGGATGCTCAGCATCACTAATCATTAGAGAAATGCAAATCAAAACTACAATGAGGTATCACCTCATGCCAGTCAGAATGGCCATATCATCAAAAAATCTATAAACAATAAATGCTGGAGAGGGTGTGGAGAAAAGGGGAACCCTCTTGCACTGTTGGTGGGAATGTAAATTGATACAGCCACTATGGAGAACAGTCTGGAGGTTCCTTAAAAAACTAAAAATAGTTTGACCCATAGGACCCAACAATCCCACGACTGGGCATATACCCTAAGAAAACCATAATTCAAAAAGAGTGATGTACCACAATGTTCATTGCAGCACTATTTGCAATAGCCAGGACATGGAAGTAACCTAAGTGTCCATCGACAGATGAATGGATAAAGAAGATGTGGCACATATATACAATGGAATATTACTCAGCCATACATAAAATAAATGAAACTGAGCTATTTGTAGTGAGTTGGATGGACCTAGAGCCTGTCATACAGAGTGAAGTAAGTCAGAAAGAGAAAAACAAATACCATATGCTAACACATATATATGGAATCTAAAAATAAAATGGTTCTAACAAACCTAGGGGCAGGACAGGAATAAAGACACAGACATAGAGAATGGACTTGAGGACACGAAGAGGGGGAAAGGTAAGCCGGGACGAAGTGAGAGAGTAGCACTGACATATAGACACTACTAAGAGTAAAATAGCTAGTAGGAAGCAGCTGCATCGCTCGGGGAGATCAGCTCGGTGCTTTGTGACCACCTAGAGGGGTGGGATAGGGAGGGTGGGAGGGAGACGCAAGAGGGAGGGGATATGGGGATATATGTATACGTATAGCTGATTCACTTTGTTATACAGCAGAAACTCACACAACATTGTAAAGCAATTATACTCCAATAAAGATGTTTAAAAAACAATAAATAAGATCATTTAAATAAAAAAAAGTAAATGGTAATCAGTTTAAGGATTGGGTGGTCAAGGGAGTTCTTTCTGAGAAAATCACATGAAACTGAGACACAGATGGCAAGGAGCCAGCCTTTCAGAGAGAAGGGGGAAATTCTAAGAAAAAATATGTTAGTGCCAAAACCCTTATGGTAGAAACAAGCTCAATGTGTTCAAAGAATGGAAAGAAGGCTAGTATGGCTGAATCTTAGTGGACAAAGAGATTCTGTTAAAATATGATTGGAGATGAAGTCAGAACATGTAAAGTTTTGTAAATGAGGGAAAGTAGCTTGGATATCATTCTAAGTGTACAGGAAGCCATTGGAGGTTTTAGTGAGCAAATTGATCTGTGTGTTGACTTGAGTTTCCAGAAAGCAGAATCTGAGACAAAGCTTAAAGGTGGTTACTTTTTGGGAGAATTTGATCCCAGGGAGCAACTAGGAGGAACATGGGAGCAATTCAAAGAATGAGGGAGAGCCAATACAATAATGTATTAGTACAGTGGCTAACATTAGGGCTTACTAGATACGAAGGGCCATCTGACAAACCATTTGGAATGTACCATTGAACTGTCTATCCAGGAAAATTTAGGGGAAATCATTTCCTAATTATTTCCCCCATCATGTCCCATTTCCCACTGGTCAAATATCTGCCCCACCAGACACTAATATATATCTGTATCTGCCTCTAGCTATACATACGCAAATAGAATTTATATATTTAATTTAACCTCTCAGATAAAAACTCATAAAGTATACTTTAATAAATTACTAAATTTTAAAATTGGAAAGGAAAAATTATAAATTAGCAAAACTTATCCACTTGGACACTTTAAAACACTATCAGTGCCAAATAACAAGTGAGTCAAACAAGAAATTACTAACACAATAACAGAACAATTTATAAAATAAAACCAATACTTGTATAAATTTGTGAAATGAAACTAAAACTTGCACACAAAGAAATTCCAAGTGTTAGAAGATTTTATTTAAGAACAAAATTAATTAAATAATTCAACATAAGAAACCATTAGGAGAAACCCTCAGGAAAGTAACACTAAAGAAAAGCAGGGTTTGAAAAAAAGAAATTGAGTAATGAGGCAAGATGAAAAATTATAACTTTTCAAGTCCAGGATCTGGTTTTTCTAAAACAAAAGTAAACAACAAAAACATGGCAAGTAAAAACAGACAAACCAAGAACCAAAATTACATTAAGACTGACAAAACTCAGTCTTTAACTTCTGCCCATGAAGGAGCAACAGGAATTTGATCTACCCTCCAACCATAACCAAATACAAAACTAGACAAATAAAACAATAATTTTCAGATATTTGACAGTAAGCAGAACAGAAGGGACATCTCTGAAAAAAAAAGGATACAAATCAAGTGAGCCTTATGAATACTCCAATTCACTGTCTAGAGAAAGCTTCCATATTACAGCACAGGAAGGGGGAACTGAACAGACTGGCAGTCTTGCTTAGCTGAAGAGTTCAAAATGCTGGGAGGCAAAGTTGGCTAGAATCTGTGCTGCAAAATATCAGAGCTGAGGAAAATAGGACTTGAAGCAAAAGATTAAAAAGTCAGTAGAAACTGGCCCAGAAATGGTGAAGATGATAGAAATTGTAAACAAGGGCATTAACACAAGAAGATATAAGAAAACATAAGTGTGATAAGGAGCAAAGTAGAAGATATATAAAAAACCCAACTCTAATTCTGGAGATAAAAACCACAATTAAAAAAAATATGTATACTGAATGAGATTAGCAACAGATTTGACACTGCAGAAAGAAAAGTTAACTGAAAGACGTGGCAGTAGAAATATTCAAAATAAATGTAAAAAGACTGAAAAAATCAAGTGACAATGAGCTGCTGCCATATCAAGAGATTAAACATATATGTAATTGAGTCCCATATGGAGATGAGGGAGGATAGGGAAATAGTATTTGAAGAAATGGTGTCCAAAATTCTTTTAAATTTGTTGAAAGCTACACACCCACAAATTCAAGGAGTTAAACTCCAAGAAGAAACATGAAGAAAACTACACCAAATCACACCATAAACAAATTGCTGAAAAGCAATGATACAAAGGAAAATCTTAAAAGTAGTCACAATATGTTAGGTATAGAAGAACAAATATAAAAATAATAGCATCTTTCATGACAGAGAACATAAAATTCAAAACACAATGGAGAAATATCTTTAAATCATAGGAAGAAGGAAGAGGGGAAGGAAGGGGAGAACAACTAGAAAACTAAACCCAGAAAAGATTATCATTATAAAGTAAAGGCAAAGTTTAGCTATGCAAAACCTGAAATAATTCATTACAAGCAGGCCAGCACCACAAGGAACTTTAAAGGAAGTCATTACTGAAAGTTATGCCAGATGGAAATATGGCTCTACACAAATGTAGGAAGAATGTCAGAAATGGTAGATATTGTGAAAAATTTTTAATGTGGGAAAATATCAAAATAAGACATTCTTCCTATTAAAGAAAACTAACTGGTCAAAGCAAAATAATAACAATATATTGTGGGCTTTGTAAATAGGAAAGAACACAAACTATATAAACACTAGCATGGGCTGGGAGTGGAGAAATGGAATTATTGAGTTTTAAGGTTCTTATACTATTCTTGAAGTATAAATAAAGAAGCATAACTAATAATAAGAAGATAAAATGAAATCATAAAAGAAGTTAATACAAATGAAGACAAAAAAGGGAAAAGGAACAAACATCATGTTGGACAAATTGAAAACAAATAGCAGAATTTAAATTAAACTCTATTGATAATTGCATTAAATGCAAATGGTTAAACACTACAAAGTCAATTATCATATTGGATTTAAAAAAGCAAGACTCAATTATATGAAGTCTACAAATTAAAAAAACTTTAAATATAAAGACATAAGTTAATAGTAAAAGGATAGGAAAAATATAACATCCTAAGACTAATTTTTAAAAAGCAGGAGTGGCTATATTACTATCAAACATAGTAATAGTGCATCTATGAAGCCACTATATCTATAAAAGAGACTGAAGTTTGGTTAAAAATCTTTTAATAAATGTTTCACATATCTGAGTATGACAGAATAAGATACTACTGGATAAGACTGCTTGCAGAACATATCTACTGTATAAAATTTGGACATAATAAAAAAGGAACTAAAAAGTATTTGAGAGGAAACAGAAGCAGACAGTTTCAGGTAGGGGGTTCATACTTGCTTGGCAGAGGGAAAATAGGCAGCTATGTAAGCAATTTCCCACCACTGTGACTTCTAGTCCAGGCTAAGTACAGTATAGAAGGCATACCTTTGCATGTGAAAAACAGTCTCTAAGCAGCCCAGGAAAACACAGAAGATCTGAACTGAGATTGGATCTGCTTCATAAGAAATAGTTTGCAGTTCAAGTCAGCCCTGAAAATTATCTGCTAAAAACATGGAAATAATACTCATTGGAGAGACTTCTGTGGTGGCACAGTGGTTAAGAATCCGCCTGCCAATGCAGAGGACATGGATTTGATCCCACATGCTGCAGAGCAACTAAGCCCCTGCACCACAACTACTGAGTGTGCACTTTAGAGCCTGTGTGCCACAACTGCTGAAACCTGCACGCCCTAGGGCCTGTGTGCCGCAACTACTGAGCCCATGTGCTGCAACTACTGAAGCCTGTATGCCTAGAGCCTGTGCTCTGCAACAAGAAGCCACCACAATGAGAAGCTCACACACCGCAATGAAGAGTAGCCCCAGCACGCTGCAACTAGAGGAAGCCTGCATGCAGCAACAAAGCCCCAATGCAGCCAAAAAAAAAAACCTCATTGGATTAAACTAACAAAATTCAGAACCTACACAGCATTCATAATGTCCATGATACAATCCAAAATTGATACATGAAGGACCAAGAAAATGGAGCGTGTTCAAATGAGAAAAGCAATTGTCTGACTCCAAGATGGACCAGGTGTTGCAACTAACAGAAAAGGATTTTAAAACTGGCTATTATAAGTACTCTCAATAAAGTAAAACAAAAACTTTCCAATGTCTGAAAATCTCAGCAAAGGAATGAGAAGTCTGAGAAGAAATAACACAGTAAGAAAACCAAATGGTGTCTGACCTCCAGAATGAGGGAGTAAGGAGTACAGTGGACTGCCTCCCCAGCAAAACAATAAGTTAAGTGGTGAAATTAAAAAACTATTTTCCAAAGTTTCTGGAAATTCCCCTAAGGGCACACAGCAAATGAAGAAATACACATTGAAGAAAATCTACTAAATCTCAGTAGGAACAGCAAGTGTCTGTGGCATGTTAGCCATGACTTGCTAATTACACACATCAGCCCTGTATTACAGAAATTCTACCCTGGCCATGTGCAGCCAAGAGGATGGGGTCCCCCTCCCCAACAGCTCCCAGTCTGAGTTTATGGTTTCATTCCTGTAGGGGCAAATTGCTGACATTTCTTATCCCACCCCCACACTCTCACAGCCTGTGTTGCAGAAGTTCGATCCCAGGCAGCTGCAGCTGAGAACAAAGCTCTCTTCCACCACTCAGCTGAAATATTGGGTCCCTGATAGCCCCTTCCCAGCTCTCTCATAGGGTAGAAGTTCTATGTCAGAAGAGGCAAAAAGAGAAGTCTATGAGTTGCCATTCACACCCCAGTGCCACTCATGTTACCTCAGGGAAAACAGGTTACAGCCCCCAGCTCTGGTGTAGTGCTGCAGGAGAGGAGAGAGAGAAAGGAGATTCCAAGGACAAAGATCTTCAGCTTTGTCCTTTCAGCTCTGTTGAAAGTACTAAGTTTATTTGCAATAGAGAGTAGAGAACTTCATGCTCTGATACAAGCAAAGCATCAGTGCAGCCAGAAGTGTAATAGAGACAGTGAAGAGCCCTCCTGTGATCATAGACAATTCTGTGCTTGTTTGCTTGAGTGCACCCATTCAGGAGTATTCACAGCAAAACATAGGGCAGATGAGATAGCATGCCCCAAAGGACACTTGGAACCATCAATACAGGACTGAGGCCACACTGGCATTAAATACAACCTCTGACAAAACACTGATTAATAATAAAGTATTTTGACCCAGAAGCAACTCATAGAAAGTCAGATTTAAGAATAAAATGACACTCATCCCTAGCAGTCTGAAGACAGTGTGTATGCCCAAGACTGTACCTTTCCAGGAGAAATCAGAGAGGGAGCCTCCAATCTCCTAGTCTCTGGCTGAAAAAGGACCCAGTGGGTGGGAGGTGGAGTGGGGTGGGGAGAGTAGAAAAGTAGACGTGCGGCTGAGCCTGTGCGTCCGGAGCCTGTGCTCCACAGCTGGAGAGGCCACAACAGTGAGAGGCCCGCGTACTGCAAATAAATTAAAATTAAAAAAAAAAAAATAGAAACACATGACAATGAAAACACGATGACCAAAAACCTATGGGATGCAGCAAAAGCAGTTCTAAGAGGGGAGCTTATAGCAATACAATCCTACCTCAAGAAACAAGAAACACCTCAAATAAACAACCTAACCTTACACCTAAAGCAATTAGAGAAAGAAGAACAAAACAACTCCAAATTTAGCAGAAGGAAAGAAATCATAAAAATCAGAGCAGAAATAAATGAAAAAGAAACGAAGAAAACAATAGCAAAATCAATAAAACTAAAAACTGGTTCTTTGAGAAGATAAACAAAATTGATAAACCATTAGCCAGACTCATCAGGAATAAACAGGAAAGACTCAAATTAAGAGAATTAGAAATGAAAAAGGAAAAGTAACAACTGACACTGCAGAAGTACAAAGGATCATGAGAGATTACTACAAGCAACTGTATGCCAATAAAATGGAAACCCTGGAAGAAATGGACAAATTCTTGGAAAAGCACAACTTTCTGAGACTGAATCAGGAAGAAATAGAAAATATAAACAGACCAATCACAAGCACTGAAATTGAAACTGTGATTAAAAATATTCCAACAAACAAAAGCCCAGAACCAGACGACCTGACATGTGAATTGTATCAAACATTTAGAGAAGAGCTAACACCTATACTTCTCAAACTCTTCCAAAATATAGCAGAGGGAGGAACACTCCCAAACTCATTCTATGAGGCCACCATCACCCTGATACCAAAACCAGACAAAGATGTCACAAAAAAAGAAAACTACAGGCCAATATCACTGATGAACATAGATGCAAAAATCCTCAACAAAATACTAGCAAACAGAATATCCAACAACATATTAAAAGGATCATCACCATGATCAAGTGGGGTTTATCCCGGGAATGCAAGGATTTTTTAACATACACAAATCAATGAATGTGATACACCATATTAACAAATCGAAGGATAAAAACTATATGATAATCTCAATATATGCAGAAAAAGCTTTCAAAAAAATTTAACACTGATTTATGATAAAAACCATCCAGAACGTAGGCATAGAGGGAACCTACCTCAACATAATAAAGGCCATATATGACAAACCACAGCCAACATCATTCTCAATGGTGAAAAACTGAAACCATTTCCTCTAAGATCAGGAACAAGACAAGGTTTCCCACTCTCACCACTATTATTCAACATAATTTTGGAAGTTTTAGCCACAGCAATCAAAGAAGAAAAAAAACACAAAAGGAATCCAAATTGAAAAAGAAGAGGTAAAGCTGTCACTCTTCACAGATGACATGATACTATACATAGAGGATCCTAAAGATGCTACCAGAAAACTACTAGAGCTATTCAATGAATTTGGTAAAGTAGCAGGATACAAAATTAATGCACAGAAATCTCTGGCATTCCTATAGATTAATGGGGAAAAATCTGAAAGAGAAATTAAGGAAACACTACCATTTACCATTGCAACAAAAAGAATAAAATACCTAGGAATAAACCTACCTAAGGAGACAAAAGACCTGTATGCAGAAAATTATAAGACACTGATGAAAGAAAGATGATACAAACATATGGAGAGATATACCATGTTCTTGGATTGGAAGAATCAACAGTGTGAAAATGACTCTACTACCCAAAACAATCTACAGATTCAATGCAATCCTTATCAAACTACCAATGGCATTTTTCACAGAATTAAAACAAAAAATTTCACAATTTGTATGGAAACACAAAAGACCCTGAATAGCCAAAGCAATCTTGAGAAAGAAAAACAGAGTTGGAGGAATCAGGCTTCCAGACTTCAGACTATACTACCAAGCTACAGTAATCAGGACAGTATGGTACTGACACAAAAACAGAAATATAGATCAATGGAACAGGATAGAAAGCCCAGAGATAAACCCACGCACATATCGTTACCTTATGTTTGATAATGGATTCAAGAATATACAGTGGAGAAAAGACAGCCTCTTCAATAAGTGGTGCTGGGAAAACTGGACAGCTACATGTAAAAGAATGAAATTAGAACACTCCCTAACACCATACACAAAAATAAACTCAAAATGGATTAAAGGCCTAAATGTAAGGCCAGACACTATAAAACTCTTAGAAGGAAACATAGGCAGGACACTCTATGACATACACCACAGCAAGATCCTTTTTGACCCACCTCCTAGAGAAAAGGAAATAAAAACAACAATAAACAAGTGGGACCTAATGAAACTGAAAAGCTTTCACACAGCAAAGGAAACCAAAAATAAGAGGAAAAGACAATACTCAGAATGGGAGAAAATATTTGCAAATGAAGCAACTGACAAAGGATTAATCTCCAAAATATACAAGCAGCTCATGCAGCTCAATATCAAAAAAACAAACAACCCAATCCGACAATGGGCAGAGAACCTAAATAGACATTTCTCCAAAGAAGATATACAGATTGCCAACAAACACATGAAAGAATGCTCAACACCAAAAATCATTAAAGAAGTGCAAATCAAAACTACAATGAGGTGTCACCTCACACTGGTCAGAATGGCCATCATCAAAATATCTACAAACAGCAAATGCTGGAGAGGGTGTGGAGAAAAGGGAACCCTCATTGCACTGTTGGTGGGAATGTAAATTGATACAGCCACTATGGAGAACAGTATGGAGGTTCCTTAAAAAACTAAAAATAGAATTACCATATGACCCAGCAATCCCACTACTAGGCATATACCCTAAGAATACCATAATTCAAAAAGAGTCATGTACCACAATGTTCATTGCAGTACTATTTACAATAGTCAGGATATGGAAGCCACTTAAGTGTCCATCAACAGATGAATGGATAAAGAAGATGTGGCACATATATGCAATGGAATATTACTCAGCTGTAAAAAGAAACGACACTGAGTTATTTTTAGTGAGTTGGATGGACCTAGAGTCTGTCATACAGAGTGAAGTAAGTCAGAAAGAGAAAAACAAATACCATATGCTAACACATATGTATGGAATCTTAAAAAAATTCTGATGAACCCTTGGGCAGGACTGGAATAAAGACGCAGACATAGAGCATGGACTTGAGGACATATGGAGGGGGAAGGGTAAGCTGGGATGAAGTGAGAGAGTGGCACTGACATATATACACTACCAAATGTAAAATACATAGCTAGTGGGAAGCAGCTGCATAGCACAGGGAGATCAGCTTGGTGCTTTGTGACCACCTAGAAGGATGGGATGGGGAGGGTGGGAGGGAGCCACAAGAGGGAGGGGATATGGAGATATATGTATACATATAGCTGATTCACTTTGTTATACAGCAGAAACTAACCCAACATTGTAAAGCAATTATATTCCAATAAAGATGTTTAAAAAAAAATAATCATTGAAGGTTAAAAAAAAACAACTGTAAATGAGCTAGATTGGCTAAACTAATATCAGATAAAGAGACTTTAAAACTTCTAGAAGAGGAGGAAACTCTTCTCAACTTATTTTATGAGCCAATATTACTCTGATGCCAAATCTACAAAAATATACCAAGAAAGAAAACCACAGACCAATATTTCTTATGAATATACATGCAAAAATCCTTTTGCAATATACTAGCAAACTGAATTTAGCAATATATAAAAAGGTTAGTTAATATACCAACACCAAATGGGTTTTATGTCAGGATTTCAGAATTGTTTAACACCTGAAAATCAATTGATATAATACACCACATTAATAGAACAATGGACAAATTTCATAATATCATCACAACAGATGCAGAAAAAGCACTGACAACATCCAACACCATGATTTTAAAAATAGTCAAATTAGAAGGAGCATCCTCAACCTGATAAATGGCATCTGTGAAAAATCCTACAGGTCTCATCATATCTTAGGTGAAAAACTTCTTCCAAAGATCAGGAAAAACAAAGTGTGTACTCTTGCTACTTTTATTTGATATTGTACTGGAGGTTCTAGATAGAACATTTAAGCCAAAAAAAAAAAAAAAAAAAAAAGCATTTTTCACAGAATTAAAACAAAAAATTTCACAATTTGTATGGAAACACAAAAGACCCTGAATAGCCAAAGCAATCTTGAGAAAGAAAAACAGAGTTGGAGGAATCAGGCTTCCAGACTTCAGACTATACTACCAAGCTACAGTAATCAGGACAGTATGGTACTGACACAAAAACAGAAATATAGATCAATGGAACAGGATAGAAAGCCCAGAGATAAACCCACGCACATATCGTTACCTTATGTTTGATAATGGATTCAAGAATATACAGTGGAGAAAAGACAGCCTCTTCAATAAGTGGTGCTGGGAAAACTGGACAGCTACATGTAAAAGAATGAAATTAGAACACTCCCTAACACCATACACAAAAATAAACTCAAAATGGATTAAAGGCCTAAATGTAAGGCCAGACACTATAAAACTCTTAGAAGGAAACATAGGCAGGACACTCTATGACATACACCACAGCAAGATCCTTTTTGACCCACCTCCTAGAGAAAAGGAAATAAAAACAACAATAAACAAGTGGGACCTAATGAAACTGAAAAGCTTTCACACAGCAAAGGAAACCAAAAATAAGAGGAAAAGACAATACTCAGAATGGGAGAAAATATTTGCAAATGAAGCAACTGACAAAGGATTAATCTCCAAAATATACAAGCAGCTCATGCAGCTCAATATCAAAAAAACAAACAACCCAATCCGACAATGGGCAGAGAACCTAAATAGACATTTCTCCAAAGAAGATATACAGATTGCCAACAAACACATGAAAGAATGCTCAACACCAAAAATCATTAAAGAAGTGCAAATCAAAACTACAATGAGGTGTCACCTCACACTGGTCAGAATGGCCATCATCAAAATATCTACAAACAGCAAATGCTGGAGAGGGTGTGGAGAAAAGGGAACCCTCATTGCACTGTTGGTGGGAATGTAAATTGATACAGCCACTATGGAGAACAGTATGGAGGTTCCTTAAAAAACTAAAAATAGAATTACCATATGACCCAGCAATCCCACTACTAGGCATATACCCTAAGAATACCATAATTCAAAAAGAGTCATGTACCACAATGTTCATTGCAGTACTATTTACAATAGTCAGGATATGGAAGCCACTTAAGTGTCCATCAACAGATGAATGGATAAAGAAGATGTGGCACATATATGCAATGGAATATTACTCAGCTGTAAAAAGAAACGACACTGAGTTATTTTTAGTGAGTTGGATGGACCTAGAGTCTGTCATACAGAGTGAAGTAAGTCAGAAAGAGAAAAACAAATACCATATGCTAACACATATGTATGGAATCTTAAAAAAATTCTGATGAACCCTTGGGCAGGACTGGAATAAAGACGCAGACATAGAGCATGGACTTGAGGACATATGGAGGGGGAAGGGTAAGCTGGGATGAAGTGAGAGAGTGGCACTGACATATATACACTACCAAATGTAAAATACATAGCTAGTGGGAAGCAGCTGCATAGCACAGGGAGATCAGCTTGGTGCTTTGTGACCACCTAGAAGGATGGGATGGGGAGGGTGGGAGGGAGCCACAAGAGGGAGGGGATATGGAGATATATGTATACATATAGCTGATTCACTTTGTTATACAGCAGAAACTAACCCAACATTGTAAAGCAATTATATTCCAATAAAGATGTTTAAAAAAAAATAATCATTGAAGGTTAAAAAAAAACAACTGTAAATGAGCTAGATTGGCTAAACTAATATCAGATAAAGAGACTTTAAAACTTCTAGAAGAGGAGGAAACTCTTCTCAACTTATTTTATGAGCCAATATTACTCTGATGCCAAATCTACAAAAATATACCAAGAAAGAAAACCACAGACCAATATTTCTTATGAATATACATGCAAAAATCCTTTTGCAATATACTAGCAAACTGAATTTAGCAATATATAAAAAGGTTAGTTAATATACCAACACCAAATGGGTTTTATGTCAGGATTTCAGAATTGTTTAACACCTGAAAATCAATTGATATAATACACCACATTAATAGAACAATGGACAAATTTCATAATATCATCACAACAGATGCAGAAAAAGCACTGACAACATCCAACACCATGATTTTAAAAATAGTCAAATTAGAAGGAGCATCCTCAACCTGATAAATGGCATCTGTGAAAAATCCTACAGGTCTCATCATATCTTAGGTGAAAAACTTCTTCCAAAGATCAGGAAAAACAAAGTGTGTACTCTTGCTACTTTTATTTGATATTGTACTGGAGGTTCTAGATAGAACATTTAAGCCAAAAAAAAAAAAAAAAAAAAAAACAC
>NW_020185336.1:2734380-2757952 GCF_003031525.2 Neophocaena asiaeorientalis asiaeorientalis
GTTTCAAAAAAAAAATTTAAGCAAAAAAAAAAAAAAAAAAAAAAGCATCCAAACTGGAAAAGAAGAAGTAAAACTATTTCTATTTGCATACAAAGTGAACCAATATACATGAAATTCTAAAACCACTAAAAAGCTATTATAATTAATAAATGAGGGCTTCCCTGGTAGCGCAGTGGTTGAGAGTCTGCCTGCTGATGCAGGGGACACGGGCTCGTGCTCCGGTCCGGGAAGATCCGACATGCCGCGGAGCGGCTGGGCCCGCGAGCCATGACCACTGAGCCTGCGTGTCCAGAGCCTGTGCTCCGCAATGGGAGAGGCCACAACAGTGAGAGGCCCACGTACCAAAAAAAATAAAATAAAATAAAATAAATGAGTTGAGCAAGATGTAGGATACAAGAATAGAGTACAAAAATGAATTGTCTTTCTATATACAGGCAATTACATTCTGAAAATGAAATTAAAATAATATTTACAATTGCATCAAAGAATAAAATAATTAGATATACATTTAACAAAAATAGGACAAAACTTGTACTCACAAATCCATAAAACAGTGTTGAAAAGATTAAAGACCTAAAAAAATGGAAAGATATTCCATGTTCATAGGTTGGAGGACTTAATATCGTTAAGATGGCAATACTCCCCAAATTTATCTATGAATTCAGTGCAATCCTTATCAAAATCCCACATGTCTTCTTTACACAAATTGACAAGCGGATCCTAAAATTCACATGTAAAGGCAAAAGACTCAGAATATCCAGAACAATCATTAAAAAGAAGGTCAGGGGCTTCCCTGGTGGCGCAGTGGTTGAGAGTCCCCCTGCCGATGCAGGGGGCGCGGGTTTGTGCCCCAGTCTGGGAGAATCCCACGTGCCGCGGAGCGGCTGGGCCCGTGGGCCGTGGCCGCTGAGCCTGCGCGTCCGGAGCCTGTGCTCCGCAGGGGGAGAGGCCACAGCAGTGGGAGGCCCGGGTACCACAAAAACAAACAAAAAAAACAAAAAAGAAGGTCAAAGTTGGCATATCCATATTTCCTTATTTCAAAACTTATTACAAAGCATCAGTAATTAAGACAGTCAGCTGTGGTACTAGAATAAGGATAGACATACAGATCAATGTAAGAAGTTGAGAGCATAGTAATGAACCCTTACATTTATGGGCAATAGATTTCTGAATTGCCGGATTTCCAAGACAGTTGATTGGGGAAAGTATAGTACTTTCAACAAGTCATGCTCAAGCACAAAGAGTTCTTAATAAAGCAATATAAAGACCCTTGTTAGTACAATAAAATATATATACAACAAATAGAAAAAAAATTTTTGGAACATGAAACTCTAGAGTCCAATTACTAAAATAATTAGAATTATAATAGAGATTTTTTTTGTTCTAATTACCCAACTTTGTCCAAGAAATGTTTATCTGTATTATAAGGTATTAAACAGAAATAAGAACATAGGCATAAAAAGAGAATATCATTGATTTTTTAAAAATGGGCAGATTTTTAAATACTCAGTATGGAAGGCATATATTAGCAAGTACTGATTTTTATATATGTGTGTATATACATGTTAGTGTATGTGTATTATTGTAGTAATGGAATCACAATTCATTGGTTAAAAAACAATTATAGTTACAAATAGGAAATGCCCAATTAAAACAATGCAAAGTAAAATCTCAAATAATTAAATAATTAATAAACGATATTTAATATATTTAACTTGCTATTTTAGTAAATTAATTTAATAATGTAATCATTTAATAATTAAAGTAGAAGAAAATATGGGTGTGTATTTGATTTCAAAAGGCTGAACATCCAAAAAAAAAAAAAAAAAAAAAAAAAGGCTGAACATCCATTAAAATTTTTTAAAAATATACCAAGAATAAGGCTGATGGATTTAGCTATATAAAATAACATATTTCTAAACATTAATAAAAACATAAAATTAAAAGAAAATCAAAATTTCTGAAAAACATGTCTTAAAATGTAATAGACAAAGACTTTTCCATATATGAACAGAGCATATACAAGTCAATAAGAAAATTAATAAAAACTCCAGTAGAAAAATGTGAAACAATAATAAGTATTGAGTAGAATACATCAATAACGTTAGATATATTTCAGTGTTTCATCTTGCAAATAATTAAAGAAATTAAAATTAAAAGGGAAATAGAAGTCTTTGCTTACCAAATTATTTAAAAATAGACAAAATAATGCCTGGGTAAATATTCCATAAAAGACCCTCTGCCCCTAATAGTAGATATGTAAAAAGTGCTTTCTCAAGAGTAATTTGGAAATAGGTATTAAGAATATTTTAAAATATGTATTCCACCTGCTTCAATAGTTACACTTCTAAAATTATTCTAACAATAATGTAAAATTGTTATTTGAAATATTCTCATTTCAACCAGTAGTGGAATGGTTAAACTGTATTGATGGCAGCTGTTAAACCTCATAAAAGTGTTAGAAATTACATTTCTGAGGACCATTTCAACCTATGGCATATTTATATATAATGTAGTATTAGGTGGAGTAAAAAGAATTCTGTTAAAATGATAAGAGTTAATGCGTAATACACAGTGGAAGTTTCTTAGATAACTTTTATTTAACCAACTCACTGGATTAACTCAATACTACTATTCCCTCCATAAAATTAGTCACAGAATTGCACCCCACAGAGAATGCTTGAGGTTGTTAGGCTTACTACTTCTACTCTTATCCTTTAAACTGTCTGCTCACTAAGCTTGAGTTACATAAGTATTCAAAGATCTCTTTATGCCATTTGAACTTACAGTTGTAATTAAATAATTTAATTAAATTTTATATAAACTGATAGAATTAGAATGTGAAAATAAAGTGTTATTCTGAAAAAAACAAAGCTGATGACTTAGAAAGATTAAATAATGGTGAATCTCTAAAAACAGATTTATTTAATTACGCACAGGTGATACAAGATTTTTTAAATGTGGGGTAATGTGAAATTTTAAAATAATTCTCACTAAGATTATACACATCTTTAAGTTTTCATATCACTTTTAAGAAACCAATACTTCAAATTGTAGACCATACAGGACAAATTATATGAAAATACCTTCAAGGATGAGATAGTCATAGGAAAAGTTTTGGTTCCATGTCAAGATATTACTAAATATTTATGCCTTTGTCTTTGTTTTCAGTTAAAACAAACCGTTTTAGGTATGTGTGTGTCATTTTATATGACTCTCACTCTTCCTGACTTTTTCAGTGGTCACACCAACCATCAGCCGTGATCACTCATCAGCAGTATTCTGTATGATCAACGATCAGTGGGACCCTTACTGTCTTAATGCTGTGTATGACCCAGGAACCATGACAGAACCCTAGGGCAGATAGGAGATTTGAGGAAGAACCAAAGTCAAGTTTGTCGGCCTGCCAGTCTGGTGAAATGGGAACTCAAAGTCATAAAGGAAGAATAGTTGCATACAAAAAAAAAGAAAAGAAAAGAAAAGAAAGAGCAGTATTTTTTGCACATCAGAATGTGTGGCTTGAAGAGTGTAAATATGCCAAATATTGAGTGATTATTACAAAGCAGGGGGGTTTTGAGTCATGTCTATTTTCTCCTTCCACAATTAAGATACATCACTTTTATAAACAGAAAAAAAGAGCAATGTATTATCAAGGGATGTAGTAATTCAATTAGGAACTTAAACCGTACTGACTGAAATTCATGTAATTATGTTTTGAAGTAAAAGCCATATAGAAATATAAATTTTAAATAATTTCTTTACCTTTCGTATGAGAAGGAAAAGACCTAGTGTTCCTGCTATGACTGTTTGTGGGTATATGTGCAAAAGGGGCAGGAATGAAGGTTAGGGAGGAGGGAGGTGGGGAGAGAGAGGGAGACTCTAATCTAGAAATCAGCCACCCAATAAAAGAAAGTTGGAATGACTCTTCTAGAATACACTATAAAGGGAGGAGGAGTAGATTTTCCCTTTCTGAATGTTGGCTCATTAATAAGAGTTAGTTCTTGGCACATAAGCATTCCCAGAAGATGGAATATGTCTTTCTCCTTAAATTCATATAGGCTACCCAGAAACTCTTAAGTTCCTGGAATTTTTATTATAATTTTCATATAAACAAGCAATCATTTTGAGATTATAGTTCCTGGTAATGATCTCTGTGGATGCCATCAAAACATACATTTGCACTAGCAGACAGGGGATGAAAGAAATGGGAAAGACACTTTCTTAAAGATATATTTTTATTATAATGCTTATTTTTCTTTATTCATTCACATTGAGTATTACAGCGCCATTAGTAAATTGTTATTTTTATGAGTCTGTTTCACTCAGGAAATTTCTTAATTCATTACATTTTATTAGATCAGCAGTAATGAACCAAAAACAATATCATTTATTTTTATTACTACTGTAGGTTAAATCACAATGATTTATGTAGCCAGATTGAAGCAATGACTGTGTAATTACTCTGTTATTGTCAACAATATATTTTTCTTAAATAAGACACTTTAACCAAATGTTAAGCCAATAAAAATAAAAACTTGTAAGTGGAAATACAGTAGTAGACTAGCCACACAGTCACCATTTTGTACTGATGGTATGATGGATCTGTTCTGGATGGTGGGCATGACTAATGTAAGGCAACAGGCAAAACGCTGGTATTAATGAAGTGATGGTGATGGGTCTCTCCACATCAGGATACATGGTTTTAAAATGTTATTATTGTATCAAAAATACAGTGGGCTCATTCCCTTAACTATAAACTGAATATAACCATTCCAGATAGACAATTGTCTGTATCTTTCTTTTTCTGTGTATGGAAAGGACTATTTTCTAAGCATCTATGACCATTTTCCTTTAATGTCTTACAGTTCCTAAAAGTCATAGCATGTTAGTAAATGTTCTTTCAGTCCAATCTCCTGAAGCCTTATGTCACTTTAATTGGTCCTGTCTTCAGAAGTAGAGAATAGCTACTCTGGCACCTGTATTGTAATCTTTAAGCCACTTGAAGTAATCAAAGAATGTTTTCCTATTCTGAGTAAAAAAAACCTCTATTCAAATAGGAGATTTCAGTAACTAAATGTTAAGGACTCAAGCCAACAAGTTTGGGGGATTTTATTAAAGTTGTATTAATATTTACATCTATCATGAAAGAATTACCTTCAAAATATCTAGAAGAAGAACAGTTATGGGTCTACCACTCATTATCCACAATCTGGTATACAAAACCAGAGAAAGCCAAACAATTAACTCATTTGGCAGCAAAACCTGACCAGAGCAGTCATGTGCTATTGATAGTTTTTATTCTACTTAGTGTGATTAATCAACTATTTCGTTGCAGTTTTATTAATGTGCTTGATTATAGAATGTTGTCCTAGAACCCGCTGTGAGTCTTCCCTAATATGTAGTGAAGGCACTATATTACTTTCTAAAATTGAAAAAAAGAAAGTCTTTATTCTGAAACACAATGAATCCAAAGGTTTGGGATAAGGGGTTGTGAATTTGGTTTGGAAAGGTGAAACGAAGTGTTCTAAGTAATGTTATTCTAAGCTATTTTCCCAGTTTCACTAATTTTTAAATATATCATTTTTTACTTCCTAACCTTTCCTCTACCCTGCCTGGTTAATTCAAAACCATAATGGGCAATACAAAGTCAGGTAGTCATGCACCTTGTTACTGGTCCTGAGATAATATGAGGATGGCATTAACACTTCATGTATAGAGATTACAGCAGATGGCCTCATTGTAAACAACCTGGGGGAGAAAAGATCAGAAATGTTTTGTCCAAAAATTTTGGAGAAACTGAGGTCAACTTAGAGAACCAAAAGTGAGATGAATGTTTTACATTTAGAAATCCATCTGACAACAAAGCTTCCTAAAGTAGGAAGAAATCATATAATCAGGTTCTTGGTGGTTTATAAATTATCATCATGCTCTCAGCATACCCTCATTCTGGTTTCTTGTCTACTTTTAACATTGGGTAGCCTTTTCTTACAGAGTTATGTCATGTTCCAGACTATGCAAAGTTAAGTAATTCCTTAAGTGTGATAAGTCACAGATATTTCTCTTTATATATAGAAGTAATACTATTTTGGAAATAGTAGTTATTATTTTTTTGCTTCCAGTTTTATTGAGATATAATTGACATACAGCACTGTATAAGTTTAAGATGTATAGCATAATTACTTACATACATCATGAAATAATTGCCACAAGTATATAGCATCTCATATAGATACAAAATGAAGGAAAAAAATATTTTTCTTCGTGATGAGAACTCAGGATTTGCTCTCTTCACATACAACATACAGCAGTGTTAATTACATTGATCATGTTGTACATTGCATCCCCAGTACTTATTGATCTTATAACTGGAAGTTTGTACCTTTTGACTACCTTCATCCAATTCCTTCTTAAATATAAACTAACATGTTGTATAGCATATTTCATTACTACTAATTTAGAGCACTCTGAGTAAAACAAATACAAAAACGTTCTAGCTCTTTTTCTTCCTTTTCCTCTCTTCCATCTCTTTTTCGATTCTGTTTTGCTTGAGTTTCTTCAGGGGCAAACAATTTCGATTTATCACTGACCGTGTGAATATGATAGCAGACGCTAACAAATATATGCGTAGTCACACCAAATGAACACACAAGAACCCAAACACCAAGAGAATGCTCACACAACTATGGACACTTTTTGTTAACAACAGAGACTCCACTTAACAAAAAAGGAAGAAATTACAAGCTAATTTTTAAAATTTCAGTGATTTATGTACATGTTATGTCAGAATACAGTATGAAAGTGTAATGCATTATAAACTTTATCTCCATGAACGTTACTGAATGGCAGTTGCTGGTAGCAACCTTGCGTTCACACATCTGTGTCTGTCTCATAGTCTGCTCTTAGAGCTCTTTTTCCCTGCCATAGGTGTGAGCAAGAGAACACCTGGTCCTTTAATTCTTTTTCTTTCTTCGTTTATTTATTCTGAGTGTGCCTAAGTCAGTACATGTCTTGAGGACTTGATATCATGAAGGCTCGTTACTTAATGAAAAATGCCTACACCTGATAAGTTCAAAGAGAAGCAAGCCACTCAGTTTTTTCAGTATTTCATAAGAAACAGCACAGGGAGACAAAAATGTTCCTAAAGAGGAGCTGAAAACTTTTTAAGATGTTATTTTTGTTTTGTAACATTATTGGAAATGTTTAATGTATAAGCAATTCTTAATTCAATCAACTATCACAAGCTAATGATCCAAGCATTATAGGTTTGTCAGCATACAGTTTAACTTGTTAGGCTAATCTGTTCAAATTGTGGTTTCTTGTTTAACCTTCTTTCTTGTCTTTTTTTAGTTGGCCTATGATTTACGGCCTGTCAACCCCTGAATTTTTGAGGGATGATGCAATAATTATTTGTTGTATTTATTAAGTTCAAAAAAAAGGTTTAAAAAAAATTTTTAAGAGTAGACCCAAAGAGAAGTGGAAACATTAGGTTTATAGTTGGCCAGATAAGAAAAGTTACTAAAGACAATGAACCTTGAGGAATCCGAGGACCACTAGCATGAATCTTGAGGCAATCCCACTACAAAGCAGAAGTTACTAAGAGAGAAAGCATCTCCCATGTGCCAAATCTATGTTGTTACCCAGAATATACCCCTCTTTCCCTAGGACCATCCTCAACACACTAGGACACATATCTTTGGTTGGGAAGATTCATCTGTGGAGATAGAGTTCAGCCAGTGCAGGTATTGATGTTAAATCTAAATGTAACATTTTATGGTACTTTAGGGACCTCTCATTATTTTCTACTGAAATACCCCTTATTGAATTAACAAAGGCTTTCACGACTTAATTCGAATCTGTGATTGCAGGAACAGAACCTAAAGCCTAAAGGGAAGTATCAACAATTTATGGGAAATCTTTAAGAGATCAAAAGGGTTAATAGATATAAAAGAAAATTTAAGTTAAGATAATCAGATAAGCTGATTAGTGTGAATACCATACAAACAGCAAAATTTATAAGATTTGAATTGTATTCCTTGGAAACTTTTATGTTTACAAGTTCTCTAAGGTGGGTAAATAGGTAAAATCTCAGAAAGCAAAATTTCAAGTCCCTTACTTTTATTAGTTATTCAAGATATTAATGGTGTGTCTGATATTTTTTTCCCTGTAAAAATCAATGATTGTTTCAAAATAAGAAATGTAAGTGGTCAGTGTGTAGAATAGAATGACAGTAAAAAAATTAACTGAGTAGAGTGGAAGGCAAAGGGCAAAATGCTTTATTCAACTGAATCAGCAGAAAGTGAGACTTTTAAAAGTTAAAATCCAGAATGAGTTTGGTCCAATTTCTCTATTTCTTCTTAAAGCCACAGTTTTCTTTTATCCTGGACTTAAGATGAGTAATGGACAGGACCGTCCATTTTCTTCAATTCCTTGCCTGCAGAATTTGCTGCAGAATTACTTTTTCTCACTGAAGTCTATCATGTGTTACTGAAGGAAATAAAAATATGGTCTTATTGGCTGTGGAGAAAGGAAACAGCATTTTAGAAGCAAGACAGAGGTCAGCATTTGTGCTCAAGCTTGGTGTCACCATTTGAGTGGCTTCCAACTGAACAGTTCTATCCTTGTTCAGTGATAGCCCAACTCACAAAAGAAAACATCTTATTTCTGATACACTCCATCTGAGGAGACAAAAGTTACCTTTAACCCATTAGAAAAGCCACTGGCATACCTTGGTATTAAAAAATTTTTTTCAAAGTAAACATTATACTGTGCAGAGCTGAAAAGCTTAGATGTGTCAGGTTCTGGTGTCCTGTGCATTACTGCTCTTTACACGGGAGATTTCAAATCTTGGGCTTTCTATAAGCATTTCTAGATTTACAAAATGTGCTTCTGAAAAAGCTTTGTCAAAAATATAATTTAATAGTAAACGGTGTTTATTCCTTTAAAAAAAAAACTTATTTTGGTAAGAACACTTACTAAGAGATCTACCCTGTTAACAAAATTTTAAATACAATATTTTTGTCTATAGGTATGATGTTGTACAGCAGCTCTCTGGAGCTTATTCATCTTGCTTAACTGAAACTATATCCACTGATGAGCGACTCCCCATTTCCTTCTCCCCTGAGTCCCTGGCAACCACCATCCTACTCTTTGATTCTATGAATTTGACTATTTTACGGTAGATACCTCATATAAGTGGAATCATGCAGTATTTGTCTGTGACTTACTTATTTCACTTAGCATGTCCTCAAGGTTCATCCATCTTGTTGCATATTTCAGAATGTTCTTCTTTAAGATGGAATAACATTCCATTGTATGTATATACAGTATTTTCTTTAGCCATTCATCTGTTGATGGATGTTTTAGTTGTTTCTACATCTTAGCTATTCTGAACAGTGCTGCAATGAGCATGGAAATGCTGATATCTCTCTGAAATCCTGATTTCAATTCTTTTGGATAAATACCCAGGTGTGTGGTTGCTGGATAGCATGGTAATTCTATTTCTAATTTGTTCTTTGTACATTACTCTTAAGGAAGAGTCCCACGTCCTGAAGATTTACAAGACCCTGAAATATTGGCTCAAAATTACCTCTCTGACTTCATTTATTACCTCCCTTCCACATTCTGCGAATCTGAAGACGCTTGTCTTTTTTTCTGTTACTTGAATGTATAACATTCTGTGGTTTCTCAGCCTTCATAGTGTTTTTCCTAGAAAAATTGTATCTTTCTCTTTCCTTACTTAACTCTTTCTACAATATCCAGACTCAGCTTTCCTTGCAAGTCTGGGTTAGGTGCTCCTTATTCACGTCTACTCCTCCAGAGGTAGCACTAATCACCATTTATTGTAGATTTTTAATCTCCTCACAAGAATCAAAGCACCATGAGATCATGGACCAAGTGCATTTCGTTTACCATCCCATGCTTGGTACATAGCATGTGTTCAATAACATTTGTTTAATGGATGCACAAATGTCTGCTGCCACTGAAATAACCTTAATTTGTGAAAATAGCTTTAATTCTTAGGATTTTATATTTGATGATGGAAGAGATGATTTTGTGTCATTTTTATTGCTAATAATAGTGATAATAATATTAATGGCAGGGATAATAATAACTGTTACTAACTTTGTTGAGTTTCTACCACGACTAGACACTGTATTAAGAACTTTAATATAGTATTTCATCCAATCTTTATAACAGCTCAACAAAGTGGTATTACATTTCCCATTTTTTTAACTTAATTAATTAATTTATTTATTTTTGGCTGTATTGGTCTTCACTGCTGTGCGCAGGCTTTCTCTAGTTGCAGTGCGTGGGCTTCTCATTGCGGTGGCTTCTCTGTTGCAGAGCACAGGCTCTAGGTGCACAGGCTTCAGTAGTTGCAGCTTGTGGGCTCTAGGGCACAGGCTCAGTAGTTGCGGCTCGTGGGCTCTAGGACACAGGTTCAGTAGTTGTGGCACATGGGCTTAGTTGCTCCGCGGCATGTGGGATCTTCCCGGACCAGGGCTCGAACTCATGTCCCCTGCATTGGCAGGCGGATTCTTAACCACTGCACCACCAGGGAAGTCCTACATTTCCCATTTTATAGACAGAAAACTAAGACTCAGAAGTAATAATATGCAAAGTAACAACAGGAAAAGTCAGAATTTGAATTCAGTTCTGTTTTCAAAGATTGACTTAATGACACTATAACTAAATGATTTATGCAGGGAGATTCAGGGGGTAACCTATACTTCCAGCAATTGATGAGTTTCCATTATTAACACATTACTTTTAAATTATGAGGTAGATAACTACATGAGAGAAAATTAGATAAGTGGGTGAATATTTTTTTAAAAATACTCTTTCTCTCTGGTACCGTGTGCTTTGTACTGTACCTAACAAAAAGCCTTAGATATAGACGTATACCTACCTGTTAGGAGTCCTAATTAATACTTTACCTTCTTTGCTTACTCTCACATTACTATATCCAATTTCCATTTTCTCATGATTTTTCACCATTTCTACCTGATGACTATCATCACTTTGTTGTAGGGTTTTGGAACATCATCCTTTTATCATCCTTTTCGCCATAAATGTCACTGGGGCTTAATAATAAAAATGACAACCAATGCTGTGGCAATCATTCTGTCTCCACATCTGTGAGGTAGTGACCATTCTATACTATCCCACTTGTACGGACTTATAAAATTAAGTCACTAATAATTAATGGCAGTTCAGGGGTATGAATCCAAGCTGTCTGACTCCAGAGATAGTGATTTTCAGGTGTCAATGGTTCTTACTAAGCAAACAACAGGAATATAATTTCTCCTCTTTCTGCCTTTTGTCCTCTTATGCAGTTCAGATAAAGAGGAAATCTCTATCTCTTAAATTTAGACATATGATCTGTTGTTTCAGAGCATCTTTCTATTGGAAAAATTTGTGCAAAATTTCTAAGTACTCTCAGATACTTCTATGCATAACCCGAGAGGTTTCTTATGTGAAGCTAAATTCTAAATAACTTTTAATTTAATTTTAATGGATTCAGGAAAGATATATTAGGTTTTGCCCTGTACCTTTTTACATACATTTACACAAATATTACTTAAACAATTACTTAATAGAATACAAACCTTATGTTTCAAATTGAAGTTATATTTCTAATATTTAATGGAAAATTCTCCCAGTGAATTAATCACAAAGTTCCTCACATCTGGATTCATTGCCATGATTTGGTGGTAGCATTTGATCTGACTTGAGAGGATGTAGGTAATATGTGATAAATTGCTTAGCAAATTAGAAATTAGGACCTTTGACATGTTAAATTAGGCTAGGTCACCTGAAAATTGAAGAGAGATAGTTTTCAACACGCAACACAAGACACTGAGTACTCAGCGACAGGTATGAGTTCTTCCCTACTATTGTGTCTGCAAACGCAGGTTGTTTCCTTGATGGCCTGTGTTGCTTGGGGATTAGACACTCAAGCCAAAATTCTGATCTCAAACTTGTTTGGGAGACTTGCTGATATTTACAAGAATATTTCAGGATGATGCCTGCCAACCAGAGTCGTCCTTGCTTTAGCAGAACTCAGGACTTTGCCAGAAAAATGCCACGGGAAAAATGTAAAAGCATATAGACTCACAAATTTCATTTTGGTCTTATCAAGTATGAAAAAAAATCATTAAATATATTCAGAGGTTCTATCATGTGACCGCTTGACCATAACAATAAATATATATATAAATAACATAAATACATAAATAACAGTTTTGGACTTTTATAGACATCTGGTTTGAAATTACTTTTGTTACTAAAAATGAAAAACAGTATCGTATGAGAACGTAAATCAAGTTATGGTTTAAAATATATATTGTCAAACATCTTCAATAAAAAAGTGGTCAAGGTCAGCTCACAATGTAGCATTTCATAAAATCCCCCCAAAGAAATAATGTTTCCTGATATTCTGCACAGACTGCTATTAGATGGGGAAAAAAAGATGTTCTCCTATGAATCAGTGGCTAGCAGAACAAATGCTGGGCTAATTTGGTGCTATCTCTGGTCTCCAGGAAACTTTCTTCTCTCAGAGGATGAGAATGACAATAACAATACATAAACATTCTGACGGAGATCTGGAAATGAAATAGCAACATCTGGGCTACTAGTTTCTCAAGGTAAGATGATTGGAGGTCCTTGGAGACAGACAGCTTTACATACCACCTTTGATTTTGCAGTCTTGAATTGCTCATCTGTAAAGCACTTTTGTTGACTGAAGGATCTGTGAATCCGAATGAACAAAGACATATTCACATTATAGCAGATATGTGGATACACACTTCAGTTTAAGTGTCAAAGCTTAGCAGATATTTTTATAAAAGGAATATCTCACTTGCCAAGAGTGACACTTGTAAACTAGCTTCACTTAGCATCTCTGAGTCTCATGAAGATTGCACAGCAGCCAAAACACTATATAAGGCATAAGACCAAATAAATAAGCACCTTATCACTCAGTGATTTTGCCTTCATTTTCTTCTGACTGATAGAATAAATGTTAAACAGCACAAGGTATCAGTTGGGTGTATGTGCCAGCCATTAATATGCCTACATTTTGTTTAGAAAGTGATTTATTAAAATATGCTCCTATTAATGTACTAATAAGATATTTTCTGTATATCTAACAGAGGTGGCAGTCACTTGGATATGCCCAAATTTTCCAGTTTTCTGAGTTCAGTCTCTCTTTGGTTTATCATTCGAATACTTAAGTTCTCATACTATGCATGTAGTAACCGGTAGTTACTCCTCATTAATAATTTCAAAAAGCAGGAATTTCCTGAGTCTTAGTTTCCCAGTCACCTCTTGCTCTGATTACTTGCTTCCACTGTATTCTAGATGTTGCTTGGATCTCACCTCCTGCAGCTGATCTCTTCTCCCCATCTGGTGCTCATCCAAAGTTGCATCACAGACTCTTTGCAATTCCCTAACTCAGTTAGGAAAATGAGACTGTAGTAGGACAAGAGTTTTCCTCAGTGTCTGGGTATATTGGGGGGTGGGGTGGAGTTACATCATAGTACAGTACCAGAAACAACCAGAAATCGAATCCTATACACACCTGTTCTTAAAAATTCTTCAGACTTTTCTGCTACTAACTACTTCCTCTCCACAGATAACCCCAGACACTCACACTGCACCTGGAAGCTTGCTCATGTCTCTTTTGAAACAGCCTTGCCAAACAGATTAAACAGTCAGTTGATTTAGCACGCAAGACTCAAAAAGAGATAAGGAAACAAATCTTTTACTCTCTTCCCATTGCCAATGCTCCACCAGCTCCCTCCCCACCCCCAAATCCTCTCCAGGGACTTTTTCTTCCCTGTTCCCTGGGTAAAATCTAGTAAGGATTCCATAATATTTATGATCCCTTTCCTATCATCAACACCTTTAAATCACGAAAGAGACTTAGTTCAGCAATTAAATTGCCTCGTACTCTTACCAGTAAATACTTTGAAGCTTTTTTTAAATTAAAGCTTTCCCCAGGCCCCATTGGGGGTTCAATGAGGGCAGAAAGCCTGGAGCATCACCTATACTTGGCTCCACACCCCACTGCCCTTCTCCACAGTGAATAGCTCTGGGCCTTTCAGTGTTAAAAGTAGAGGGAGGGAAGAGAAGTAAAGAGGAGGAAAGATTGGCTTGATTGGAACCCAAAATATTCAGCGTTAGTTTCATCTAGGATAACAGATGTCTTAAACTTGAGTCATTTATCTTCTTTTGTGTTGTATTCATGAATTTTTGGAGGATCCTTTTGTTCTGGAGGAGGCTAAATTAAAATTGTTCTTTTAATTCAGGCTACGGATTCGTCTAGCATAGTATTCCCCTGCCAGCCACTAGTTTCCTATGGTCCACTCTACGTGGACTGTCTCTCTCACCAAGTGCCACACAGGGGGAAAGTCCATTTAAGTTGAGTCCACGTTCCCCCTTGATGCTCACGTGCACCAGTGGGAAACACTCAACACCCACGTATTTTACGTATTTTAGGTATTCCTGAAAGAACTGCTTCTCCTTGCTCCACCATCTGAAACCAGCCAGCCACAAACACTCACCTTTAGGAAAGTTTTTCAGGGGCAGGTCCTGAAACACTAGTTAAGCTCCTTGTAGAATGAACTTGAAACCCTGCTCACACAGCTTAAGGTAAAGAGGAGGTCCCCTCTCTACCGCCATGATGGGAGAATTAGAAGCAATGCATTGTAACCCTTTTCAAAGAAACTTCCCTCCATTTTCCAGTGTCATTCTTCCATCTGGTCCAACATTATTTAAAGACTGGTAGTAGGGGTTCAGTTAAAATTGGCAGTACTTACTCAGAACCCCTCCTTTGGAAGCTCTCCTTAGGGACCTCGCATTTTGTTTTGAAATATACATATGGGTGCCACCTATTCTTGGGCCTCAGTCAAAAGTAAGGAAAATATTGTTGCTTTTATCATCTCGTTGCAAGAAAAAACAAAATCCCGTTTTCTCCCTAAGAGGATTCTATAGCCATATTTTGAAATAAGAAAACTTCTCTAGCTGCAAAAGAATTGGTGATTCTGCATTGTCCTCTAAAGATACTGTGTTATACTGTGTACCACCCTCAGCTTAAGTGTATAACTGAAATCAACTACTGCATCATGGTATCTCCATAGGCCTCTGGTGTACCTATAGGAAAAAAATATGCTTAAGTATGAATATTTTCTGAGCTCCTTTGGTCTTGCTGCTCAGTAAAAAAAAGAAAAATCTGCTAGAATAAGAAAAAGAAAGAAAGAAAGGCAGTGTATGGAGAAGTTGAAGGTTTTTTCTCTCCACACTTCAGTAGGATAGTTACTTCAGAATACTCTAGACACACAAAGCTGGCTACCAGTAGTAAAACTTAGTGAGACACCTAAAGAATGGGAATAATAATATTTTCCTTTAAGGGTTGTTGTCAGAATTTAAACTGTGAGTCTAAGTAGTGAGTATTCATTAAGTGTATTATTACCATTATCTTTATTAAGGTGTTTGACGTTTTTGCCTGTGACAGATGTGGTTTTTATTGTAGTTATTGGGTTTTATTATGTTACTATCTCTGTGGATTTATGTTCATTTCCCTGCTAACTAAAGAGATTGAGCATATTAGTGGACAATCCAGTGATCTGATTTTTTAAAAGGATAACTTAATGTTTTTACCAGTTTTTAGACATATTTTGTGTTTTCTTTACTATTCTCTTGGTTTGATTCTTTTTCTTCTTTCACATCTTTTGTCAAATTAATAGACTTTCATAATCCTCTTTATTTTATTCATCTATCTATTTGGAAGCATTAGGTGGCATTTCTTTTATTTTTTTCTTAAATTTTAACATACATATTAAGTTCAACCTTCCTCAAGAAGTTAAAATTATTTTATATTTCTGTTGTCCTTCTTATACAACTTTCTATTGTTGTGTCCTTATACAACACAGAGTTTAACCTTTTTCTATCAATCGAACACCCAACAGTCCAATCTTATCCTAATATCCAATCTTATCCTTTAAAAGATACAAGCGTTAAAATTACCAATATTTTATGACTCTGTTTACTGAGGCAGACTGTAAAATTACATGGCATAGGGCATGGTTACAGGGAAAGAAGAAGAATTGGGAACAATAATGCCATCTTCTCAGCTGGTATCAGCTTTTTTACTTTGACACATGGAAGACATTACTCCTTTGTCTTCTATCATCTATTTTTCCTGGTGGCCTACTGTTATATTTAACTATTGTTGCTGTTTGGGTTATGTCTCTTTTCTTCTTGGTGGTTTTTAAGATTTTCTCTTTATCATTGATGTTCTGCCGATTAACTGCAATGTTTCTAAAAGTGGAGTCATCTTATTTATTCTGCCTGGTACCCAGGGCGTATTACCAATGTAACATTCTTTTTTCAAATCTGAAAAATTATCCCTAAATATGGACTAACTGACATTATCTAAAAATATGACTATCATTTCTTTCAGTCTCGTTTAGAACGCCATTGATATAACTGGGTATAAGGTGGAGCTTTTCAGTTTATTCCTCATATTTGAACACTCTTTTTCTTTCTTTTTTGCTCAGGCTATGTTCTGCATAAATACCTTAGGAATATATTTTAACCTACTAATTTTCTTTTCACCTGTGTCCACAGTATATACTAGTTATTGATGTTCCCCTCCTTCACCCACCCCCCTCCAACTCCCAGTACCTATAATTGTCTTTTTTTTTTTTTTTCTTTTGGCCTTGCCGTGCGGCATGCGGGATCCTAGTTCCCCAACCAGGGTTCAAAGCCATGCCCTCTGCATCGGAAGTGCAGGGTCTTAACAACTGGACTGCCAGGGAATTCCCTATAATTGTTATTTTCAAAGCTTTGAATTGGTTTCTTTTCTCATCCACCAGATACTGTATCATGTTTGCCTCTTTTTCTTTCTTAATTTCTTGCTCTTTTTAAAATTAAACTTGTTTCCTTCATCTCTCAGAGACAGCCTTAGTTATGTTCAAGTACTTGTCAGACAGTTGTAAAAATATATTATCTTTTCCAGCAGTGCTTTCCCAATGATAATGTGCATATTAGTTACCTGATGGTTATATCAGAACATGAATTTTGATTTAACTGGTCTGAGGTGAGGCTGAGACTCTGCATTTTTGACAAACTCCAAGGTGATGCTGATGCTTCTAGTCCAAGGGTCAAGGTCCTAGAGTTTATGATCTATTGTTTGGTATTTTTTTTTATTGTCAATATTTATTTATTTGGCTACATCGGGTCTTAGTTGTGGCACACAGGAGCTTTTGTTGCGGCGTGTGGGCTTCTCTCTAGTTGAGGCACACAAGCTCAGTAGTTGTGGTGCACGGGCTTAGTTGCCCCGCAGCATGTGGGATCTTAGTTCCCCAACCAGGGATGAAACCCATGTCTCCTGCATTGGAAGGCAGATTCTTAACCACTGGGCCACCAGGAAAGTCCCTTATTGTCTTTATTAGCCTTAGATGACTTCATGTGTTTGGGATGTTTGTTTTCAGACTCATTTTGAGTGGAAACTATTTTAACTTTGATCTATTGTTTTCCTCCTCAAGC
This sequence comes from Neophocaena asiaeorientalis asiaeorientalis, assembly GCF_003031525.2. Classification (NCBI taxonomy): domain Eukaryota; kingdom Metazoa; phylum Chordata; class Mammalia; order Artiodactyla; family Phocoenidae; genus Neophocaena; species Neophocaena asiaeorientalis. The sequence goes on from NW_020185336.1 coordinate 2,751,934, forward strand.
AACTTGTACCCCACCCCTGACACACACACACATACACACACACACACACACACACACACACACACCTCCCATTCCTGTGATTTTACAGCTGACACCACACAACTCCTTGGGTTCCTGGTCCAGAACCAAATCTTTTAATGATGCTTACGTACTCCTGGTGTGCGGACTACTGGGGAGGTGTCAGACATGTTCAAGGAGACAGTGCACGCTTTTGCTTATTCCTGGTCTTGAGTCTATACCTGTGTCCTTCTCCCCCCAGGAGGTGAGTAGCAACAGTCCCTTTTATTCCCAGCCACATTTCATGAGTGGAGCAGTGGACTTCCGGCCCAAGCCCCTGGCTTCAAGCAGTGAGATCAGATCCCACTTCCTATCTTACCACCTTGCACGAACAGCTTTAATCCACTTTACTCTCCAGTAGCCAAACACCTGGATTCAGGAGGCCTCTGGCTCAGTCCCACTCAGCCATTTTCATTTCTGTTCCATTGCCTCCATAGAAATGTTTGTCTTCTTTTTAAGGACAGGTATATATTTTGGCTTTATCTTTGAAATTTTTACCTGTTACCATCATGTATTTGGAACAGAGAGAGTGGACCAACATGTGAACATACAGAGACACCTCAGCCAGGTATCTTTTCCTACATTTTTTAGCTGGACCAGAGTCTTCATGTGTGGAATGAAATTTAAGCACAGATCTTAAAAAAATACAAAGTTAATAATTATTGGTAATAAAAGGTTGGTTCCATCCTTTTATATGTCATTTTAAATAATTAGGTCTAAAAGTTTTGCTTTAGAAAAGAGTGTTTTTCTAAGTGAAGTTTAAGTACCATACCTTGTGTGTAGAAATACTCCAGAACTTGTAAAAAAAAAAAGAAGTGTTATGAAGAAATATCACATATAAAAATGTAACTTCTCTAAAAACTTAAACTAAAAAAAAGGCATTTATGTATATTTAAATAGTAATATTTAAGTATATATCTGCCCAACCCACAACTGAACATTAATTCATATATTTACTGACTGCCTATATGTGTCTACAATGAGTCTGGATAATTCAGTCCACAAATCCCTCCATGGTATTAAATTCATAATGTTGAAAGGGACCTTAATCTGGTACAATTGCTTTCTTACAAGACTGTCTAATAAACTACTTCAGAAAAAATAATTTGGCTAAAGCTTTCTTTCACAAATATCAGAATAGTCTTCTGCAAGTTACTTTTGTGATTTGTTCCAGGGACTTTTATGGCTAGTGGCAGTGGAGCAGATTGGAATGTTCTCACAGTGGGAGTAGAGATCCCAGTCCAGCCCTAATTCTGTCCCTAATATAAGATCAGAGTTTAAGGCAATTTATTCTGGCTCTTTGTGTCTCAGTTTCACATATAGAAAATTACTGAGAATTTTGCTTTGCTCTAACAAATCATTGGGAGGCTGAAACGTGGTAACAGGCATAAATAAGTTTTTAGAAAAGTTAAATAAGAAATACAGTAAAAAGGACAATGAATTCAAATTAGCTATCTATATCACCTCACTTTCAAGACTAGGGCTAACCTTCTCCTGTTAGGAGCTCAGAAGACAGTGGAGGACTGCATAATTTCGGTAGTCAAATCTAATTGTATCAGCAGCATATGGCACATATAAAATACACTTTCTTTCATATAATGTGGTTTTCCAGGAGTCATTGGGCTAAACAATTCCTTACCCTTCTCCTTCTTACTGCCATTCTTCTCTCTCTTTTACAACATCCTTCTTACCTTTTGGTTAGCAGGTCATAAGCTCAGAGTGAATTCGGAAGCTAAAACATATTTCAGTAATTAGCACCCTAGAAACTCAAGCTGTTTTTTGGCAATATTCTAAAAAGATGATTTCAGCACCTTTCATCCCCAGCTTGCTTGATAATTCACATTCCTGTGTCCTTGGACTTGGCAGGCTCTCCAGTGCTAGAGGTACATTCTTAGGTTGGTGAGGAAAGTGTGAGCCACTTAAAGATGCTAAATAGGGACGTCAGCTACATCTGAACTAGATAGACTGAGTTAGTGGGGTTTTGTTCCTGGCCCGTTCTCTCTATTTTTAAATGTTATTGTACTCAGAGCTATTCTGAACATTTTAGTTAACTCCCTGCCATCCACCTACCTATCTTATTATTAGCTACTCTCTCTAGAAATATTTTTAAAGAAGTTTAAAAAGAGATGAAACAAAATGTCTTCCAAACCACTTCTACCTCTGGCTTCAGAGAACTGAGCAGCTCTTAGCTGCTTTTGTATCATATTTCTCAGAGGCAGGAATAACTGAAAGCCAAAATGAGACTAGGGAATTTGGTCCAACATGGAAAGTGCTTTATATTTTAGGTTACTTTACATTCTCAGACACAGGTGATAATTACCCATTCAGGAAAAATTAATGTTTAGTCCTTCTCTAGTTAAAATAAGAATGGCATTGTGAACATTAACCAATAAGGATAATTACAATTGGGTTTTTTTGAGAAGGTACATAACCATTTTTCCTCCCCTCCCTCAATTCACAAACAAGTGTTTCCCAACCAGCCAAGTATATATCTTGTTTGTCTCCAAACTGGGTCTAAATAAAAAGTCAGTAAAGTGACCAAAAGCCTAGAGGGGACCTAATACATGAGGTTAATGCCAGGAACTTATATCCTCTATTTGAGCTACTCAAGATCTCTTTCTTTTCTTCTCTTTGGCTGCTTGCTCTGATAGCTGGTGTTGCAAAGAGTTCTAATTCTAAAATTGTGTGATCAAAAGATTCTAAAGAAAATAAACAATAGGAGTCTTTGGACCATAAGTTCATTGTTTGTACACATTTAACATAGGGTATGTAAGAAAGGATAGGATGCACATTTGGTTGGAGAGTGGCAAAAACTTCAAAATCAGAAGGTTAAGGTTCTGGTCCTAACTCTGGTTGGTTCTCTATAGCACTAAAAAATCTCTCAGTTGGGAACGCATGTCAAAATACACTACTAGCTTTCCTACCATATATTCCCATATATACTACTAGACCCCACCACTAAGTTCTCTGAATCAGAGTCTTGGAGAGTAGAGCTCAGTTGCATGTTTTAGGTTCCACAGAGGTTTCTGATGTGTGCCCCTCATGGACAAATACTGAGCCAGCTGATTTTCAAGTTTCCTTCCCATTTTGGCATTCTTTGAGTCTATGACTCTATCTATGTATCAGAATTCTAGCAAATTGTTGTAAAGAAGAAACTAGAGGGCTTCCCTGGTGGTGCAGTGGTTGAGAGTCCACCTGCTGATGCCGGGGACACGGGTTCGTGCCCTGGTCCGGGAAGGTCCCACATGCCGCAGAGTGGCTAGGCCCGTGAGCCATGGCCACTGAGCCTGCGCGTCCGGAGCCTGTGCTCCGCAACGGGAGAGGCCACGACAGCGAGAGGCCCACGTACCGCAAAAAAAAAGAAGAAGAAACTAGAGAAAGAGAAGCAAAAATGCAAGCAGAAGGAAATGTGTATAAAAGTAAGAAAAGAAATCAATGAAATCTAGAACAGTAGAACAATAGAGAAAATACATGAAACCAAAACTGACCTTTTAAAAAGCTTATTACAATTGGTAAAGTTCTAGCCAGCTTAGTAAAGAAAAAAATAAAAGAGAAAAGACATGTTATAAATATGAGAAAGATGGGATATCACTACAGACTCTGCAGGCTTTTAAAGTAATTATGAAATACTATGAGTGATTCTTCATCCATAAATTCAACAATATAGATGACATGGACCATTCCTCAAAACCCACAAACAACCAAAACTCACTCTAGATGTAATAGATAACTTTAATAGTTCTATAACTATTAGCTAAATTATATTCATATTTTAAAACCTTTCAAAAGAAGAAATCCCCCATGGCCAGGAGATTTCACTGGCAAATATTTAAAGAAAAAATATCATCAATTCTATACCATCTTTTCCAGAAAATTACAAGAGGATAATACACTTCAGAACTAGGCCAATGTTATCCTGATACTAAAACACTAGGCAAAGACAGTATAAAATCAATAGCACTTACAACATAAGCAAACATCCTTAATAAAATACCAGCAAATGAAATCCAGAAATATATGAGAGGAATGATACATCATGACTAAGTGGGGATTTCCCCAGGACTATAGGTCTAGTTCAGTATTTAAAAATCAATGTAATGGCCCATATTAACAGTCTAAAAAAGAAAAGCCACCTGATCCTATCATTTGGTGTAGGAAAAAACACACAAAAAAATTAAACATCAATTCAAAATAAAAACTCTCAGCAAACTAGGAATAGAAGATAACTTCTTCAACTGGATAAAAAGTATCTACATCCCTCCGTGCAAAAAAGAAGCTATCATCATAGTTAACAGTGACAAAGATTTGCCCCTAAAATTAGGAACAAGGCAAGGATGCCCACTCCCATCACTTCAATCTAGCATCATACTGAATGTCCTAGGCAAAACCCATAGAAATGTACAACGCAGGGAGTGAATCCTAATAGTTAATAATCATGTACATTAGCTCATCAGCTGTAACAAATGTACCATACCAATGCAAGATGTTAATAGTAGAAGAATAACAGAGGAAACTGTGTGTGAAGACGGGTGGATAGAACGGGGAGTATATAGGAATTCTGTATACTTTGCTCAATTTTTCTGTAAACCTAAAACTGTTTTAAAATACAAAGTTTATTAATTAAAAGACAAAAATTAATTTTACTATATATTAATTTCAAAAATAAAAATTTAAAAGAGACATAGAGAGGATAACTAATTAATTAGCCCAAAATGGAAGTGACTAGAAAGCCCAGTGAGAGAGGGACCAGGAAAATGCAGACTTTTGCAATGGATATCTTGCCATCTTTATATTCCAGTTTCAGTTCGTTAATTAATTCCTTTCTCAATCCATTTTCAGGACTGACTGCAAGTAAGAATTTGATTTTGTTTTACTTTCAAAGAAGGAAATTATTATCAGGCAATCCTTGTTAATATTTCAGGTAGACTGAAGCAGTAGTTTCTTCTGTTGTTACTGACAGAGCCATTAAACTGTGATTCCTTTTTAGTAACCTTTCTATACATTGCAGACTCCATTCAGCTGCTTCTCAAGTTATTGAGATAGCTTGAGATATTGTTCCACTACACTTATCATCCTCCACATTTTTAATGAAGATATTTGATTGGTACCACAACATGTCTGGGTTAATATATAATAAACATCTTTTTAAGCAGTGACCAGTCCTTTTATGATATGGCATAGCCACACTATTATGATAAATTGCCTTAAACAAGTTCAACTTGATAACTATGAAAAAGGTTACATTGTTCTTCAATTATCCTTTTAATCAATCTCCCAGGATAATCATTCTGCCTAAAAATATGTTTCTCAATACTAATTTCATTATCTAGGTGATTCTCATCACTAATCATTAGAGTGTGATTCTCCATATTCTTAACAACTCTAACTTAAATGGGTGATTAGACTCAATATGCAGGATATTACCTGCACGGTGGTCTTGATAATATATTCTCCATTGTAACTATCTTCGCTTCATCTTACTAATAGATGTTAAAAAAGAAAAAAATCTCTTATTAAACCCTTCCACAGTAAATCATATATCTAAAGGAAGATTACTTTTCAAAAAAAAGAGATAATAAAGGACTTTCTTTCCTTTATGCCAAGAAAACCTTATAAAATTTTGCTACCCTGAATATCATTGAGCCTTTTAAAGTAATAGAAGCAAACATCCTTTCAGAATATTGGCAAAGCGGGGCTTCCCTGGTGGCACAGTGGTTGAGAATCTGCCTACTAATGCAGGGGACACGGGTTCGAGCCCTGATCTGGGAAGATACCACATGCCGCGGAGCAACTAGCCCCGTGAGCCACAACTACTGAGCCTGCGCATCTAGAGCCTGTGCTCCGCAACAAGAGAGGCCGCGATAGTGAGATGCCCGCGCACCGCGATGAAGAGTGGCCCCCTCTCGCTGCAACTAGAGAAAGCCCTTGCACAGAAACGAAGACCCAACACAGCCAAAAAAAA
>NW_020185336.1:2758278-2769293 GCF_003031525.2 Neophocaena asiaeorientalis asiaeorientalis
TAGGGGTTCTATGTTGTTGAAGATGTGGATAAAAAAAAAAGAGGTAACTTTAATTATGGAGAGTAGAATAGTTCTGTGGCTCTTCTAGTTTTGTTTAGTATCCGACACTAGACTAATCCATTTTCACAAAATAGGCCTTGATAAAGCATTCCTGATTTTGCCATGCTGCAACATACACCACCTAGTGACAGCTGGCAGAACTTCAGTGTAAGTATTTGTGAGGTACCACTAAATACAAGCTCTAAACACATCTCTGGGTTAACCTTCACCTTTTACATGACAGTGTGTGAATAATTTTATACATTCCTCTCACTTATATAATGTCTTCCTCTCTTAAACATGTTTTCCTCACCTCAGGGCCAGTCTTTAACCTGTGTTTATAATTATTTGTTATAAACTCTGACTTTGCTTGGGTTTTAGGAAAATGTCATCTAGACAACCCTACTTGCATCTGAGTCTGGGTTACAGAGCAATTCCAGAACCAGTTTCTAAGATAAAACAAAATAGAAGCTGTATTCTGACCCTTTCATGTGTGTTTGTTGACTCTAGTTAATAAGTTTATTGATTATATTATAATTATTATTTACACTTTAGGTTCTAAAAATTTATAATTTATTATAAGTTTCTCAATATGGAAATATTTTCAAAATTACTTTTGTTTTCACTCATTAAAATTTAACTTTTTATATGGTAAAAATTCATACAGTAAATTAATTATTCAGAAAAATTAAGGAGATATTTTTAAGCTATTATAAAATCAACATGTTCTGTAGACATCTATTTTAACAGTGAAGAGAAAGTTGACACACTCTCACTCATTTGAATATTAGCTTTGATTTTCAGGAAACTTTCTCATATCCTCCCTTTTCCCAAGAGAGTAAACGTATGCTATTTCCTTTAAAACAAGATCCTGTCCATTTGCTTGCCAATGATTGTGATGGTTTGCCAGAAAAAGAGAAAATACATCCCACCATTTTTTGTCACAATGACTTACACCAGCTTAAGCAGCAGACTTCGTAAACCAAGACTTATCACTTCAAGGTTATTTCCATGTGACCTGTGGAGAATACTCATGAATAGGAGGGGAAAGCATGTGGCTTTCTCTGCTGTAGGGCTGAACTCCTCAGTGCGAGACTAGAAGGCAGTTCTGAGTGTTGTGAAGTAATCATTAAGTTACACGCTTGTCATTTCTTGTACATTCACTCAGAACTAATGCACATCACTTTTTCCAATTATAATCATTCCACCATTTAACAAGCACAAAAGGCCTTAGATTCCAATTTGCCACTGATGCCTCCCTCTCACTTGCTTATTTCTTGGAATTTCCATCTTGCTAGGTGTGCGTGGCTCCAATAATACGGAGCGTTCACTCTTCCTAAAACAAACTTGCAAATGGAGGTGACAAGAACAGCTGGTCTCACATTGGAGGTCAGGCCATTTTCACTGTTTTGATAATTTTTCTGTTCCTGCAATTCTTTTCTGCTGTTTTAAATACATGTTATTTCTTGGTTTCCTTATTGCCAAAGCTAAACATAAATCACCTTGTGAGGTGCTATATATGTTTCTGTCCAGGCTTCTCTGCTGGTCGTATCAAACCTTCTCTGGTATATATGTCTCATTTCATTTGGTTTCTGAAATCAGTTTCTGTCTTCACAAGCACATGACAAAAACAAGCAATCAATAGGCTAGAGAAACACCATTGTCTTCATACTTCGTTAACTTCTGCTTCCTTCAGTGAGTATTACTATGCCGGAATGAGCTGTGAAACTTGCTAGCTTTGGATACGCAGCCTTAAACACGAGCTACATATAAGAGGAAATTGGTATTTTCATTTGCTGCACATGCTTTAATGATATTAAGCAATCTAATATGGTGCATGCGCCGGATTTCAGTAATGCTTCTCTTGAGAATTTCAAATGGTAATAGCAATTTCAAATGACAGCCTTACATTTACGTAGCTCCTTTCATCTCAGAGGTCTTTACACTTTCTAAAGCTATATGGAGCAATCATTTCACTTACCCACCACAGAAATTCTGCCACCTCTAGGGCAAATCTGGGCTTACTTTCAAAATTGACTCAACATTACAGACAAGAAGCGAAAAGCAACAGTCAATGAAAACTGAATAGGGAATACAGAAAGGTAAAATAATTTCCAAAAGAAATTTTAGCCAAAAGGTAAAAATCAAGCAAACAAACAAAAATTCCCTGAGGTTATTTAATAACCACCAGTGCACAGGACTGTGAACTCCCATGCCAGCCACTATTCCATTTCAGGGATAACAAATTTAAGACTAATTCTCTGAAGGTTGAATTTAGATTAGTGAAAGCAAAAACTCAAAAAAAAAGAGTTCTTACACAGCCAGAAAAAAAAAAAAAGGCTTAAAGTATTACGATTCTAAATAAAGATGTGTCACGTTTTTCCCTGCTTAAAATCCTACCAATTCCCCTCTACTTCTACATACTTCTAGCACTGGACACACACACAATTTAGCACCCCAAATTTTTGAAAATTATTTACAGGATATATTACTTAAAAGCATTTTAAAGCCCTCTCAGGATGTCTGTGATCACTTTTCTTTTTCTAAATATAAATATATTTATATTTAGAAATTGTGTAAGGAAAACTGACAACAAATTTACATTCAGGTCTGGGCACTTGGGCGTGCACCTAACATGCTCTAAGTCATTCAAGGCTGTCTAGACTTCACCGCTATGCCAATGTCAGGAGTAAGCAAATGTGAAGGGGCCATAACCAGAGCAAAAATGATCTCAGTGGTCACCCCTGCCCTGTCTTAACTACCTTTTCTTGCCTGGTATTGCCAGTGTTGCTGGTATGCCCACATTCCACAACCCTTTAAACCAGATAATCCCAGCACTTCTAGGATATCCAGAACTACTCTAGGTATTGGGGTCAGGACTCTTTCAAAACCATACTCTCTCAGAGCCCTGAGCACTGTCGAGAGATAAGTGCTTTCTTCTTTATTTCACAGTCTTCTCCTCCTTATGGCTAATCTGTTGTACTTTAGGCATTATTGAAAAATTTAGGGGGCTATGGGCAAATGTGAATTCATTTGAGATTTTTTACCTCATAGCTAAATCCTAGACATTCTCAAGGAAATGTTGGGATTTGAGAACTTCATAAAATATAGAAATAGCAACTGGATGAAGAATTGCCTTTTAGAAAGTTCATTATGTAGGGAATATTTTTTATTTAAACCTAATTGCATTAGTTTAAGAAATTACAAAAGTGACATATCTGTTGAAGAAAATCTAGAAAAGACAAGAAAACAGAAGAAAAAAAGAAAATGCTATTGTTAATACCTTAGGGAAAAGCTCCCCCACCCCCCATTTTCTTATGTTCATACATATCTTCCCAACTTTTTGTTTAAAAATATATGGTATGTTCAGATCCTTTTTGACTCACCTCCTAGAGAAATGGAAATAAAAGCAAAAATAAACAAATGGGACCTAATGAAACTTAAAAGCTTTTGCACAGCAAAGGAAACCATAAACAAGACCAAAAGACAACCCTCAGAATGGGAGAAAATATTTGCAAGTGAAGCAACTGACAAAGGATTAATCTCCAAAATTTACAAGCAGCTCATGCAGCTCCATATCAACAAAACAAACAACCCAATCCAAAAATGGGCAGAAGACCTAAATAGACATTTCTCCAAAGAAGATATACAGATTGCCAACAAACACATGAAAGAATGCTCAACATCATTAATCATTAGAGAAATGCAAATCAAAACTACAATGAGATATCATCTCATACCAGTCAGAATGGCCGTCATCAAAAAATCTACAAACATCAAATGCTGGAGAGGGTGTGGAGGAAAGGGAACCCTCTTGCACTGTTGGTGGGAATGCAAATTGATACAGCCACTATGGAGAACAGTATGGAGGTTCCTTAAAAAACTAAAATTAGAATTACCATATGACCCAGCAATCCCACTACTGGGCATATACCCTGAGAAAACCATAATTCAAAAAGAGTCATGTACCAAAATGTTCATTGCAGCTCTATTTACAATAGCCAGGACATGGAAGCAACCTAAGGGTCCATCAACAGATGAATGGTTAAAGAATATGTGACCCATATATACAATGGAATATTACTCAGCCATAAAAAGAAACGAAACTCAGTTATTTGTAGTGAGGTGGATAAACCTAGAGTCTGTCATACAGAGTGAAGTAAGTCAGAAAGAGAAAGACAAATACCGTATGCTAACACATATATATGGAATCTAAGAAAAAAAAAAGGGTCATGAAGAACCTAGGGGTAAGACGGGAATAAAGACACAGACCTACTAGAGAATGGACTTTAGGACATGGGGAGGGGGAAGGGTAAGCTGTGACAAAGTGAGAGAGTGGCATGGACATATTTGCACTACCAAACGTAAAATAGATAGCTAGTGGGAAGCAGCCGCATAGCACAGGGAGATTAGCTCGGTGGTTTGTGACCACCTAGAGAGGTGGGGTAGGGAGGGTGGGAGGGAGGGAGACGCAAGAGGGAAGAGATATGGGAACATATGTATATGTATAACTGATTCACTTTGTTATGAAGCAGAAACTAACACACCATTGTAAAGCAATTATACTCCAATAAAGATGTTAATATAGATAGATAGATAGATAGATATAGATATAGATATATAGATATGATAATAGTGGTGTGCTGGTAAATGTTTAACACTGACTCTCCAGAAAAATAAATATGGCTCTGATTTGTAGCATTTGCCAATTTCCGTAGTGAAATTACTCTTACCATGGCTGATAACAAAACTTGAATAAGCCACAGGGGCTTGGGAAACTTAAATGAGAGGCAGGCTGGGTAGGAATTCTGGCAAACTGAAGTATTCATGCTCCACCACTGTTGACACATAAACCCTATGTTGCCGGATATTATTATTTTTAAAAGGAAACCTCCTGAATACTGTAAAAACACCTTTTGGGTTCAGATCTGGCCTATGTACCAGGATCTTCTGCCCATAATAGTCACTGGCAGTGGCTTGCCCTGCAGTGGAATTCGAGATATTAGCTTTTCCTTGTATCTAATTCCTATAAGAAATAGGTCTTATTTCTACCTCATCTATTTATTTCTCAAAAATGTATGCAATGTTTGTTGATAGTAAGACCAAAGTGGTTTTTCTAGCATGACAGTTTTAACATCTCAGTGCAGTAGACAAATTAGCAAGTGTTGAAACACTAGCACTGATGTGTATTTTTTCCATTTTAGGTGATACTAGAGTGTTTATGTAGAGCCACCAGGTGCCTATCCTCCTACATGACTTATTACCCATCTTTGAGTTGTCAAATATGTAATGTCCAGCTGTCACGAGCCCAAGAAATGCCAATCTGTCTAGTTTGGGGAAAAAAAAACCTAGAGAAATATGATTTCCAATGGGATTTTATATCTAGGTTCCCCCAGACAGGAAAGTGTGTATTTTCATGCTAAGAGAGGACCAACAAGCCCACTTCTTGCTACAAACTTTACTTGTTGCCCAACATACAGCCTTTTGGGTATAACATCGTCCTTTTAAATTGTTTGCATAGTTGATTCAAATTCACAGCATGTTTCACACACTCTTAGATACAGTGTAGCAAGTTCCACCTGTAGGAAAATATTTTTTTCTTTTTTTATAAACAGAACACTAGTAGTGTAAGAAGAGAAACATTTTCAAACCTCAGAAACAACCAGCCTTTTCCACACTTTATGGACTAATGCAAAATTTTTAATGCATTTTTCCTGTGTAGCAATTGTTTTGCTTTGAAACCTCTGCTATCGACTACCCTTCATGGTAAATGATAAATGACAATGTATGTTCCTCAAGGTGTACTATTTCAAATTTGGGGCAAAGAGCCAAATGTTAGTGTTAGAATTCTAGTTTTCCCCCGTGTTTCCCTGTATTTGAAAAACAAAATTTTGTCATAAGTCCAGATGTGTGGAGTCTTAAGTGAAACCCCATGGTTCAGCAATCGGGTGTTAACAAACTCAGGAGACCTGCGTTCTTTCTTCTTTCTTTCTTTCTTTATTTTGCGGTATGAGGGCCTCTCACTGTTGTGGCCTCTCCCTTTGCGGAGCACAGGCTCCGGACGCGCAGGCTCAGCGGCCATGGCTCACGGGCCCTGCTGCTCTGCGGCATGTGGGATCTTCCCAGACCGGGGCAAGAACCCGTGTCCCCTGCATCGGCAGGCGGACTCTCAACCACTGCGCCACCAGGGAAGCCCCTGCGTTCTTTTTAAATCTATTCTCAGCTAGTAACAACGGTTTCTTACTCTCTGAAATACTTTAATATCTTACAGGGAGGTTTGTGAGGATCAAATGAGTTAATTCACATGAAAGCACTTTGCCACTTCAATTCCTTTACAAATATAAGACAGTTTTGTTTTTAAGAACCAGCAGGAGAGGGCAGTAGAAAAGGTATGAGGAAGGGAATTTAAATGAAAGCAAACTCTTGGTTCTCCACAGCATTGTTCTAAATTTGTATAGAGTTCAGATTTGATGGATGATTAAGCATGAGAAGCCAGTCAAGGAATAAGAGCACAGATGAAGCAGGCTAGGACAGATGCAGACTATGGACACTGAAAAATTCACATGAGCCCACATTTACATTGTTTACAGTCTTAGGAGATTTATGTATTTCCTGATGAACATCAACAGACCTCCTAAAAGGCTATGAATTTCAAGTTAAGTTAAAATTCCCACGCTTGGGTTATATTTTAAAAGTTTTTCTGCAGAGACTGGAGCAGTGATACTCAAACTTCACTGGGCATAAAAATACTCTAAGGACCTAGTCAAAATTGGCTATTCTGAGATCTACCCATGAAGATTATGAAGTGAAAGATCTGTGTGACACTCATGAAGCTGTATTTTTAAAAAGAACCACTGCAAGTCCAATATCATGAATTAAGACAGAGGGTAGGAAAGTTCACAGTGTGCTTGAGGAGATGCTGAAATATAGAAGTTTCACATTTGGATGGTTAGGAGCCTGGTAAGACGATTAAGCATAAGAAGAAGCACTGAAGACTAGTGAAGACTCTAGGCATTAATAGTCCCCAAGGACTTGTGCCTTCCTGTATGCATACCCTTAAATAGTCTCCTCTGACATCAGCTCTAAGTTTGGCCATGTGACTTGCTTTGGATTGTTGGAAAATAGCAAACGTGACACAAACAGAGAGAGCGTTTATGTGTTGGGGGTAAACCCCATTACAGCTTCTAGGAGTCCTGTGACCAATCACTATGTGAACAAGCCTGGGTGACAATGCTGGTGACACATGGCCAATCACTTCAGTGTGCTCACCTGAGATCTGGCCCCAATGACCAGACATGATGTTGAGACCAGCTTTACACAACCAGCTTTACAATAGATAATGACACAAGCTAAATTTGCAAGGTTGGATTTAGCTATGGATGTGTTGAATTTGAGCTTCTGAAGAAACATTTATGAGGAACTCCGTAGCAGATAAGATGATCTGCAGCATAAGTGAACGGTTAGCAAAGGCCTAAGCGAAAGGGTTTAGAAGGTACTTACTCAGAGATTGTACCTTAGACCAATAAGAGTATAAAATTGATACTAGAGGACCTAGAGCAGAGTCTTAACAAAGACCTTCCTTTAATTTTCTCAGGGGAAAAGTAAACAACAAAAAGCAGAGCCTTGAGGAACTGAAAGGTGGTCAGGAGAACCAGGACTAGAATGTCACAGAAAACAAAAAAGAAGAGACTTCTAGAGAGTCATAGCAGAAGGGTATCAAATGTTCAGAGGAGGCATAAAATAATGGCTCAAAAAGGCCTGTGGTTTGAGCAGTTTAAATTGGTGGGTGTAGAAAAATGATACAAAATTGACTTCTGGTTTCAACGGCTGAAGGAAGGAGTTAGACACTGAGTGTCAAATGCTTTTCTTTTTTAAATTCATTTACATATTTTTTGGCTGCGTTGGGTCTTCGTTGCTGCACATGGGCTTTCTCTAGTTGCGGCGAGCAGGGGCTGCTCTTTGTTGTGGCGCATGGGCTTCTCATTGCGGTGGCTTCTCTTGTTGCAGAGCTCTAGGCACCCGGGCTTCAGTAGTTGTGGCTCGTGGGCTCTAGAGCGCAGGCTCAGTAGTTGTGGTGCTGGGCTTGGTTGCTCCAAGGCATGTGGGATCTTCCTGGACCAGGGCTCGAACCCGTGTCCCCTGCATTGGCAGGCAGATTCTTAACCACTGCGCCACCAGGGAAGTCCCCTCAAATGCTTTTGAAGAAATGGGGTAAAAGAAAGATAATAGGAAGAAGATACATTTTTAAATACTTAGAAAATGTCAATAAAAAGCTGTTTTGGGCTTCCCTGGTGGCGCACTGGTTGAGAGTCCGCCTGCCGATGCTGGGGACACGGGTTCGTGCCCCGGTCCGGGAAGATCCCACATGCCACGGAGCGGCTAGGCCCGTGAGCCATGGCCGCTGAGCCTGCGCGTCTGGAGCCTGTGCTCCACAACGGGAGAGGCCACAACAGTGAGAGGCTCGCATACCACAAAAACAAAACAAAACAAAACAAAAAACCTGTTTTATTAACAATTTGATGCATCATTCATTAAATGAGACAGTAAAAGCCAAAGGGATGTATTCAAGTTAAATGCATAATTTTTATTTTGATATCTTTGCCTATGATGGGTTATCTTTGATATCATTTCCAGGAAATCCTTAGAAAAAATGCATACTTAATTTAAGTATCACTTATTGAATGTATGTTTACCTCTGTTCCCTCCAAAACCTTGCTAAAATGCCAGGAAAGTTTGGTTGTTTGATTTGCTGATTTAATAAAAAAATTAAGGCAAAATACAAAAAAATGAGGGTAAAGAAGTGGTAAACAAGATAGCAGAATATTCTGTTCTCTGTAATGGACATCAACACAACTTTGGAAAATAGAATGGTAGTGAATGAATCATAATTGACTTGGCAGTTTGAAAAAACTGAAAATTAACTGCTTTAAGAGCAAGAAGCTAAAAAGCAAGCAAATTTGCAAAGCAGAATCCTGAATATGATTAGAAATTAAAGATACTAGGGGCCTAAGAAGATAGGAATTAAAGAAAATAGGAGGATTTTGTGACATTTGTAAGAAACATTAAAGCTTTCAAGTCTCTTCTACCTATTCATCCAGGTCAGCACTCCTCCCAGATCATCTTAAAACTGGGTTTTCAAGACTAAGCACAAGTAAAATCAAGAAGACTTGGGCTTCCCTGGTGGCGCAGTTGTTGAGCGTCCGCCTGCCGATGCAGGGGACACAGGTTCGTGCCCCTGTCCGGGAAGATCCCATGTGCCGTAGAGCGGCTGGGCCGGTGAGCCATAGCCGCTGAGCCTGCGCTTCCGGAGCCTGTGCTCCACAACAGGAGAGGCCACAGCAGTAAGAGGCCCGCGTACCGCTAAAAAAAAAAAAAAAGAAGAAGAAGAAGACTTACTAAAAAGGAGTATTGACAGTCTACATATTGAATTTTGAGACCATTAATCCCCCTTACTCTACCTGGCTCTAAGAACACTGGCTATGTTGAGCATTTGCCAACCCTCCACCCACTTTACCCAGTGTTAGAAATCGAGAAATTTGCCATCTAGAATAAAAGATGTGCAGATACTGATGAGCAGAAAGCCTCCAACAAAATGAGAACTTGGGAATTCAAAATATGTTAGCAGATATTTCATTGTAGGTTTGGTAACTGAAGTCAAGGAAACTCAAGAGTGAGAGAGAAACAAAAATAGAGAAAAAAACCATAGAATCTAACATTTGAATAATGGAAAATTCAAAAGGAGAGAACAAAGAAACAGCAGGGAGGAAATCATCAATAAAAAATTTAGAGACACATTTCCAGACTAGAAGAACAAGAGGGGACAGTTTCAACAGACCCAGTACAAGGAATAATAAAAGAACCCCACCAAAGCACATTGCTGTGATATTTCACTATTCTGGTGGTTAAGAGAAGATCCTAAAATTTAAGAGAATATGAAACAGACCCATGCAAATGATGAAAAATCAGAATAGCATCAAACTTCTCTACAGTCTTGCCAGAGGGAAAACCAATGAGCCAAATCCTTTAAAGTTCTGAGGGAATGTTATGTCCATCCCAGGATTCTATACCTACTCAAATTATTAGTCAACTCTAAAGTCATTTTATCATTAATTAGTCATGCAAGTTTTCAAAATATTTACCTCCAATATACCATTTTTCTAGAAAGTTTTGAAGTTGCATGCTCCACCAAAATAAAATGAAAAAAAAAGAGAAAGGTATGAATTAAACATCAGAAAGAGTTGAGAAATATTCCCAGAATAATAATACTGGGAGGTGCTAAGTCAACAGCCATGTTAGAGTCCTAGAGAACCAGCCCAGATTGAAGCCATAATTAAACTGTCATACTATTTGGTATGTTTGAATATAAAGAAGAGATATATAGAGTTCCATTAAAGAATTTAGGGATGAAAAGGTGATTGGGATATACAAAACTAAGCAGATGGAAAATTAAAGCAATTAACAATTGTAGGCACAGTGGAATATATATGAGAGTTAAAATCTATGGCAGAAAGTCAAAATATTTTTAAAATTTTAGAAAATCACAAAATGGCAAATTAATTTTTTAAAACTTCAGCAAAAAATGAAAAAAACCTGAAGCATAACTGAAAAATGTTATAATAGTTAAATATGTAGATACCTTCATTATACTCTTCTCTCTACATTTTCATTTGAAAATTTATCTAATAAAAATAAAATTAAGAGGAGTCTTAAATGTTCCTAAATGGAATATCAAGGTAAATACCAGAAGAAATAACAGTGATTGCTAAAGACGTTTGCCTCTGGAAAGCAGAAATGATTGGTAAGATGTGGAGTAGGGCATTAGGGTAAGAATATCCTTTCTGTGAATGCTCATCATTATATTTTGATTCTTATAAGGCAAATATATCAATTCCACTAAGATATGTTTTCATGATTGAAAACAAGTACTTGGGGATTTTTTTTTTTTTTTTTTTTTCTTGGACAAAGTGAGTTTCTTG
>NW_020185336.1:2769347-2800992 GCF_003031525.2 Neophocaena asiaeorientalis asiaeorientalis
TTTGTTTTTGCGGTACACGGGACTCTCACTGTCATGGCCTCTCCCGTTGTGGAACACAGGCGCCGGATGCGCAGGCTCAGCGGCCATGGCTCACGGGCCCAGCCGCTCCGCGGCATGTGGGATCTTCCCGGACCGGGGCACGAACCCGTGTCCCCTGCATCGGCAGGCAGACTCTCAACCACTGCGCCACCAGGGAAGCCCTACTTGGGGATTTTTTAGAAAAAAGTTAACTGATGTAAGAATAACTTGGGTTTTTTAGAGAGAAACCGTTTTATCCAACAGGATAATTTAAAAATTAGCCAAAATAATGGTGACTATTAAATTTGGGGGAAATTGTGTGTTTTCATAGGTTGCTAGTTTCATCTTCAAGGTTATTTTTCTGGGTTATAGTTAGAACAACAATTCAGAAGGCTAACTGGACTTGACCTTAGGAAATACATAGAGGGAGATACAAATCGTTTGCCCCATATCAAAAATCATAGGATCCTATAGTTAGAAACTGTCTTGGAAGTTATCATCACCCAGAACTTTCAGGTTGTTGATGAGGAAACTGAGGCCTCAAGTCATAAATTGACATGTCTCATAATGATATCAGCATAAAATTGTATAAAAACAACTCAGCAGCTGGCAAATCACATAACTAAATTTTGTTCCTTTATTGGGTATGAAGGTATGAAGACAGAGCTCATTTTCCCCCAAGAGAATGACAGTCGAAAGTTGCTAGTTGCTGGGGCCACCTAAAGATAATAAATCTTTGTATTTGGACACATTCTTTGTTTCAGGAGACACATCAAGATAGTTTATTTACACACGTATAGGTCAAATACCCATTTAAAATGAGATCATTTTAAATCATCTTGTAGATGCTACAAATAAGTGTGATACTTACAATGGGTATTTTTAGTCAAACTGTGCTCTTGAAAGAAAGTAGAAATGGATTTTGTTGTGTGCTAAATCATTTCCCCCTATAAAATATATATGTTGAAGCCTCCAGTATCTCAGAATGTGGTTGTTTTTGGAGATGGAGCCTTTAAAGAGATTGTTATGTTAAAATGAGGCCCTTAGAATGGAGCCAAATCCAATCAGACTAGTGTCCTTATAAGAGGAAATTTGGACCCACAGAGGAAAGATGATGTGAGGGCATTGTGAGAAGGTGGCCATCTACAAGCCAAGGAGAGAGGACTCAAAAAAAACAGTAGACCTTGATCTTGGACTTCTAGCCTCCAGAACTGTGAGAAAATAAATTTCTGTTGTTTAAGCCACCGAGTTTCTGGTATTTTGCTATGGCAGCCTGAGTAAACTAATGCAGACTTCAAGAGGAAGCTCTTAGAATGGAGTATGGATTGTCCTGTATAATCAAGTACTACTGACTGTGCTGTCACCTGGGTAGTGGAGTCTGCTTTTATATATGTTTTGGGGGACATGGGGACTTGGAATGAACTGGAAGCGTGGAGCTGATTCTGGGCCCCATTCATGGCAGCTGCTCCAACCCCTCCTCGAGCTGCACCCTGAGGAACTTAACGTTAATGGAAACTTCAGAATAGTTTCCTTTGAAAAAGGAAGTGTGGAGGGCTCAGAATTGTACTCCTTAGAATAGTAAATGAGATAACATCATATTTTGTACTCCATGTTGGTAAAGCTGAACTTCCATGTTTTACTCCACCTTTCAAATTTTTACAGATGTATTTTAAAAAAAAATTAGGGCAGCTGTCCATGACTCTAAAGGCCAAGGCTATCTTTTAAACTAGGATTTTACAATACTTCACACAGTTCTGTAGTGAGTTTCTATTTTAAAAATTATTAGGAGAGTAGGAAAAACTGTTATCTTTTCCAGTGGTCTCTGCTTATAGCATTTTTGCTTATATATGTGGATAACAAGCTTAAAATACGTTTCTTAATAATTCTATTTGTGAACATTTGAGTGTATAATATTAGATAACACAGATTTCAAGTCAGGCACCTGAGTTTGGTGTCTAGCCTCACAACTGTGAGACCTTAGGCAAGTCACCTGGACCCTTTCACCTTAGTTATGTTGCTTATAAAATGAGAATAATACTACTACCTAATTCACAGCACTGCTTTAAGGATTAAATAAGATGTATATAAATCCCTTAGCATGGTACCTTGAAGATAAATCATTCTTTCATCAAACTGAGACATTCTAAATACCACGGAATTGCTTCTCTTCTAGATGTTCAGAGAGCTTTTTCTAGCATGAATATTCTTAGACTTTTTAAACAGTCAAAATTTTTAAAAACACTCTTTTCTTTTGCCATCTGAGGTTTAAATCTTTCACTATATCTACATAAGTGGACATTTTCTTAACTCTGGAGAAGTTACATTGCTTTGTAAGCATAAAACAAAAATAGTGTTACGTGGCATTGAGTGATCCCAAGTCCAATCGCTTGACAAAAACTAGCCTGTGTCTACCTGCGCGGCATAATCTGTTTATTCTACATTGCAATATGAATTTAGAAATGCCACTTTTCTTGAGCAGCAAGTAATTATCTGGAAGAAACATATTTTATCACTCCCCATGGCTGGTATGAGGCGGCACATCTTCCGTCTCCGGCACACGATCCCATGTTTCCTTACAAATTGTGCTGCTGAGCAGTACTGTACCTTAACACTTTTAAATAAGATCTTGACACTCGTGTCATTGTGCAGGCTCGGATCTGGATGACAGGATTTTTTTCCCCTTAATTTAAACGCACTATTTTTCATCAGATGACAAGCATACATTATGGTCTCCGTTCTAACCAAGGCTCTAAAGGCTATTTCAGTTTGACTAGAGTGGTCTTCTGCCAAGTGGCTACTCTAGGTTACACTGTGCACATTGCCCACCAGAAAGCACAGAGTTGATGGGAGTGCACTGTCAGCTATCCTGCACATCGATATGGGGTTACTGGATTTGAAATTGGATTCTAGCCTTCCTTGATCTGTTGTATAAATGGAGAGGCATGTGTTGAAGAAATTCCTACAAAGTTTATCAAGAATGTGATGTACCTTTCATCCTCTAGAGTTTGTCTTTTACTTTGTCGGACTCCAGCACAAGTTCTCATCTCAGTGATCAATATTCAAAGCTAAAAGTAGAAGAGCTTTTCTTTTTTTCTTTAAATGGAAAGAAAACTTTGGAAAAATTATTCTATGCATGTATTTCTTCTGTGATATGAGTTGGGCGCAAGTTGCAGACTTTTGTAGCAGAGTGGCTTCATGACCCTTCTTTAAACATTTAAGACTTAGTTCAGAAGTTCACTGAATATGATGAGACATGATTCTTAAGTATGGAGCCTTCAAAAAAACTCTTCTAAATATATAATATTCTCAGCCAGACATGTCAGTCATTGTCAAGATGAAAGTCGTTTAAATGCTAAGTTCCTGGTAAACTGCATCTGTATTGTAGGGCTCTATTCACAAAGCAGTACCTTAGCAGTATGTGTAGAGCATACAAAAATATATGATTTTATTATGGGACATACTGAACTCGGTATTGCGATGTGAGTTTGGGAGGGAGGGAGTTTGCTATGCAAGTTACATGCTTATCACCAGTATGTGGACAGCCCTAAGGGCAGCACAGAGAACTTCAGAGAAAACATATTAAAAGGGCATGGGGAAGCATGATTTTGACATACATAAAAGGGCCTTTGCATAGATCTCATGAGCACAAGATTTTATTTTTTGAGTGGATAAAGATGTGCAGTTTCTTTAGAATCAAAGGTAGGTTGGCAACACTTTCAGTAAATGGCAAAATAATTATGAGTGTATTTGGTATTCAATGTAAAACATTTATCACTTTGAATGGTTTTGGCATCAGGGCAGCTGTTATAGGCAATCCCACAAGAATTCCTTTGTAATTTAGCATTAATTGATGTTCCTTCATTGTAACGGCAGTTGATAAGTTAAAAGACACTGAATTGAAAAAGGAAAATAAAACGCTTTGACCAGTCCTTTACAGCTTCTGCCAGTGACTGGGGAAAAAAATTAGCTCTAAAATACAGCAGACAGAAACAGTACCCAATTTTCTAAGAATAGGAGTGTGGACTGCTTGTGTTTGTGTTTATATGTTTATGAGTGCATAGAGATTAAAATCTAGTAGCTAGCCTAGAAAAATGGACTGCTTCTAAATGTTTTAGAATAACTTTTCTTTTTTACTGCCTGTGTGGTAGATTGATTACAAAATAGCTCCAATTTTTCATCCTTTCTGGCATCCATGACCTTTGTGATGTGACTTGCTGCTCCTCCCATCAGATGGTTAATTCTGTTTTCTCATCTCTTGAATCTAGACTGGCCTTGGGACTTACTTTGGCCAAGAAAAGGTGATGGAAATGACAGTCTCCAGTTTGGAGCCCAGGCTTCTATTGGCTTTATTGAAACCCACCCGGCTGCCGTGTGAACAGCCTGGGTTAGCCTACTGGAGGGTGAGAGTCACAGGTAGTAGAGACGAAGTATCCCAACTGGGGCCTTCCTAGAAAAGTCAACCTCTAGTTAATCTGCTGACTAATTGCAAATTCCTGAGCAAGCTCAGACAAAATCACTGGAGATTAACTCAAACCAAAAGAACCACTCCTTTGAGCCAAACCTAAATTGTCAGCCTCCAGAATAGTGACCTAAAGAAATAGCTATTATGATAACCCACTAGGTTTTTAGGGTGGCCTTTTATGCAGCATTAGATAACTTTTTCAGCATGGTAGATTAAAGAAGTACTAACTTAAATAAAAGGCTAAAGTTTTCGTTTTAATAGCATTAAGCTTCCAATGTAAAGTCAATATTCCAGCATGCTAAATTCTAGACTCTTTATATATTGTCCTTGTTTCCTTAGCTTAGTGCCTGAAATGCCCTTCCCAAAGGTCCAAATTGGACTCATCCTTCAAAGCCTAGGTCACATACTCTTCCTCCTTGAAGCCTTCTCTGATTTCCTCAGCCTACTCCTCGGAACTTCCTAGAATTTTAGTTTTACATGTATAATGCCGCGTATCATTTTCCCTTGTATTTGTTTTTAATATGAGTAATTTTTCTACCCCTCCAAAAGGCAAAGATGGTATCCTATCCATCTTTGTTACCCTCAAATCACCTTGTAGTACCTTGACAAAAGTAAACAATCAACAAATATTTGAATGAATAAATATGATGATATATAGGCTAAGAAGCCACTCTGGATCCCAGTCTCCCTCTCTATTCTTACTGTTATTATAGGGAGCAGTTAGGCTGTTCACAGAGTATTTAAATAAGTACAAAGGTTTAATTCTCTTAATTATTATCACTGCTATTATATTTTGCTTTTTTCCATGCATTTTGTATTCCTATAAAATTTTTATATTCCATAAAACAGAATATTTTAAGCTTTTTTGAATAGATAATAGCAGTAACAACAAACAAAGTTATTTGGTTTGTTAAATTTTTAAAGGAAAATTATCTTTTCAATATTTATTAATTCTATTAGACACTTTTTTTTAATTTCCAGATATTTTTTTCCCTCTGCCTCTTCATTCATAAGTTGTGCTTCTGATCTAGAGAATTAAGTTTTTGAACTTATAGAAATATAAATATATTTCAAGGTCCTTTATACATCTATAAATATAGAGAAAGGTATTAGGCAACTTTAGTTAAATTCTTTAAAATTAAGATATGTAATTTTAGTTAAGTAAACATTTTGTCATCATTATCAAAGCACTTTCCTTAGGTCTTTTAGAGGTGATTAAAATTGTTTCAATTTTACCTATGATATTTTCCTGCTCTATTGCTTTGCTGCATTGGCTAATTTTTGTTGCTTCTCTGCTACATAAAATTGCAAGTATCAAGTTAACTTTCAAATCAGTGAAATGAGAAAAATTTTTGAAAAGCAATGATGATTTGGTCCACTGTTCTTTCCCATATTGTTTATGAAATAATAATAAAGTTGGGATGATGACTGCTTGTTCCCTGAAGACATTTTTCTCAAGTTATTTAAATCATATAATCCACTTAACCTTGGGTAAACTAGGCTCACTTTACTCCATTTTCTCAGTCACTACAGTTTCCCAGACTGATGTCTGTGAACCATCAGAAGTCTGAGGACATATTCTTGGGCAGCCCATGAAACTTTCTAAATGTTGTACTTTCACTCCTGTGATAATTTAAAAACACACACATACACTGTTAGCTAGTTTTAAACAGGAAACATCTATTTTGCCAAAATAATTAATAAAAAGAAAGATATTTGCTTAGAATAAGACTTTGGATTTAAACTGGTATTTCTGGACCTCTAGGGTCTAACAGAGAGAGTCTCACAAGTTCAAGATAATTTGTCACTAGACGTGGTTCATTTATTCCTCAAGTTTGAGAAACACTAGTCTATAGCCTAAGTGGATAAACTTTACTAAAATGACTTTCAGAAAACACATCAATTTATTCTTTCAATTAACTAAGACTTTCTTACCTACTATGGGCCTGGCAACTCTGATTGCCACTGTTGTCATGGAGCTTTCAGTAGCATAGGCAAAACTGACAATAAACAAATAAACCAATAAATAGGCAGGTTGTTTGAACTGGTGGTGCATATAGACAAAGTGACAGGCAGTTTTAAGACTAATCTCAGGACCACGTGGGTGAGTTCAGTGGGTGACAGGATTGTGTGCCTGAAGGCAGGTATTTGCTTAGCATGATTTGAATGTCTGACTTAAATAACTTGGACCATCTAGGAATTCTAATACTCAGTCTTGGGTGCCTATGTAGCCTGCTAATATTCCATCTCTTATGATTGGTGACAGGACTGCTATATTGTTTTTTTTTTTTTCCTGGTATAAAATGAATACAGTTCTATTTTATGTAAATAGAGTTGAGCATCATTATTTTGAATCAATACATGATCTGCGAGTAGGAGCACAGTTTTTGCTTTTAACGTGCTCTAACAGGTTGAAATTTTTAACTATGTCTGTATATCTATCTTTCCAAAATTTTGAAAGCTTATTTATTTTTAGAAATCCATAAGAATCTCAAAATACAAGTTTCACCCACCTGGTTGCCATATCTGTACTTCCTTCTGTTTGCATACATACTCAGACTTCCACAGAAAACATCCCCATCACTAGCACCCAGGCAAAATTAATGGGTTTTTCCTCTAATCCCATAGAACTGATATCTACCTTATAGCATTTGTATCACAATTGGTCATTCATACTTTATTTTGCTCCTTGAGGCCATGAGTCCTCACAGTCCAGCGAGCGCTATTTGACAACTTTTTATAGACACATCTCATGTGGCAGGCACTAATCAAAGCACTTTTCAAGTATCAGCTGATTTGACACTCACAACATCATGCAGTAGATACTATTATTACCCCCATTTTACAGATAGGAAACTGAGACACAGAGAATTTAAGTAACTTGTCCAAGGTCACACTACATGTGAGTGGTAATGCCAGGGTTTGGATGCAGTCAGTGCAGCCCCAGAGCCTGTGGCTTAATCATCAGATAATGATGCCTCTCATAGGTAACAGTAAATGTCAGCTGAACAAATGAATCATGGTCCTTATGAAAAAAATTAGATTCTTCTAGCAAAGGAGTCCATTAAGAGTAACATGACGGTTAATTTTATGGATCACTTGGCTTAGGCTAGAGTACCCAGTTATATAATCAAACACTAATATAGGTGTTGCTGTGAAGATATTTTATAGATGTGGTTCATATTTACCATCAGTTGACTTTAAATAAAGGAGATTACCCTTGATAATGTGGGTGGCCTCCTCCATTCAGTTGAAGGTCTTAAGAGCAAATACTGAGATTTCCTGGAGAAGAAGAAATTCTGCCGCAAGACTGCAGCATTAACTTCTGCCCAAGTTTCCCAGCCATTGAGCTTGCCAGCCCCCCAATCACATGAGTTAATTCCTTAAAGGGATTATGTATATATCTTGGCTCATTTATTCCTCACGATATCCCTCTGGAGAAGGTACTCTCACTGTCCCCATGTTAAAGATAAGTACCCGAAGCAAAGCCAGGATTCGAACACAGATAAACTGTAGAGCTTGCTCTTAACTACCCTGTGCTGCTGGCTCCAGGTAGGTACACTTGAGGACAGTGCAGCAGAGTGGGTCTGGGTAGAATAATTGCATGAAGAAATGAACAATTATTAAGAACCCATTATAAGACTACTACTTTATACACATTATCTTATTTAATACTCACAAAGGTACTGTGAGTTAAATACTTTTTCCCCAATTTAGCAAATAAAGAAACAGGTCCAAATAATTTTAATAACTTGTGGAAAGTTAAATGAGCAAACATTGGTGGTGACAGATTGGAACACATGTCTACCTGTCTCCCCAAATTTGCCTTTCCCATTATGGGACTATACTACTACTTGATGTGCCTCAATGAGGTTTGTCCCAGTTGAGAATATTCAAATCTTAGACCTAGTAGAACAGCCTTTTCTCATGGACCATCTCATCACAGCTGCCTTATAGCTCAATCTAGAAACTATGGTATTTCGTACTCCTTTTGAGCCCCACTGTATTCAACAATGACTTCAAAGAGCTTCATGATGTTCTGGCATACTGTGAACCAAGTGAAGTTACTTTTCTTTTTTTTCTTATTGATTCTATCATGAAGAGCAGGTAATAGAGTCTCTCCTCTCCCCTCTCCCCAAACTAACCTTTTCTAAGACTTCATTATTTAGAGCGTGACCAAAATTTAAGATGGGGAGGTTAGATAAAAAGAGAGTCTAGAGTCTCTCTTCTTTTTCAGTAGTCTCAACTGAATTACTGAAGACCAGATGCTATGGTTTTGGAAGTCTATCAGTTTCTCTTCTTTCTGTTTCTTTTTTTTTTTTCTTTTCTATTTTTGTTTACTTTTTTTTCCTTGCCATTGGACTATCTTACCACATCCGATAGAATGATTAAAGAACATCATCAATGGTAAGTACACTGAATGTTAATCAGGAGTAATTATTATAGTATCATATTTTAAATAAATTTTTATTTTATTTATTCATTTTTGGCTTCATTGGGTCTTCGTTGCTGCGTACAGGCTTTCTCTAGTTGTGGAGAGCAGGCCTATAATATCATACTTTTATCCCTCTTTCTTATTGTGTTACTTACCAATAGAAATAGCTGCATCACAGAATTAAATAGAGATATGCTGTGGTATACCACAAAAGAAGTCAATATAGCTATTCCAGGGGGATTATATTTTGAAGATGGACAGCCATTACTAGGGGTTTATGAAAACCACCCTCATCTATTCAGGAAAAAATGATGAGACCTCAAATATTATTTATCATCCAGAGTTCAGCATCATCAAACTGTCAAGTTACAATTAAGACTATGAAAGTATTTTCAAAAGTAGAAAACTGGGGCTTCCCTGGTGGCGCAGTGGTTGAGAGTCTGCCTGCCGATGCGGGGGACACGGGTTCGTGCCCCGGTCCGGGAAGATCCCACATGCCGTGGAGTGGCTGGGCCCCTGAGCCATGGCCATTGAGCCTGCGCGTCCGGAGCCTGTGCTCCGCAACGGGAGAGGCCACAACAGTGAGAGGCCCGCGTACCGCAAAAAAAAAAAAAAAAAAAAAAAAAAAAGTAGAAAACTGTAATATCACCAAAGTTTGATCAGACAACAAAAACAGTTCAAAAGTTCAGCAGAGTTTGCGATAAGCACTAGCTATGCAAGCATTTGTGTGCCCTGCACAATGGAAAATATTATATTTTACAATCATTTTCTATGTAATGTTAAACCAGAATCAAAAAGTTAAAAGATGGGATGGAAAAGGTCAAACTTTCTTACTCAGCTCTTAGCTTTCCTATCATTGCAATCTGAAACCATCTAATAAATAGTATGGTTTACCTTAGACTTCTTGTATGCCTAAAAACAAGATGACCATATGTTAATGACTTGTAATAGCAATTTCCTTCAGAAAGAAAAATACATGCTTAAGTTAAACCCCAACTTTTACTTATAATTTCAAAATTATACAACAATTTCCTCAAATAGATCACTGTTTTGTTTTGTTTTTCACTTCCAAAGGAAAGCAAGGAAGGATGATTCCTCCCTAAATTTTTTTCCCTTGGTTTATTATATTTATATATCTTATTCCCTGCAATGACTATTAATTCTTTGCTTTCTTCCTATTAATAAGCATATCCAGATCAATGAGAATAGTGCTCTTCATATGTATAATATTTGCTTGAAAGGTTGTGGAGAGATCTTTGAAGAGTTTGCAAGTTGATGGATTTCTTTTATGCACAACTTTATTTTACCATATTTGATTAATATTTGTGGTGAGGGTCTGGAACAGGAAAGCTTAGGTCAATATAATGACCTAAGGTTACAGAGGGACTGACATTTATTGAATGACAGATAATTTTTTGTTATTTTTAATCTTTTCAAGATATTACTATTTTGCAGATGAGGCAAAATAGTCCTAATAATGATTAGGACATGGGCCTATAAATCAGGGCCCATGTCCTAATCATTAATGCTATATTTAAGTACCCAATTTGAGCATAGTTAACATTAATTACCCATGGAAATAAATTTATTTCCATTTGTTTATGGCTCAGAGAGATTATTTCCCAAGGAATCAGAAGTGTTGCATAGAGTAAGTACTAAATGCCAGACACGTCTATTGCCAAAGCCCAGCATCTTTCCATTAAATCATATTGACTTTTTTTTCATTTTCATAGCTTGCTTTCTTGAGCAATTAAAATGAAATATTGATATCTGATATTTTTTGGTTTTATTAATTTACAATGATATTTTGATTTTTTCCCCTCCACTTTATTTACTGTCTGGATAAGTTTGCAATTTAGACAAGATCCATGATGGTAAATTTAAAAACAGGTTTTACATTCTTTAATTGAAAGAAATTTTGAGTGGCATTGATATTATAGCCAATAACACCCTGCATTTATTTAGTACTTCTAACTTATTCAAGTGCAATCATGCTCATTCTTTCTTAGTAACATTATCTGATAGAAGAGATATTCTGATTTCCTTTCTTTAAATGTGGAGCCTGATGCCAAGAGAGGTAATTTGCCAAAAGTCTGTTAGCTAAATATTGGCAGATCAGGACTAGAAGCTATTTTTCTTGACTCTAGTCGTATTCTCCCTGACTTCCCTCTCTTTACTCTCCTCCCCTCTCCATGTGACCCCCCCCCCCAAATCTACAGTCTATGACAGAGCTAATCATGTCCTCAAACATTTTATGTTTCCCTATGGTCTATAGGAAAATATTTAATCACTATAAATCATACTCAATATGCCACATAATTTGCCCCCCAAATATATTTGCTGTGGTATTTTTACTACTTCCTACAATTTTCCTTCCCTTTAGTCTACAGACTTATACCACAAGCGTTTTTAATTAATCTAGTTTCCAGTTTCTTCAAATTCTTTGTGGTGGAAAACTGTTACTTTTGTCTTTCCTGAAAACCCTTCCTACCATGCCTTGGTAATTGGTCTAAAAGGTAGGTGATGCCAGCTGAGCTAGTAAGAGCTTTAAGCTGGATTTTTCAAAAGGAAATAAGGATAGAGAAGACACTTCCTTCTCTGGTCATAAAGTGGTAACTGTGAGCTCAAGCTGTTCTTGGCCATGGTTGCAACCACAGAGAGAAGGTGTTTTGATAGAATGAAACTGATATACAATGAAAAGCTAAATGAGATGTGGAGAAAGATCCCCCTTGGCTTTAAGTTCCTGCTTTAGCGTTAATCTCCAGATTCACCCTTAAAGTTCTCAATTTGTGAAGTAACTAACTTGTATTTTCTTACCAAAGAAAGTTTGAATTTAATTTATGTCACTAGCTACCAAAGATAATGACTCATACAATTATCAGTTCCATGTTCATATTATGTGAGCCAATTCCAACGTCTCCTCTTCTGTGCTACCAGCCACGATTTCCTATTTGGATGACTCACCCCTCGTCTATGCCCCGTAGCAGTCTGGTGCTAGTCTGAGCCTGGCAGGCCTTACAGTTTGCCTTATATGATCATTAGCTGCATCTATATCTGCCTTCTTCACCAGTCTGTGAGCCCTATAAATCAGGGCCCATGTCCTAATCATTAATGCTATATTTAAGTACCCAATTTGAGCATAGTTAACATTAAATATTTGTGTGTTTAAGTTTTCATTAGTTCCCTTGCCTTTTAATGTTGAACAATATATAATGCAGTGTGAGCTGTAGATGTAATGCAATAATGGATATAATTCTTCTGGTATTAATGTGATGATTATCCTGCACAAATTATGGGCATTGCATCTCTATTTCTGCTCTTGATTTTTTTTTAAAGCAAGTTGTCTCTTCTCTAGTACAAGCATCATGTTCTGAGAAGAACTGACTTCAGTGAGCTATAAACTACAGAGAAGTGTGACAAATTGCAATGGCAAGGCTAGACTAGTACAGAAGCTTGTGATAAGATTTTGTGAAATACAATCCTTTTCTGGACAATTCAAGCCTTGTAACACTGAAAACCATAGGCTGCACTCCGTAAGAATTTATCATGCGGGGGCAGTGGGCTCTTCCAGGACATTGTCCCTTCTGGGTGCTATGATTGGGACAGGCTTGCTATGAAGGTATCTGAGAGGGGGCACTATCTAGCATGCTCCTCTAGATGTGGACACTGTGACACACTCCAAGGGTGTAGAAAGAAAGGGTGAGGACCTGAAGAGATGTGTTGTTAGCTGACTCCATTCTTACCTCCATGTGGACACTGAAGCATTAACTGAGGCAATGATCTAGGAAAAGAGGCCACACTTTTCCCTCAGTTCTCTACATCGTCTCAGAGAAGAATGGTAGAAGCAAGAATGATCATCACTAGCTTAAATGCCTCAGTTTTCATCTTCACATTGTATGTGTGGACATGAGCTCCATTTATCTTTGTAATTCAGACTATATATAGTTATGTCACAAGCTCGATGAATAAGATCTAGTCAAATGTTTGTTCTTTCATGGCCAACAAAAAGTGATTTAAGTCAACAAAAGGGGTGATTTAAGATTTAATAACCATTGTACGTTGAGTGACTTTTTTTCCTTTGGAAGGACATAAAATGTCTGTCTCTGGAATGGGACGGTTTTGTGTTTGAAATATACTGACTTTTGTCATGTGGTGCTTAATTAGTCCATACCCACTTAAAAAAAATTCTCACCAGTTGCTCAAAAGAGAGACATGTTTAGCTGTCTGTTCAGCGTGGTTGGGAGGAGAATGGACAGCAGCAGAAGGGCAATTGCTAGGCCTGGTTCAGGATAGAGAAATGTTTCTAGAAGAAAACCTGCAGGTAGAACAGGCCTCCAAGAAGCAGTATCTCTAGCAACCCACATTTCTAAAAATAGCAGCAGCAACAACAGAAGCAACATTTGTACATTAAGAGATGTTCAGAACAAGTTTGAACCATGGAAGGATGTATTTAGTGCATTTGGGTGTTTTAAAGTCTCATACCCATCTAAAAATGTCGATTAAGTACCTAAGATGTGTGTATACACTCATACACACAGTGAGGTATGTATATATATATATAAATATGTATGTATGTATATATACACACACACTTAGGTATACGCAAACACACATATACACACACACCATCTTTGAAAATAGTTTTGGTTCTTAAATGATCCAATTGTCAATGAAATATTATGAACTAACTACTGAGTGTTTGAGTGCTTTTTGCTATTGAGGGAAAAACACTAAATAAACTCCAGGGGGAAAAGTCTGAATAATTTTTCCCCAAAAATTAATCTTCTCTGTCAGTTTAGATATAATTGAATAAAGAATGCATACTTGAGCCCTTTACAGGCATTAATACTTTAGTAATCACATCTTGGTTCTGAGAGTGTTAGATGAGAATCACAAACCAATGCCACCAGTCTTACCCACACAGTCTCACTAATTCTCCCATCAGTGCAATGAATGCATTTTTAAATAGTAGGTAGACTTTGTTTTGTTTATTTGTTTGTTTGTTAAACTGTTGTAACAGTTCACATTTGGGGAACTGGCTTAAGAGAGGACATTTCCTGTGGCAACTGCAATTTTAACAGCAACAGATAAACTCTTTGTAGCAAATCTCCACTGGGGTAGAACTAAAATCTGGAAGTAATCAGCAACCACTGAGCATCAGAAATTCTTAAAAAAAAAAAAACCAGCTGGAGTCTGCTAGTTGTTGGGATAGGATTCAGGTACCTACCTAATCCCTTGGGGTTAGTCGCCATCCTCTCTCTTCCTTGTCTTGGATATGGAACTAAAAAGCCCCAGGGTGTTGATGGTTGCAAAGAAACTATGGCATCTAACACCTGCTGGGAGCAATAAATATAGAACCATGCCTGCCCTAGTCGGTTTTGTTCCTATCCTGCTCACCACTGCAAACGCAGTCTTTTCTTCTGTGCTGGGTTTTAGGAGAGATGAGCTCTGTTTACACATGTAAACAAATCTGATAAATAAGAGTAGTCATTGCTGTGCAGTCATTTTTGACACATGTGCTTGACCTATAATATAGGTAAGTCTGGTTAAAAAGTAAACAGAATCACACCCTTCATTTCTGAGAATTCTCGTTGTAATTCTGGAAGTAACATCACTTCAAGGCAGCCTTTTGAAATAGATTTGATTCAGTTGGTCCGTTTACTGTTGGATGATGGGTTTCCAGTTAGCTAATTAAAACTGGTTATTCCTGAGGATTTGTGCAGCCTGAGTTGTTTAATACTTCATGTCTTCCAGTCTTGTCCAGTTACATTGGGAATGCTCACAATTCTGTTTAGAAGGAAACAGATGCTAATAAACAAAGGGATGAATATCTCTTTTATCTATCGTGTTTTATAAAACAAGGAACACACAAGAGTCCAGAAATCTCCTGATAATAGAGGAGTATCAGGGTATATGAATGGAACTCTGGCTCCCTTGCTTTCTGGTCTCCAGAAACTGGGATGGCTGCAGAAGTGAAATTCACCAGGACAAAACCTTTCAGTCAGCAAGTAAAAAGGAAAATCAGGCCAGCTCTAAGAAGCTCTTTCTTAAATTCCCACACCCACCTAACTTGTCCAAATTATTTGCTTACAGAGCAATTGCTCTACATTCTCCCAGTTTAAACTAGCCATTGATTTTCTTTCTAAAATTCATACTCTGCTCTATTTGGCAAGTAAATCAGAGCACAATATTTTGCATTCTGTTGAAACGTCTTTTTCCCCCTTTGGAAAGGGAATGAAAATGTGTTTCATGCCATATGCTGGATATTTTCTAGTTGTGCTTATTCACATATTTTTGACTCTACAATATCTGGCATTATGAGATGTGAATCCCAAGCTTGCTTCAGATACAGTTTTGCTGAAAGGAGAAAACAAAGAAATCGGGTAAAATCTGTTTAATTTTGATAACTAACGAGGGCAATAAGTTTTAAGAGATATTTTCCATTTGATTTACTTAGGGCAAATGAATACTATTTTATTTCTCAGCAAAATATTATGTTAAACCAGAAATTTAAATTGAAGTTGTCCTTATTCTTTTAGAAAAACTGTGTCCTCTATCTCTACCTCTGTCTCTCTGTCTCCCTCTCTTTTCTTGTATTGCTTGCAAATCAGGCTAAATTCTCCCCAAAAAGAAAAAAACCATCATGATGGTGGGCATTGAGGAAGTCTACCAAGGAAGCAGCAGAGTGCACAGTTTCTCTTTTAACTATTATATTCTCTTCAGAGTATATCTTCACCAGTAGCCCAACCTAACCGTTCCCCAAGTGAATGAATGACAGTAGGTGTTCAAGACAACCTATTTCTCCTCTAACTCTTTCATCTCTTTTGAAGCACTTATCGAGCCTGTTGTAACAAGACAAATGTCTAGAAAAGTATATGTCTGTATGTTAATAGTGCTTATATCCAGATGATAAGATACGGGTAATTTTTATTTCATTTTTTGCAATCTCTAACTTTTCTATACTGAAAGTACACTATTTGTGTCAAAGAACTTCAAAATGAGGTTGCTCTTAGAATGTATTTTCTCTTTGAAAATGTGGTACTGGAAATCTATAACAACCTAATTGCATATTCATTCTTCCTTTCTACTAACATTTATTCAATACCTGTTAAATGCAGCTTATCTATTTGTCATCAAAGACACAAAGGCACCCTAAACAGGGTTCTTCCCTTCAAGGACCTCAAAACTTTAGCATTGTTTCTGCAATAGTTGTCTTTATATTGACCATAATTTTTGCCTTATATAGTTCATAGACTTGTTTCTATATTTTTGTAGTACACACCATTTCTACTCATTTCATCCTTAATAAGATTAACATTTCCCCTCAACCTAGAAATTACTGTCTTTTGATAAGACATCTGGTGTGTTCATCTTCCTATGAATCCTTCAGTGTCTTTGTCATGATTAAAATTCAGCAAAACATTGCAGTTTCTGTTCTCAAGCATGGCATCATTTATAAGCAAATTTTGAATTCTGTCAGTTAGGAATTGTTCCATGTCCATTTATACAGTGCTTTCAGTGAAAGACTGACTTTGTGAGTGTCCCAAACTTTACCTACTTCAACCAAGTGAATCAATGGGAAATAAGTAGTTACACTCAGTGGTTTAAATTTCAATAGCGGTTTCCACAGAAGATGTTGTCCAAAAAGGGTTCTTTATGAATCAATAATTGAAAAATAAGTCAATATTTGTTGAAAAGGTTCTATCTTTTCCTCATCCCCCCAACTGTTCAATGTAGGAAAGTATGAATGATATATATTACATAAACTATGTTAGAGTATTGACATATTACCTGGTCATACCTGTGCCAGCCAGCCTGCCTAACTGGGCATAAGGTTGTCCCATTTCACATCAGTAACAGAGAGAAACGCTTCTGAAAGTACAATAGGCCATTTTGGTGTTGATGTTTTTAAAATATTTTAAAACAGAGTTTCTTAATTTAATGCATTTTCCGGTGATATAATCCATTATCATTTAAAATACACTACTCTATACATTGTTCCCAGACAACTTTTTTATTTCTTTAGTGACACCAAATTTAGATACTTTATGAAAAGAGAACTCATGCTTTATCAAAATAATCAAGATCCTTAGAAAAGATTACAGACTTTTTACTCTGTTTTTGCTACCTCCTTTACAATTTTGCATATTTAAAGTACAGGGTGCTTTGTGTTTTCTAATAAGCTAAATGAAAGCATTTTTCTATGATATTATCACATTCTCCTAATTGTAAATCTAGGTGTTAGTTTTATTTCATTTTGTTCTGTTTTTCAGAGGTTTCAGTCTGTGTATTTACTAAATATGTGTAGTGTCGATAAGATAATACATCATAGTATTTTTGAGAA
Source organism: Neophocaena asiaeorientalis asiaeorientalis (assembly GCF_003031525.2). NCBI lineage: Eukaryota > Metazoa > Chordata > Mammalia > Artiodactyla > Phocoenidae > Neophocaena > Neophocaena asiaeorientalis. Next base: position 2,786,607 of record NW_020185336.1, read on the forward strand.
AGCCCTAATGTGTGGAAAGTTAGTCCCAGCTCTACCACTAAATCTCTGTGTAATAAAGAAGAAATCATAGACTCTCTGGGTGTCAATTTCTTCATCTGTTAAATAAAAGCTTTGTACTAGATCATCTCAAAATTTCTATCATAGTTATGCTTCCATGTATATTTTCACTAGGGAAAGGCATACAGTCAGTAAATATGATTGCATCATAAAGTATTTTTTCTTAATACATGAGGATCCTAAGAAGGGCAATTAAATTCAATGATTCTCTCTCCACTATATAGTCATTCATTCCATCTATATATCACTATTGAATTCTTACTATGGGTTAAGCTATGCTAGGTAATGGGAACAGGAAGTTTAACAAAGAAGACACCCCAGTTCTCACTGGGTTTTTGGTCTAGTAGAGTGGTTCTCTACTGGGAGCAGCTTTGCCTCTGAGAGGCTATTTGGCCATATATGGAAATAATTTTGATTATTACAGCTTGCATCTAGTGGGTAGAGACCAGAAGTGCTGCTGTACATCCTACAATGCACAAGAGAGGTCCCACAACAAAGAAGCATCTGATCCGAATTGTCAGTACTGCCACATTTGAGAGTCCCTGCTAGTGGAAGAGACTGGCATGCATGTAAAGGCACCCAGTGTGAACATAGGGGTCTATGTCAGCATCTTTCAAATTCTTCTCCTAGAAAACATACAAAAGGAAACAAGGAGAATACAAAATGACTTACTTTAAGCCATAATCTTAATTTCAGAGAATGTGAGTTCTAGTAAAATTATTGTTATATATCACATAATAATATATATATTATATTGGTATTATATTCCCCACGTATAATATGTATATGGTTTTTATTTTTACATCATGTAATAGTATATCCCATTAAAAGGCTAAATAAAAAGTGACAACAGGGCTTCCCTGGTGGCGCAGTGTTGAGAGTCCTGCCGATGCAGGGGATGCGGGTTCGTGCCCCAGTCCGGGAGGATCCCGCATGCCGCGGAGCGGCTGGGCCCGTGAGCCATGGCTGCTGAGCCTGCGCGTCCGGAGCCTGTGCTCCGCAACGGGAGAGGCCACAGCAGTGAGGGGCCCGCGTACCACAAAAAAAAAAAAAAAAGTGCCAACATAAAGTCATATAGGAAACACTAAAAAAAAGTGATAAAACTATATGAAAAGGACATAGGGGCTTAACTAGGAGAACTCCCAATGGCCAAAGCTATAACAATTTGAGCAATAAAATAAAGGATGATAATATTAGATTACAACCCAAATAATAAAATAAATATTCATGAATGTGTATATTCGCATATTACACATTAATATCCATACAGTTGACCCTTGAACAAGATCATGAAAAGCAAGGAAAGAGTGAGAAAATGTCATAAATTAGAAGAGACTAAAGAGATACAACAATTAAGTACACAGGATGATGTCCCATCTTTAAAAAATTGAATAAATAAGTGGAAAAACTGATGAAAGCTAAATAGTCTGTAATTTAGTTAGCAGCATTATACCAATATTAAATTCTTAGTTTTCCTTAATGTACTATGGCTATGTAAGATGACAACGTTAGAGGAACCTGGGAAAAGGCTATATGGGAACTCCCTGTGCTATCTTTACAACTTATTTATATCTTAGTTAGCAAAAAGAGAAACCTGGGGAAAAATGCTCTCTTCTTTAATCTGGGATTGTCTACTACAACGGTAGGAATTTCACACTTGAGAAATTGATACAGCAGTGCAAATTTATGAGGCCTAAATTATGACTAAATATCACTGAGGATGACAAAGTGCAAAGATAGTAAGATGTCTTTGATAATATTTTTAATCGTCCCTAGAAATATCTATCTCCAGACATCTTATTTTGAGAGAAATAAAGGTCCTTATTGTACACACCACATTTATTTGGGTGTTTTGTTACAGGCAACTGAAAGCACTAATACAGTTCTCTTTACTATATGATAAAGGGAAATATAAAAGCAGAGGTAGCTTTGGGAGATAGTGGAATGTTATACAAACAGATATTCAGTAGATTATGGAGAAGAAGGGTTCCCACATTACAGGGAGCTAGGGCTGACTCTAGGTGTAAGAATAGACTTTTAAAATTTTCTATTATGGAAAATTATCTAAAATGTACAACGTAGAGAGAATAGTGTAATAAACTCTTATAAACCCATCATCAGCTTTAAGAATTATCAACAAAGGACCAACTTTGTTTTATCTGAAATATCTATTAATTTCACTGCTCACGTATTATTTTGAACCAAATCTCAGCTATCAAAATAAGATTTTAACAGTTTTAGTTTTTAAGTAGACTTTAAAAGTATACTATTTTAATTAATGGAACAAGTATTTATTGGTCATTATTTTAGTTAAGGTTAGAGGGACCTTATCCAATTGGTTCAGAACTCCATGAAGAAGCCCTGTTTATGAGATCATTTTGTGGGTTCCTGACTAGCCCGAGTCAGGTGGCATGCTAGTTCAATAACTAATCTGTCTTTCACAAAGTATATTCAAATACTGCTTGCCTATGAGGGAATGGCGGGTAGGGCAGATTCAGCAAGAATGTTTGAGAGCAGATTGGGCTCCATAATGGGCACATCTTGTCCCTCCACCTTCTGTGTGTTGAGTATTTTGTAGATGCTGGGGATACAAAGATAAATAAGATAAAGGCCCCGCTCTAGGATAATCTATTATTTTCATACTGTCACACTGTATTGATCTTTGTTTTTAAATTAACACTTTTATTGCTGGTAACCCCATTTAAAGTAGAGACTATATCTGTTGTTTCTATAACATTTCTAGAAAATTTTATTTAAAACATATGTATCATAGATATATACATATATATTTCTAAAAACCTATTTCAAATATATTTATCATTTTTAACATATCATATTTAACATATTCAACCAATAGACATTGGATCAATGATTCTGCCAATTCCTGTAAATTAGATAGTTTGTCTAAACTTAATGACAAAAAGGTATAAAACTAATTTTGCTCATTCCTATTAATATTATAAGAAGATCCGTGGGATTTGTCTCAGTTAGCAATTTTTTATTTTAGGTATGTGTAGCCAACAAGAAAGAGTAAATCAACTCCTATAAGCGTTGCCTAGATCCACATGTTTATAATAATTTAAACATTTATTACACCCATGTTTATGAAATTGATCCAAATAAATTATAGTATATGAATTTAAGTGTGGTGATGATTATATTGTATTATTTACATTTCAGTGGCTTGGACCATTTTTTCCAACATGGTATTTGCTTAAAGTAATTATACTGACTGAGAACAGTGGCAGATTGATATTAAATGTTTGGATTAAATATTTTGTCAGCAAACATGCAGCAACTGCTTTACTGCTGCTTCTTCTCTTCTATGCATACTGATTACAAAACGATTACAAAATGATTAGCTTTTATTTTGGCACAGTTTTTTTTTTTATTTTTTTTTATTTTTTAAACATCTTTATTGGGTTATAATTGCTTTACGATGGTGTGTTAGTTTCTGCTTTGTAACAAAGTGAATCAGCTATACATATACATATGTTCCCATATGTCTTCCCTCTTGCGTCTCCCTCCCTCCTACTCTCCCCATCCCACCCTTCCAGGCTGTCACAAAGCACCGAGCTAATATCCCTGTGCCTTGCGGCTGCTTCCCCCCAGCTATCTACCTTACTACGTTTGTTAGTGTGTATATGTCCATGACTCTCTCTCGCCCTGTCAAAACTCACCCTTCCCCCTCCCCATATCCTCAAGTCCGTTCTCCAGTAGGTCTGCGTCTTTATTCCTGTCTTACCCCTAGGTTCTTCATGACATTTTTTCCCCTTAAATTCCATATATATGTGTTAGCATACGGTATTTGTCTTTTTCTTTCTGACTTACTTCACTCTGTATGACAGACTCTAGGTCTATCCATCTCATTACAAATAGCTCAATTTCATTTCTTTTTAAGGCTGAGTAATATTCCATTGTGTATATGTGCCACATCTTCTTTATCCATTCATCCGATGATGGGCGCTTAGGTTGTTTCCATCTCCGGGCTATTGTAAATAGAGCTGCAATGAACATTTTGGTACATGACTCTTTTTGAATTTTGGTTTTCTCAGGGTATATGTATTTTGGCACAGTTTTAAAATACTTAGATAAATGCTGCTTGATATCCAATCTTCTGATTGTTTAAATAGCTGGAAAAAAGAAAAAGAAGAAAAACGCCCAAAAGAAATTTAACACAGTGTTCTAACTTCTCAGTCCTCATTCAAACAAATAAAAACCTGCCGAGTCTCAATATGATTCTGGTTTTATGAGGTCTAAGTTTTAGCTAAATATAAACCCTTCCAGGTGTGCTCAGCACTGGCAGGTGGGGAAAAAGTGTCACTTCATGCTAAAAGAAGAAACATATGAAACTATTTTTAAGAGAGTTCTCTTGTGGCTTTTTGAATTTTGATTGTCTCTTGCAAAATACTAGTTTAATGCTCTAATGGGAACAAATAAGAACACATGGTTTAAATCTACACTGATATACAAATGTATTTGTAATAACCATCATAGAAATACTTGACAAGATGTTTTAAGTTTTACTTTCCAGAATCAAACCATTAAAATGATTTAAAAAAAAAAAAAAAAAAGCAAGCCTCTGTGTATATCTTATAAATCTCTAGGGTACATTCACTGAGATTTTGGTCAGGGATTGGAAAGTTCAGGGTCATTTTTAAAGGAACACTAGGGGCTGAATATAGGCCAGATGTCAACTGAAAAAGAATTTGCTTTTTATCTTTCAATGAATAAATATTCCAGGGAATGACAAAATCAGTTGGTAGAAAATGAATGTTTTATAAATGTTCTAAAGTAACGATATGTTCACCAAAAAATATTAAGTGCTATATTTACATATTTTTATGAACTCATTCCTATTGACCGTGCAATACCAATTCAAAACTGATTTGTCCTGTAACTGATGAAAAGTCAGAAGGGTAATCAACTAGTACTTTATTACCATATCATTTAAGCATATCTTAGTCTTCCAAGGGGAACTGGGGAACATGACAAATCCAGTCCTCAGATGCCCAAACCTATTTGCTTCCATCAGAACATGGCACATATAAAATATGCTGGAGGAATGGAGCTGTTTCAAATGGATAATTATGAAACTATTTGGCTTGGCATGTGTCAGACCACTCTAAGTCACATCATGTATGCGGTTCAGTCAAAATAAGAATAATCTTGGTCACAGTATCAAATTTTCTGCATTTCATTCTCAGGATATTCCAGAGTTACGTGGCAACAAACTGGGCTCTCCTCAAGCCCCCATTTCTGGTATACAAGGATGGAGGAGGAGAAGAAATAGAAGGACAAAAAGGAATAATCGGGAGGGAAAAGGAGAATTAGGTCAAAATGGATTTCAATCTGAATCTACCTTTTTGCTACATTTATATTGCTCCTGACTAGATCTGACACCCCTCAGGCATACTGTTATTAAGGTTGTTTTTGGATACTGAAGCATCACCTGTAAAAAAATTTTTGGTACAATATTGAGATAAGAGTCTTCAATTTTGAGGGTCCTGCAAGTACAAAATAAGATACTGTGAAAGAGTTGCAGAATTGGACAATTGCTACCCAAATGTATCCTGTTATCATTGTCTTGAAAGATACATTATTTATCATCTCTTTTGTCATGAAGCCACACTGGGTACTTTATAAAACAAACTATAAAAGAATAGTCATGTTTTTCATAAGTCAAAGACCTGAAGGGGCAGCATGATAAAAGCAACTGACTAAACTGACAAGATAAATTAATAAAACTATTTTGACAAGACAATACATTTATATAATACACACACAAGGATTAATGTACTTGGTCAGCTGGTTAGAGGAGCTATCTACACTGTCGAGGCACAGACCTGTTTCCCTTTCCTTCCACGTGCACAGCTAGACTGTTTTCCAGCCTCCTTTGTGACAAGGTATGGCCATGTGTCTGAATTCAGGACAGTGGAAGGAGGGCAGAGAGACTAGTAACTTCTCTCCATTGCCAATTGAACTTTATGTGAATGAGAAAAAAATCTTGGATCAATTCATTGAGATTTTCTGGTTTATTTGTTAAATCAGTTAGTACTACGTTAACTATTATAGATATGTGTACCTTGAAGTGGTATGCAACTATAACGAGAACCTAAAATATTTAGGATTACCTTGGTGGTTGGGCAGCAAATGGCAAGGAAACTGATATTAGAGGCCTGAAAGGTAGTTTTGAAGAATCATGGGATTTGGAAAAACTGCCAATGCTCCTGAATTCTGATCCATTCACCAACATCCTCCCTACCACACCCCACCACCTGTGTCAGTCCTGATTCTTCTTCTTCAGGTCATTTATATAGACTTGACTCTTCAGATGCAGCAGCTAAAAGCTCTTTCCACTGTCACCTAGGTGCCCTCCCCACATCAGTTGAGAATTCTTACCCCTTGTCAATCAATTTCTACTACAAATGGCTGGGATTCTGGGGAAGAGGGAGATGTATTTTGTTTCAATTATATCATCCAAATGACTTATTTGCATTTCTTACTATGAAAAATGATAGAGATTTAGGGTTTATGTATAATGATAGGTCCAGAAAAGGCTTTTCAAACTTTCCCAGGCATAAGCCCAGTAAGGGAATTAAATTGTCATTCACTACTCAGATTGCATCAACTTGTTTCTTGCTAAGCCACTGATGGCTTCCTGACTTCTTTATTTAGGGAGTGGGAAGAACACAACACAGATAATAGCAAAAAAGCTTTTTGGAAAAGGGGAAGTATATAGAGTACTCAGTGGTACTATTGGAAGTTATTAAGCCAGATATGACAAGTAATCTGGCCTGTGGATAATCACCCCCACCTCCATTCCCAAATCACCATTGCCTATAGCAGAGATCACCAAATGATCCCTGAGCTCTAATATTCTCTATCATCATTGTTCCAAAATAGCTTGAAATCATCAACATAACACACCATACCCACCACAATGTGCTTAAGTTGGTACAAGTTTGCCAAACTTGCTATGTACCATCAGTATATCCTTTTGGAAGGCGGCTATATTCTGTTTTACTGTACAAAAGACAAATACAAATTTTAAAGCTCTGCACTTTTATAATTTTCCCAGCAAACCACTTGCTGAAAACTCGATTTCTCCCCACAGCCATTCTTTTTTGTTCTAATTAAGAATTTAATTAATCTCTTGGCCAGATTGGGTTTATTGGACATCTTTCAATACTGAATAGACCAGTTCATGAAAATGATATATCCTTAACTCCAATTTAAATATTGATATTTTTAATTTTTTATTAGTACTGTTTTATAGTATTGTTTTTTAATTTTTATTTTATTTGGGGGTATAGTTGATTAACAATGTTGTGTTAGTTTTAGGTGTACAGCAAAGTGATTCAGTTAGACATATACATGTATCTATTCTTTTACAAATTTTTCCCCAATTAAGGTATTATAGTACATTGAGAAGAGCTCCCTGTGCTATACAGTAGGTCTTTGTTGGTTATCTATCTTAAATATAGTAGTGTATATATGTCAATCCCAAACTCCCAATCTATACCTCCCCTCCACCTTTCCTTTGGTAACCATACGTTTGTTTTCTAAGTCTGTTGCTGTTTTGTAAATAAGTTTATTTGTATCAATCTTTTTTAGATTCCACATATGAGCGATATATTTGTCTTTGTCCGACTTACTTCACTTAGTATGATGATTTCCAGGTCCATCCATGTTGCTGCAAATGGCATTATTTCATTCTCTTTAATGGCTGAGTGATATTCCATTGTACATACATACCATATCTTCTTTATCCATTCTTCTGTCAATGGACATTTAGGTAGCTTCCATGTCTTGGCTATTGTAAACAGTGCTGCAATGAACATTTCCTCATTGCCTTTGAAGAATGTTGCCATTCTAATGTTAGTTGCATCTTTAAAAGCACAGAAAAATTTCATGCAATTGTATCATCAACCACCTACAAGATTCCCCCACTGCAGCCATATTACAAAAGAGCAAGTGGTCCCTTTTTACCCCGAAAAAGTAAAATGATTTAATATGATCAGGAACCATTGAGATACTTTTGCAAATCAAACTTCTTTGAATCTCTGTTAAAAGAAATATTCAGCTACAACCTTATCAATGGCACCAGCAAACCCAGATGGAAGAGAAAGACATCAATAGTGGATTGTTATTATAATGGAAAAAGGCCCTCTATTACATTTCATGTGTATAATTGAACAGAGCAGCCTCAAAAGCAATTGTTTGAATTATCCAGCTTCACTTCCTCAAAGTCTGAGATGGGTAAAACATGTTCTTTCATTATGGAATTTCACCACATCTCTTCTTTGATTACAGTCATCTTTCTTTTAAGTTGTTTTTAGAAATGAACTTGAAAACAGTCATCCAGGGTAGGTGAGGGCTGCCTTGTCTTTTTAAAAGCAGACAGTGAATTTGACATACTTTTCCTGCATGTCACCTCTTGAATTTGAAAAGACCTTAGGAAAACTACATTTTAAGGTTGTGCCATTAACTAAAAAGACGTTTTTGAAAACTATTTTGTTTTGCTTTTTAGCTAGGAGAATTTATTCCTTAGCTGACTGAAACCAGTGGAGGAATATTTTGGAGTTTTTTCCTTTGTCACGTGGTTGTTTCTTTTTTCCTTCCTCCACCTCCGTCCTGGCAGATGATAGAATTTTGAATGGCCATTTCAGATGTTGCTACCTGGGACTAACTCAACAAATTGTGGAAAGAAGGTAAACTGTATTTCAGGTATTAATCTGATACCCACAGGCCTGCCAGTGCCCAAGGACTCCTGTAGCCCATGAAATTCAGCATAGAGTTTGGGTCACTGGGGATAATTTAGCAGAGTCTCAGATTCTCAAAACCCCCGGTGAAGCTCTGGTTGCGGAAGCAGCTGGACCCATTGGCTCTAACAAGGCTCATGGTGACTTTTATGTGTCTCCACAGCCTTTTATGTCCAGTGCAGCTCCTAGTGAGATCACGCGGATAAATTGTTATGGTTGTTGAATAAAAAGATGACTTGCCTCTGATTTTTGATAGTTGCAGAGTGCAGCCAAACCAGCTTCCAAGATATTGAGCTATGTGTTGGGTTAGCTCTTTTTACTTTTTAAAGTATTATTTTATTTGTAGATACATAGAGCATGGGATTGAAATTGAACCTACTGTGATTCAAATAGCTCTACCATATTACTATCTGTATTACTTTGGACAAATTACTTACCTAAGCTTCAAGTTCTTCACGTATCAAAGGGAGGTGCAAATTGCTACCTCCTTCATAAGGTTGTGCAATTTTAAGGAGATTTTCCATGAAAGCATTTAGCATGTTATATATCACTGCCTCTCAAACTTGAGTGTGTACACACTTCTGGGGATCCCGTTAAAATGAAGATTCTAATTTTTTAGGTCTGGGATGGGACTCGCATTTCTAACAAGTTCCCTGGTGAGACCAGTATTACTGTTTCATGAACCACAATTTGGTAGGAAGTGTCTAAAGCACCTAAAAGTTATTTTTATCAATATTACTTTATTATCATATTATTAATTTCTTCCTTTCCTACTAAACGCAATCGCAAGTTAGAAAACAGGGACTAAGCCCCCATGTCAGCTCCTTCATCCCCTTGTTCACACTGTTCTCAATACTCTATTCTTAATAAATATTGGCTGGGCTAATTAAATGCAAAGTGCATTGGCATGTGACATACATTTTTTTCACTTACTATTTTTTTTTAGTAGCTTACCTACTAATAGTAGGCCAAATTAGTATATCTCCCCTACTACTTTTTTTTTTTTTAGCTTTAGCTGAGTTATTTTCCAATTCCATCCTCTAATTTCAGTTGATATGTTATTTCTCAGAATTCTCATAGCTCCCTAGACTGATCTCTATCACACATGTATCAAACTATGCACCTGTCTGCATACTTATCTAGATTTTGTGGTGCTTCTAAGTAAAAACAATGCACTCTTCGTATTTGCAGCCTCATCATTTAACACAGCCCTGGCACTTAGATACTCTATGAAACTCTGTGGAATAGGAAAATAGATGAATGAATAATTGCAAAGAGGTCCCCTATAAAAGAGCAGCTTTCTAATATTTAGGCATCTGAACTGAAAGGGATAATGGGTTTTTTGGTCTTTTATTACCTGACAAGTATTAAAAAAATAAATGGGTTTGAGAATTAGAGTCTTGTCCATCCAAAATGTTGCCCAAACTCTGGGTTAGGACTAGAAAATCAAGTCTTTTCCAAACTTCCTGGAGTATGACTGGGGGCAAGTCCCTCAGTATCCGTGAGCCTCAGCCTTGGCAGGAAGGCTCCAGGCAGGCCATAGAGGCCACCTCTTCTCAGAGGCCTCTGGGGCTGCATGTCCAGTTGAGACACAACTAAGGCAGAAACTTCACAGTTTGTTATTCTCCTAGACTTAGTTCTTGGAGGCTGTGGGGAAGCAGATTTGGGGTAGGTTTGGTGGCAGCTACAGTCCTCCCAACCGCTCTTTCCCCCAAACCCAAGGGAGTCTTAGAGATTGACTAATTGGGGAGCCCTGATTTATTAGTTTGTTGAAAACTTGTCCTGAAAAACAATAAATCAGGGAAGAATTTGAACTACACCCTCTGAAATTTTCTATAAACTCTAATCTTCAACTGATGTAATTCAAATTGTTTAGCTGATTTATCAGTGTCATAAATTTTCCCAGGGCTGTGGTTCTCAATCCTAGCTGCACATTTGAATCACCTGGGGGACACTTTTAAAAAATGCTGATGCTGGATGAGCACAACTGAATCATGTACTATTGGAGCCCAAACATTTTTGTTTTCTCAAAGCTGTTTAGAAAATTATTATGTGCAGCCAGAGCTGAGATTTTAGTAGATTACTTGTATTACAGAGTTGCCTATACAACTGATAATGTAGCTGAATGAATAATAAGTAAGAGAAAATAGCACTATTTAAAATATTTTAATGTAATTATACTGTACATGGTAGGTCTTCAATAAATATTAAAAATTTTATGCCACTACTGTTGAAATCACTAAACTGGAGGAAAGAAAAATATAGGGGAACAGTTTCTTTTGGTTTCTTGTTTCAAAGAAAACATGGTTCTTGTTGCTAAGGAAACAGTCATCCGTTCATGTTCTTCATTCCATCTTTGGGTCACGCCCAGTGCTGATCATGTCAAGACTTCAAAAGTATTTTAAAAATCATTTTATAACCAAGTTTTACTGACTCAAAAAACTATTGCCATATTTTGTTTTATACCCAATGGCCAGGATTGTCTTTCCATGAGCAGTGAATTATTTTCAAGATGTCTTAGAGGAAAAAAATTGTGGTATTGCAGGCTGAATGACAATTGTCTGGAGTCTTCTAATATTTAAAACCTCTGTCTATTGCATGTGAAGGCCCACATTATAATATAGTCACAGGGTCTGTACTAGGACGAGGTAAGTGAGGTATCTAGGACACAAAATTTAAAGAGGCACTCCTAAAATGTCAGTGAGTACCTCCTTAAATTTTGCACCCTAGGTGATTCACTCACCTTGCCCCTTGTCCCAGTTCTGATAGCACTTCTAAAGTAGAAATGTGTTCTCACACACTTTAAGAAGAAAAAAGAAATAGTTTCTCTATTTTAAACTTTAGAAACAGAAAGCAATTATCCAGTTTGGAATGGAGCCAAACTGCCAAGGTTAATATCTTTGTTCTTCTGAAAAGGACAGTAGGACTTATAATGGCAATGAATTGTCAGGGCCCCAACTATATATCTCATAGTTAAAATGGGTAGCCATTTGTAACCTCCTTCCCAGCTGCCTTGTCCTTGCTTCTTTTCTGGCAGAGTCCCAACTTTCTTCAGTGGTACACCCGACTCCCATATGACTCATGGGTAAATTCTGATTAGTCTGAGCCAATCAGGTTTCTTATTCCCTTTGCCTAAGATTAGTTAGAGATGAGCATGTGACTCATTTCCACACAGTGTGACAAGAGAGGACATATTTTGGAAAAAATTTTTTTCTGTTAAATAGATATGTACAGGAGGAAACAGTCCCACTTCTTCTACTAGACATTTTTTTGTATCTACATGGGATGCTTGGAACCTTAGCAGATATGTTTCAGTCAAGAGGGGAGCCATCTGAAGACAAAGCCAACAAGATGAATATGGAAGAGTACAATGAGGAACAAACATCCTAAGCCTTTGATTTCAACGTTATGCTACTAAATTGTCCAATAGTAGAACCACTTTACCCTTTGGGCTGCTTAAAGTAAGGAAAAATATACCTTCTTATTACTTAGGCCAGTTTTGTCAGGGTTTTATGTTACTTTCAACCAGTGCACCCTATATCCAAAAGCATCTAATGTGTCATTTTCCTATGTTTAATCAATAGTAATTTGAGCAGTGCTTAGATGTAAGAGCAAAGAAGTTAAAGTGTGGTATTAAACTATTCCACAATTTCTGGTTAAAAATACTGAGAGAGAGAGAGAGACCTTCAAGATGGCAGAGGAGTAAGACGTGGAGATCACCTTCCTCTCCACAAATACATCAGAAATACACCTACATATGGAACAACTCCTACAGAGCACCTACTGAACGCTGGCAGAAGATCTCAGACTTCTCAAAAGGGTCTTGGTGCTCTGGCCAGGTGTTAGGCTTGTGCCTCTGAGGTGGGAGAGCCGAGTTCCGGACATTGGTCCACCAGAGACCTCCCAGCTCCAGGTAATATCAAACAGTGAAAGCTCTCCCAGAGATCTACATCTCAACACTAAGACCCACCTCTCCTCCAATGACCAGCAACCTACAGTGCTGGGCACCCTATGCCAAACAACTAGCAAGACAGGGACACAACACCACCCATTAGCAGAGAGGCTGCCTAAAATCATAATAAGGTCACAGACACCCCAAACCACATCACTGGATGCGGTCCTGCCTACCAGAAAGACAAGATCCAGCCTCATCCTCCAGAACACAGGCACTAGTTCCCTCCACCAGGAAGCCTACACAACCCATTAAACCAACCTTAGCAACAGGGGGCAGACACCAAAAACAATGGGAACTACGAACCTGGAGCCTGTGAAAAGGAGACCCCAAACACAGTAAGTTAAGCAAAATGAGAAGACAGAGAAACACACAGCAGATAAAGGAACAAGGTAAAAACCCACCAGACCAAACAAATGAAGAGGAAGTAGGCAGTCTACCTGAAAAAGATTTCAGAGGAATGATAGTAAAGATGATCCAAAGTCTTGGAAATAGAATGGGGAAAATACAAGAAATGTGTAACAAGGACCTAGAAGAACTAAAGGGAAAACAAACAATGATGAACAACACAATAAATGAAATTAAAAATTCTCTAGAAGGAATCAATAGCAGAATAACTGAGGCAGAAGAACGAATGGATAAGTGACCTGGAAGATAAAATAGTGGAAATAACTACTGCAGAGCAGAATAAAGAAAAAAGAATGAAAAGAATTGAGGACAGTCTCAGAGAGGTCTCGGACAACATTAAATGCACCAACATTCGAATTATAGGGGTCCCAGAAGAGGAAGAGAAAAAGAAAGGGACTGAGAAAATACTGGAAGCGATTGTAGTTGAAAACTTCCCTAATATGGGAAAAGAAATACTTAATCAAGTCCAGGAAGCACAGAGAGTCCCATACAGAATAAATCTAAGGAGAAACATGCCAAGACACATATTAATCAAACTATCAAAAATTAAATACAAAGAAAAAGTATTAAAAGCAGCAATAATATTTTATTTTAAAAATAAAACTATTAATATTTAATATTAAAATATTATAATCTGTAAAAAATACAAACACATGGAGGCTAAAACAACAAATAACATACAAGGGAATCCCCATAAGGTTAACAGCTGATCTTTCAGCAGAAACTCTGCAAGCCAGAAGGGAGTGGCAGGACATATTTAAAGTGATGAAAGGGAAAAAGAAAACATTTACAGACAAGCAAAAGCTAAAAGAATTCAACACTACCAAACCAGCTTTCCAACAAATGCTAAAGGAATTTCTCTAGGCAAGAAACACAAGAGAAGGAAAAGACCTACAATAGCAAACCCAAAACCATTAAAAGACAGAAGAACACTACATAATGATCAAGGGATCAATCCAAGAAGAAGATATAACAATGTAAATATTTATGCACCCAACATAGGACCACCACAATACATAAGGCAAATGCTAGCAGCCATAAAAGGGGAAATCGACAGTAGCACAGTCATAGTACAGGACTTTAGCACACCACTTTCACCAATGGACAGATCTTCCAAAATGAAAATAAAGAAGGAAACACAAGTTTTAAATGATACATTAAACAAGACGGACTTAACTGATATTTATAGGACAGTCCATCCAAA